>NW_006441525.1:1208827-1272287 GCF_000325575.1 Pteropus alecto
ACACACACACACACACACACACACACACGAGTGTCGCAGTGGGAATCTCTGGGGAGCAAATCAAATATGATTTTGGTTTGTTTTGATTTGTTTTGCGTGCTTATATTTTCTAATTTTCTTTAGTATTGCTTCCATAATAATGAACAGTTGGACTTTTTTAAACAATAAATTGATCATGTAAATAACTACATCCCAGATACATAAATAAAACATTGTTCCATAATCTTACCAAAACTTGGTATTATCAGAAATTTCCATTTCTGAGATCTGGTGGGTACATAGTATCCAGAGAGGTGTTAATTTGCATGTTCTGATTAATTAATGAGACGGTCATTGATATATTTGTCTAGCTCTGTACAAAATTTACACTGTCTTAATTACTACATTTTAAAAAGTATAAAATCCTGATATCTGGTAAAACAGCTTCTCCGACTTTGGTCTAAATCTACTCTGTTCAATATAGTAGCCAGTAGCTCCGTATGTTTTTTGAGCCCTCAAAATGTGGCTGGTTAAAACTGAGATGTGCTTTAAGTGTAAAATACACACCAAAGACTTTAGTACCAAAAAAGAATGACATATGCTTGTTAAAAATTGTTATATTGATTGTTGAAATATATTTTGAACATATTGGTTAAATAAAATACATTATTATAATTAGTCATACCGTTTTTTTCTTTTTAAAATGTGGCTATTAGAAAATTTTAAATTACACACGTAGTTCATATTTTTATCTCATGTTGTAATTCTCTTGGACAGCATTATTCTTTGTAGAACCAGCTGGTTTTCTATTTCTTAAGTCAAACTGTTTTTTTCTTTTTTTGAAAATGTTCCATTTTGTCTAATTTTCAAATGTATTAGCATAAAGTTGTTCATAATATTCTCTTATGACATTTTTAATGTCTACAGCATCTGTAGTGATGGCTCTATATTTCATAAAGTTCCTGATTTTGATTATTTGTGCCTTCTTTTTTTTCTTCTTGATCAGTCCTCAGTTTTTATGTATATGTTTTGTATTTCACTAACTTCTGCTCCTGTATTATTATTTTCTTAATCTTCTTCACATTTATTTTGCTGTTCTTTTTCTAATTTTTGAGACAAATTCTTCAGTTATTGATTTTTAGACTTCTATTTTAGTGTTTACTGTTTCGTATGTTTTAATATGTTATTTTATTTTAGTTCAGTTTAAATATTTTCTCATTTCAGTTGTAATTTCTTATTTGACCCATACTATATTTAGGAGTGTCTTTCATCACTTCCAACAAAGTGAAACTATTTTCTTATTATTATTGATTTAACTTTTAATAATTGATTTCTAACATAAATTCATTGTGAAGAGAGAACATTCCTCTGTAAAATTTATTAAAACTTGCTTTTATGGCCTACTAGATTGTCAATTTTTTTCATGTTCCCCGTTTGCTTGAAAAGACTTGTGCTGTTGTTGGAGACAGGTTTTATAAATAATTTAGGCTGAGTTTGTTAATTATGTACACACATGAATTTTTCTTTCAACTACTAAGAGGAATGTTTTTAAAATTCCTCCTATGATTATGAGTGCGTCTCTTTCTCATTTTAGTTGTCAATTTTTAATTTCAATATATTGAGGGTGTTCAATAGAATAGGCATATACAAATTTAAAATTATTATGTTTGTAAACCTAGCCTGTATCATTATGAACTAGCTCTCTTTATCTCTCATAGTGCCTTTGCCTCAAAGTTCATTTTATCTAATATTCATAAAGCTACAGCAGCTTTTTTGGTTAATATTTGCATGGTATATATTTTTTCATCCTTTTATATGTGTCTTTCTTAAACAGCCTATAATTGAGTATTTTTTAAAATATATATAACAGGCAATCTTTTGTCTTTTAGCTAAAGAATTTAGTCCATTTGTTTTTAATATAGTTATTAGTACATTAGTACATGAAAATGTACTAATAACTATATTAAAAACAAATGGACTAAATTCTTTAGCTAAAATTATACTCAATTATTCAACTATACAATCTTATTGTATACTTCCTACTTATCCTACTAGTTCTGTATATTTTCTTAACCTTTCTTCCCTTTTTTCTCATTGAATATTTTTACATCTCTCCCATTTTCCTCTTGTTAGTTTGGAAGTTATATATTTTGTTTCTATTTTATGGTTACATTAAAATTATAATACACATATATAATTGATCAAAAATAAAGTTAATCAATACCTTTCCAAGCTATCTCTAATGTTCTCAACATCAGTTAATAATAACTCCCTTTTTACAGTTGCTCAGGCCTAAAACCTTGGTCAGGGTCGACTTCATAGGTTTGTGACTTGTGCAGTCACACAAAGACCTAGAGTCACTCAAAAGGACCTAGAGCTTGGTTTAATGTCTTGAAATAATTCTTTATAAATTTTGAACAGGGGGCCAGCAATTTCATTTTACACTGAACTCCACAGATCGTGTAAGCAATCCTGACTTCGATGTATACTTTACTCCTCTTTTCTCTTTCCATCGTATACCTATTACATTGGCAAGTCCTATTGGCTTCGCTTCCTAAGTATATCCAGAATTTGACAATTTCTCACCATTCCTCACCTTACTACCACCATTATAATCCAATGCACAATCATCTTTTGCTTCAATTATCAATTTAGAGCCAAGTGATCTTGCTCAAACTCAAGTCAGATCATGTCAATCTGCTCATACTCTCTGAAGGTGTCCCATATTACTCAGATTAACTCACCAAGTTTTACCATGACATTCAAGGTCTCATGGAATTTGGTCCCTGGCCCCCTATTCCTTTTCTCATTACATTTCTTAGTACTCTTCTCCTCTACTCAGATCTAACCATGCTAGCATCTTTCCTGTTGTTTGAACACTATGCATGTTCCCACCTCAGAGCCTTTGCAGCCGTTCATCCTTTTGCCTGGAATGCTCTACACTTCTGTCTACCATGCCCTCACCCTCTACCCCTAACCTCCGCCCCCTACACCCAGATATTGACATGGTTAGCTTTCTCGATTCTTTCAGATTGACCGAACTGTCACCTTCTCTATGCAATCTTCCCTAGCCATCCCATCTAAATGTAAAAGCCAACACCCAACATTTTACATTCCCCTTCCCTGCTTTAATTATTCCTGCACTTATCACTTTATAAGATACTTTTTTAAAAAACATATTTTTTGCTTATTTTCTCTTTTCCCACTAGAATATAAATAAGCTCTACATAAGAAGCTCTTTGTTGAATGAATGAATGAATGATTAAATGAATAATACAGGAATCTTTGAAAACTTTAACTCCATGGATTGTCCCAATGTATATTATTATTGCCTTGTATTTTAATTCTATCTTGTTCTTTTATTAAAAAATAGATACTATTATTAATGTTTCTTTATAGGTAGCGTTCATTTACATTTGCCCATATCTTTGCCACTTTCTTTGATCTTCATTCTTTCTTTTGGACCAGTTATCTGGGATTAATTTTCTTCCGCCTAAAGTATATCCTTTAGAATTAAAGTTAATAAGTGTCTGCTGGCTATGAACTTTCTCAATTCTTTTCTCTGAGAACATTTTACTTTTCCTTCCTTTGAATGATAGCTTTCCTAAATGTGGAATTCTAGGTGATAGTACTTCCTTTCAGCACAGTGAAATTATTAATTCATCTAATGTCTGGCATCCATTATTGCTGATGAGCTTTCAATCAAACTATTTAATCGAATGAAGAGATATTGCTTTTATTCTCTGGTTGCTTTTTTTAAAAAAAAATTGTTTTTCTGCATTTTCATTTTGATGTGACTACATTTTTGTTTTTACATTCAGCATGCGTGAAATTGGTCCTCCAAAATATGTCCACATCTTAATCTCTGGAATGTGTGAATGTTGTTTATTTAGAAAAAGAATATTTGCCTATGTAATTAAATTAAGGATCTTGAGATGAGAGGATTCTCCTGGATTATATGGGTGGGCCTTAAATGTCACCACAAATTTCCTCATAAGAGGTAAGCACTGGGAGATTTGACATACACACAGAGGAGGAGGAAATGTGACTATAGACACAAAGATTGGAGTGATGTAGCCACAAGCCAAAGAATGCCAACGAAGGTTGGCAGCTACCAGAAGCCGGAAAGAGGCAAGAAACAGATTCTTCTCCAGAGCCTCCAGAGGGAATACAACTCTGTGACACCTTGAATTCAGATTTCTGGTCTGCAGAAATGTGAGGGAATACATTTCTGCAGCAGGTCCTTGAATAATGTTGTTTGGTCAGTGTTGTTTTGTAACATTGATGAGATATCTTAGGAACTTAACTCTTGTTTATATAAATTAGCCTATGTTAAAATCTTCGCTTGAAGTTGCAGAACCTATTGATGACATTAAGTGAGGACTTACTGTAATGTAAGAAAACTTCCCAGAACTGAATGATACAAGTTTCTAGATGGAAAAGACTTAGCACTACAGATAAAAATTTACTCACACCAAGGCACATCATTGTAAAATTCAAAATACAATGAACAGAAAAGAACCTCTAAAATTCCAGAGAATATATTTTTTTACAAGATCAAAATCTCATAGACATGAAAATGCCTTTAGACTTCTCAACAATAACACTGGAATCTAGGAATAATGGAGCCATGCCTCAAAAATATCTGAAGGAAAATTATCTACAATCTAGATTCTATGTACAAGAAACTATCAATTAAAAATGAGAATAAAACAAACACAAGTTCAGACATTCCAGGTTTCAAAAAATATATCTCTTACATATCTTGTATCAATAAAAAGGAAAATTCAATGTAACGGAGTTGGAGGATGCTTGTGAAAGGAGAGCCCAAGATACAGGTGTAAGCCAAATGCAGCCGGTCTCCATGGAAACAACATGGCTCAAAGGACAGGCACAGGGAGCACTCTCATCACCATGCCCTCTGCTGTTGTACCACCTGTTTATTGTCCTCAAACTAAATACATGCACGGAGCTTAAAAATAACAAATAGTACTGAAAGGCATTAACAAAATACAGTTGTTTTGGCGATCAAAAGGAATAAACTATATACAACATGTATGAATGTCAAAAATATTATGCTGAGTGAAAGAAGCCAGACTCGCCCCACCAGAAATACTTTTTATATAAAGTTCTAGAATTGGCCAACCAAATCTAATTTATTGTGATCAAAATTGGATTAGTGGTTTTGCTTTGGGAGTGTGGGGTGGGATTAAGTGGGAAGCAATACAAGGGAACTTGCCAGGGGATAAAAAAGTTCTATATCTTATTCATTTGTTAAACCCAAAGAGCTATGCAATTAAGATCTGTTCATTTTACTGAATGTAAACTATGCTTCAGTAAACAACATGTAATATACGTATGTGTGTATATACAAATATATCTGTGTTTGTATATATCTTTGTGTATATATGTATATGTACATATATGTGTGTACAAATATGTACATATATGTGTATATATACGTGTGTGTGTGTGTGTGTGTGTGTGTGTGTGTGTGTGTGTGTGTGTGTATATATATCTCTATCTTTTTTTGCTACACCTTTTTCCATTCCTCCCTCAAGAGGATGTAGGATCTAGGAACAAGGAAATGCAATCCCAAAGAAAGTCATGGCAATTCTAAGAATGACAGCAAAAGAATTCTCGGGATGACAGCAGTGCCACAGGCCCAGATAGAAGAAGAATGGAGGTCTGCAGGAGGGAAATCTCCAAGAAAAGAATGGAACAAATAGATTCCTTCATGAGGAAGCCTGAGGATTTTCCTTGTGGAAAGTTGTACCGAGAGGTTATTAAAAGATGTGAGAAAGAAAACTAAGCAAAAGAAAAATAAAGGCAATCATTAACTTCAGGAGAGAAAAAATAAGAAAGGTGACATGATCACAGTATTCTGCAATGCTCAGCTGAGAATAGTATTTGCATAGATATAATAATCACACAATCACTAAATATTAATTAATCCTAAAATTTGTAACCTAATTATATTGGAAGGACAGAAAAGAGAAGGCTGAGGGGATGGCTCCACTACACTTAATATGAAGTCATTAGATAAAAAAGATGAATCAAAAGATGTCACGATACACACATTACTTAGAACTACGGCCATCTAAATGCCATAAAAAATAACTTAAAAAGTTGAAAGTAGTTGCTCCTAGGGAAAAAATGGGGATGAGGACAGCAGGAACCACTGTGTTTTGGTACAAGCCATTGAATACTATTGTACTTTATCAATATTGTACATGTACTGCCTTCATATGATAAAAATTACTATAATATTGTTGTGGACTTTAAAGTCTATTAACAAAGCAACATTAGTCTTTTCCAACAATGGAATTCAACTTTCTAGGAAAGTTTCTAGAGCAATGTGAAAAAAAATTTGAAGCAGTTTATTAAGGTGGTTTATTCATTCAAGAGGCCCTACAGGCACGCAGGACAGATAACTACAATTTGTCTTTACTCATTTATTCGTTTATTTATTTTCAGAGGTTCGGTGTAAAAACAAGTAAACAACAACAACAAAACACTAAAAGCAGCTCAGAAGCTGAAAAAGAGATGAGAACACTTACTTCTCTGCTGTGAATGGAGCAGGGAGTTCTCCTTTCAGCAATTTGTAGACTAAAAAACACTTTTACACCCCAAAGACCCAATTATCAGCCAATCAATTAAAGATCATCTATTCTAAAACCCACCAATGATTGAGGCGAGTGTGGTGGGGAATGGTTGGCAAGCCTACTTTGACACGAATTGCAAAATGCATCCCAATTTCAGAAATATTAATATGTGAAGACCATGCATCTCTCAACTGAGGGATATTTAAAACACCCTGGTTTTTGAACTTCACACGGTCCATACGCCCCATCTAAGCCTGTTGGTTTCAGTATTTTTGTACAGCTGTACAGTGGGTACACCACCCAGAGTCCCCTCCATGACTGAAGCCCTCAGCCCTCAGTCATACTGAGTATTGGCTGCCAACAGCTCTTATGCAGTGCCTCTCTATGATTTGCCTTCTACTCAAAAGAGCCACCTTCCCTGATTCATACCTTCTTCCCCAGGACCACTGGTATTCAATGACTATGAAAGCCCAGCTCTCTGAGGCCCTTTCCGCTCTAGAGCTACTATGGGGGACTGGCTTAGGCTTCTGTTAAGATTGCCTGACAGCTCGGCTTCTCCCTCTGCCCATCCCGTTTACTTCCCTTTCTCTCTGGGATGTATATATCCTGAGAGACCTCCCCAACAGAATTCCAGAATTCAAATCCCCTTCTGGGGATCCTAACAAAATCTTAAATTAGACTTTGTTCTCTCCTTTCATGCTGAATGTAAGAATTTCCCGGCATTTAAGGTTTTTAGGTCTGACAGCATCATCCCTCTCAGTGCAGAAATGAAAGCATCATATGTGAAGCCTGGGGCTTCCTGAGGCCTGGGACTGGTGCTTTTCCGGGCCAAAGCTGATCTCCAGGTTCCTTTCAATGCACTTCAGACAGAGGCAGACTGCCATCCTGCTTTTCCACTGATGTGACACTTGACTTCTAAAAATTCTTTACTGTCACTAAGCCTCCACATCTTCCTGTGTAAAATGAGGATAAATGAGAAAACTTCTAGAAAGTGTTCAGCACAGGCCTGGCATACAGCAGGGACTCAGGGAACATTTCCTCCCATTCCTGCCTCCTGAGCCCACTCTAGGTTGTATCATACCCTAGTCATCCGCCCTGACCCACTTCACTCTGAACACCCCACATAAGGTCAGGAAAAGTGGGCTCAGCTGTGGGCTCAGAGTGGACTCCACCTGGGGCCTGCACTGAGGAGAAGGACACAACAAGACAAGGCTTTCAAGGTGCAGCAGGCCATGCAGGGTGCGGCCTGGGGTCTTACCCCAGCCCCAGAGAAGAGGCCACTGCATTCAATGAACCAGGAGGCAACAAGAGGGAGAGCTCAAGCTGCCTCTGGTTCCCTTGGGAACTGGAAGGGATGTCCGGGAAACGTCTCCTTTCTCTGCTCAGCTGAGAATGAGCTGGTGGAGAATTTTCCCCTCCAAGCAAAGAGAGAATTCTCTTCCCCTCCCCACCCCTGCCTCCCTCCCCATCCACCCCCATCCACTCTGAAGCCCACCAGTTCTCTGGGCAACTCTGGTTAGCAGTTTGGGCCTTTCTTTCTGCACACAATTGATTTGGAGAGCCCGATCTAGCCCATTCAAACACCACATGGAACACTGTGTTTGTCACTCAGCTTCTAGAAAAATGATCTTATCCAACGGAGGCAAAATCCAACTGGCTTGTCCTTCTTCCGGTGACAATGTTTGTGCTTCCTCCATGGCATGGCATTTTCTGTAACTTTTAGATTTAACATTTCAAATTATTTTTAATGGGGGCTCCTATAGATGCTGAGTTCTGGTTACTTTTTTTTCCTCCGACGCTGAAAGGTTCGATTCTTCCATCTATCCATCAACAAATCGCATTGAATGACGGTGTTCAGTGACCCAGGATGCCACTGGAGACAAAACACACCATACATATTTTCTGGTCTCCCTGGAAAATTAGTGCAAACACTTTCATCACTGCAGAGAAGGAAAATATGCACAGAGAGGTGAAGATTTGCTTTTTTTTTATTTTGTTTTGTTTTGTTTTTCTAAGAAGAGATTTTCCCTTCCAAATAGTGAAATTTTTATTGTCCTTATTTGTCTGCAAATTAGCCAGTTAACTAGAATTCCTGCGAGTCTAACTCACTTTCTATAAGCCAAGGCCCTTATTTCTCTTCAACTTGTGGAGATATTCCATTTTTGCTCTGCTTCATTAGAAGTAGCACTTAAAATATTTTAATTTGAATTCATCTTCTATCTGTTCTGCGTTTTCAACCTCAATTTTAAAGAATCTTCTTTATCAACAGCCCGTTTTTAATTCAGTAGAGAACTGGTTGGTTTGCTGTTAAATTTTCTCTTTCATGAAGAAACACAGTCTAGCCCTCTGGAAATGAGACAGGAGGAGAACCATGAGCTCTGGGCCTAGTTGCAGCCCTTACATTGTGCCATCTGTGAAGTTGCCCCCTCTATTAGATGGAGAGGATAATTAATCTCTTACTACACAGAAGTGGTGCCTGAATGCTTTAAGATGAAAATGTTTGTGTACGGGGTGGTCTATTTAAAACAGTTCCCATATGATGCAATGCAACTTAAGAAGGAAACTCTTTCAGATGAATCACTCATTTAACAATAATAATTAGCATTTGGGAATCTTGCTTAAAATACCCAGCAGAAGAATATTTTATTGATTCCTTAAGAGTTTCCACACTGTGGCTGGGGCCTCAATCAAGCCAACATATTAAAGACTGACATCCAGTTTCATTTGTAGAAGTTTGGAGTTTGGAGGGGAGATCAAGTTTAATAATATCTCAAGAGAAAAGGACTTAGAGAATTTAAAGGACTACAAAGTCAGATCAATGAGACCTAGTTGTTCAAAAATTCAATAAAATATTGAGATGCATTAATACAAGCATAATATCTTAAACGAAGAAAGTTATTATCCCCTGTATTCTTCGATGATCAGGCCACATTTGGAGTATTTTTTCAGTTTTAGGTGATGAATTTTAAAACAGACATTAACAAATCAGAAAGCATCCAAGAAGGACGACCTGAATAATGAAGGATCCATACAAAATAACATACCTAGATTAACTAGGAGAACAGGGTTCTGAGTTAGAATTGGGTTACAATCCCAGATCTATAATTTACCAGCTGTGGTCTTGGGAAAGTTACTTAACCTTGCTTCCATATCCTCATTTATAAAAATGAGGTAATAGTAATAATAATACCCATATCATGGGATTATTCTGTGGATTAAATAAAATCATTTATGTATACCTTGTGGCACAGTGCCTAGCACATAGCATGTGCTCAATAAATATTAGGTATTATTATTAATACTGACAACAAAAACAGTCATTATGGTATTACCTTATAGTTGTGTGGCATTTTCAGTTTGTAAACTGACTTTATATCATTACGTTTTCTATTGTTCACATTCAGTATGAGTTAGGCATTGTTATTCTCAGTTTTGGAAGAAAACTTCATCTGCCCCATGGGGGCCTTTTTTTATGCCAGCTGATGAGCACCAGTCTCCTATGGCACCACCTGACAGCCTCACACCCCAGAGCAGCAGCTTGGCACCCAGTAGCTGACTGGGTGAAGTCATCCTACTCCTGAGGAGGGGACTGGGAATAGCCCCAGAGGGATAGTCCCTGACCACAGATTTGGCCAATCTTTGAAATCACAAAGCTTCTTTAACCTAGCCTTTTGTGGACAACTATATCTATAAGTGATAACAAGGTCACTAGACATTGCTGTCATGTTTATTGCCTTGAGAAAGGAGAGCCCCCAAACTGGCAGCAGTGGAGACTTGAGCAAGTGATTTAGCCCCAGTTCACATCAGTTTCCTCAGCAGAGAAACAGAGACCTTTCTTGTATCAGGCAGTTCATTAATCAAATGTGTAAGCACATGGAAGTCCTTTGAAAAAACTAGAAGATGCCCACAACAGCATTGCTAAAGTAATTTCAAAGCAGATAATACTAGCGTTTAAATATCAAAATGCTCTAAGTCAAGGCTACATTAACTAGAGCAGAGTTGTGTGAGAATCACCAGGTAGATGTTCATAATGAGACATTCATAAACGGAATCACTATTTGGCCCAGCGTCTTCATCTGAAGTGGAACCCCCCTCATCCCACGAGCCCAGAGCCTCATAACTGGCTCCCCAAGTCTTGTTTTGCCCACCCACATATGCCCAGACAGGCACACTCCCTCCCCTGGCCTCCCCACTCCATTTGGAGAATCTCTGAACTTCTCTGGTACTCTGATCTTTCACTCTACCCCAGCCCGTTTCTACTTCTGCTTTATGCACACTTATCACTTCTGGTCATTCTTCTGGTCCACGCCCTGGCCCCTAGAAGCCCTCACTCAAGCCAGCTCCCAGTCCTTGGGAAAGGGAGCAAAGGAATTCAAATGGGCTCTCCACCTTCACTTAATAAAGCACCTCAAAGTGATGTTATCTCTGGAATCGAGGTCTGAGCCATAAAGTGAGGTCTAAGAAAAGTTCATGACATTGCTTTTCGCAATGATTTCATGGATGTGACACCAGAAGCACAGGCAACAAAAGCAAAAATAGACAAGTGAGACTATATCTGACTGAAAAGCTTCTGCATAGCAAAGGAAACTATCAATAGAATAAAAAGGCAGCTTTCAGTATGAGAGAAAATATTTGCAAACTATATATCTGATAAGAAGTTTATTTTAAAAAATATATAAGGAACCCCTTATATACAACTCAGCACTCCTATAACTCAAAAAAAAACTTAACTTGATTAAAAAATGAGCAAAAACTTGAATAGACATTTCTCCAAAGAAGACATACAGATGGCCCACAGGTATATTAAAAAGTGTTCAATATCACTAATCATCATAGAAATGCAAATTACTTTAGCAAAACCATGATGAGATATCACCTCATACCTGTTAGGATGGCTTTTATCTAAAAAAACAAAAGCAATGACAACAAGTGCTGGGGAGATGTGGAGAAATTGGAACCCTTGTATCTTGTGGGTGGGGATGCAAAATGGTGTATAACTATGAAAAACAGTATAGAGTTTCCTCAAAAAATTAAAAATGGAACTACAATATCATTCTGCAATCTCATTTCTGGATTTTTATCCAAAAAATTGAAAACAGGATCTCAAAAGGTATTAGCACTGCCATGTTCATTATAGCACTATTCACAATAGCCATGACGTAGAAACAACCTAAATGTCCATCAACAGATAAATGGATAAAACAAATGTGATATATACATATAATAGAATATTATCCCACCTTAGAAAAGAAAGAAACCCTGCAATATGTGACAAGATGGATGAACAGAGATCATAATGCTAAGTGAAATAATGCAGTCACAGAGGACAAACACTGCATGACTCCCTTTGTATAGGTATCTAAAATGGTCAAACTCACAGAAGCAAAGAAGAGAACTGTGAATGTCAGGGGTTGGGGGTTGGGGAAATGAGCAGTTGCTACTCAGCAGGTATAAAATTTCAATTATGCAAGATGAATAAATCTGGAGATCCACTGTACAACAATGTGCCTCTAGATAACAATATTATATTGCACACTTAAAAATATGTTGAGAGTACATCTTATGTTAAGTTTTCTTACAATAATAAAATATAAGGAAGTAAGTAAGTTAATTAATTAATAGTGAGGTCTATCCAGCCAGGAAAGTACAACTTCTTATTTAAGTTAGGTGCATGCCCACATGCATGTCTGTGTGTGTGTGCACATGTGCACACATGAGAGAGCTAGAGAGAGAGAGACAATCTATGTATCTGTTCAAATACACCCACATCCTTTCAGATTGGGCAAAGTTATACCAATACTCTGCTTTAGAATGAAGCATACAGTTTTACAATGCCAGGAATAAAAATAAAGGTGTTTAAAATTAATTGATCCATTAAAAAAAAGTATTGAATGTATATGTGTGTATGTATGTGTGTGTGTATGGTTTTGAAAGGCAATACACCCTGAAGTTAACACTAGTTCTCTCTACATAATAGGTTGAAGGTATTTTTTGTTTTTCTTTCTCAACTGCATTTTCTAATTTTAAAAAAATTTATAATGAACTTGTATTACTGAATAGTAAAGAACTAATAAGAGTTGCACAACAGCCTGGGGCTGTTATAACTGGTTCATAGCAACTAACATTAGAAATGCTCCAATTTCCAAAAAATGATGAGTTGGCAATATCCATTCTCTTCTGCTCCTCACCAGCAACCCATGACTTATTGTGGGCAGCACTGGGCCCAGAAATTACTCACTCTCCTTTGCATCTAGGGGTGGTCACATGACCCAGGTCTAATCAATAAGATGTGAGCAAAAGTCACTGAGCGAGGCTTTAACTTTATTCTTGTTATGATTTTCTCCTACCATATGTTTGCAGCAATAGGAGACATTTGTGTGAAGCATGAATTCAAGCATTTTTCCTACCTAAGAAAACTTTAATACAGAACTGAAGATCGTGAAAGCCAGGTGGGCAAACACCTGGAAATAGCACATGGGCAGAATCCTTAATAAGGTACAATACCCCTTTGCCCTCCTCACAAAAATGTAAGACTGTGGTTAGACTCCAAATCTGGGGTCTTTTCAATTGATCTAGACAAAGCAGTGGCAGTAGACCAAGGGAAGGAGGCAGGTGAGGTGTGAGTCTTTTCCTCTCCTAAATTCTGTAATTCTGCATGTCACAAAGGTCCTTTGTTTAAGAATAAATACTGCATGTTCCAAGCAATTCCCGGAATTTTTTAAATGGCTTCCATTTTCCTGGAGGAGAAGCTTGTAATGATCTGCTTGGCTCTCTGCCTTTATAGCCCTCTACGGGAGTCACTTAACCCCCAATTTGTAGGTTCAGCTCTGCTCCCAACCCTGTCCCCAGGCGGGGGAAGGTATATTAACCCAGTCTCTTCCTGCCTGTCTTCTCTGGTCATATACAAAAAGCAAAGATGCTTGTTAGTCTCTGGTGGAGATGGACATTTACTCTTGGATAGAAGTCAAAACAAAAATGTGTTTTTAAAAGTCTGTTTGTAAATATAAAACAAAGGTGAAATCTTAAAATGGAAGGTGTCCCAAAAGTACTTGTCAAGTACCAGCACTCCTAGGTGGTCAAGACATTTAATGCATAGAGACCTTCTGCTTCCAATTGGTCACAGGAGGCTTAGGGGATCCTTTAGGATTTATTCTAATGTTCCCAGAAACATTGCATTTAAAAGGAGAAAAAATACTTTAAAAATAATGCCATGAAGCCTTCACTATACAACCCCTTAATATACAGCCTCTTCCTTCAAAACCTTGCACATTTCCATACTATCCCATTATTATTCAGATGGGTCGAAACTGTTCTATTTTTTTTTTTTTAATTTAAGGAAAGTAATTTGATGAAATCTAACAGCCCTAATCAATTAAGCTGAAGAAAATGCAGAAGGCTTTAATAACAGCAAACCTATTGAAATGAAAGAGCCTATACATTGTTCTACTGACAGACTTCCTAGCAGAGCAAACCAGATGTAAGTTGCCAAGGGAAGTTCAGCTTGTAAATGGTAAGAAAAGTGTATACTGCCAGGCTCTACCGAGCTCTGTTATTTCTTCATTAAAATGCACTGTCAATCAGGTTGAAAAGAAATGTCTAATTAACACCATAGGACACCAAAAAATCTAGTGTCAGAAACTCAGTTGCTATCCCTTTTTACAACTATATCTCTCTAAGCGACTCCATTCCTCTCTTTCATCCCTTCCCCCATAACGAAGCCCCTCCCCCATATTCTATTTGTTTATGATCAAAAGCATACAAGAAATTGCAAAATGCATTGCGTTACGCAACTCCTCCTTTATAGCTGTGATTCAGCTAGAACTGAAATTTCCAGCATCTTCCCTTCTTTTTATGCCCTGTATCCATGTGAGGACAAAAATACAATGGAACATAGTACAAATCAACAGATTTTCATCTTGAGATTTCCCTTTCCAAGACGTGGAAGAATGAAAAGAGTTCCACCCCGAACAAGTCTAGTCCTGGATGCCAATAAACAACTCGTGTGACTTTGGGGATGTTCCTTCACAGCGTAGAGCCTGGATTCATCACTCATAAAATAGGGGTAAGTAATACATTGTCATTAGCCTGCTGCAAGGATTGTTTTAAAGATCAAATGAGAGGGGGTGGATTAAAAATCTTTGTAATAATGTATGATTATTATTATCCCAATGTCAGCAGAGTTGTATGGACCCATATGTTTTCGGTTAGTAAGAGGCTTACTGTGCTCTGATGCCTCCTGAAGGGTCATGGTCCCTCAGCTCTCCCCTGTTCATGCATTACTCATGCCCAGGCTTTGGGGACCCAGCGGAGGCTGAGGATGAGCTCAGAAATTTGGGTTTGGGGAAAGCTCTAAGAGGAGGGGATAAAACATTAATCGGAGACTTAAACTAGAATTAATCTAGAATTAATCTAAGACTTAAACTAGAATTCTCCCCACTCCCTTGGCATCCAAGCATCAAACACTATTGGTTTCTCTATCATGATGACTCTCCTTCTTTCACAGATTCTTTCCAGTCTCATCTCTTTTAGACTCATACACTGGTGCTCCTGCCATGGAATTTTCGATTGATCTTTATGCCACCCTCTCCCCTTTAGTCTCTTCTGCACATGACTACCAAATTAATCCTAGTTCAACTCCACTTAACATATGTCAGTCTCACTGCTGGTGATTTCAATGATTTTATTGTGATTATATGCAAAGTCCCACCTCTTCACCTGGTCCCCACACTTAGGCCACTATCTGCTTTGCAGGCTCATCTCCCAACACGTCCTTTTTAAGTCTGCCTAGTCATTTTGAAGTCTCTTGTTCCTTAATCATACCTTTAATAGTCTCTTCTATTTCTTCAAATATATTGAACATAGTCATTGCATATTCTGTGTGTGATCATCTTTACTTGTCTGGCTCTACTGTTTATTGTTTAGCTAACTCTCACTCATGGTACCTGGTTTTCTCATATGTTCTCTGATTTTTTAAAAATCTTGATTTGCATTCTCTACAATTTTATCTAAAGAAATTCTTTGAGGCCTGGATTTAAGGCACATCCCTCTAGAGAGAATTTTGCATCTGCCTTGTATCTTGGGCACTATCAACTCTAGTTCTCTTTGAACTAAATTCTTGGCTTGAGGTTTATCAAATGATATGGGCAGTGTGAATTTGGGCCACATTCCTCCATAAAGAGCTTACCTGTGGTTATAAATCCTCAGGGATACCTTTTTCCCCTGAATTAAAGCCAAAAGAGGGCAAATTTTCCAGTGTCCCTTTGAAAGGGCAGGTTTTTGTCTAGGTCGCCCACTGAAGGTGTCTCAGGGTTATAGATCTCTGATCTGACTTCCTTTGTCCCCTGTTGCCCTGTGCAGGCCTTCAAAACCAGTGCTCCAGGCAGTCAGGGGCTGACAAAGGCCCACAGAGCAGCAGCTGACTTCAGTGCTCATCACTTCACTTCATCCATCTTTTTTTTACTTTTTGGAATTTGAAGATTTCTCTTGCCTTTTGAAACCTTAGCTGTACATTTAAAAAGCCTTTTACAAAATAATCAAGCATTTTTAGGGTTTCTTAAGGGAATGATTTTTTAAGACATCTAGTCTACCATATTGCTATCACATCTCTATAGGCCCTCTGAGATCATTCAAATAATCATTTTGTTTTTCAAGCCTATAATGCACATTGCAGACTGCTCACCATAGCTCATCATATCTTATCTGTTTATAATCCTATAGCCATTCTCATCTGGCTGCCAATTAAGGCCTTTTGATATGTCAAGCACAAGTAAAGTACTTTTCATATATTATCTCATTTAACCTCATAAAAATCTTAAGAAGTGACTGTAATCAGCACCTATTTTTTAAAATTTTATTTTTCTACAGCAGTTTAAGGTTCACAGCAAAACTGAGAAGAAGGTACAGAGATATCCTATATATCCCCTGCCCCCACATATGTATAATCTCCCCCATTGTCGATATCCCTTACCAGAGTGGGACATTTTTTATAATTAATGAATCTACATTGATACATCATTATCACTCATAGTCCATAGTTTACATTAGGGTTCACTCTTGGTCTTGTACATTCTAGTGATTCTGTGCTGTACATTCTATGGGATATACAAATGTATCCACCATCAGTGTCATACAGAGCATTTTCACTGACCTAAACAGCCTCTGTGCTCCACTTATTCATCCCTCCCTCTCCCCAACCCCTGTCAACCACAGATCTTTTTACTGTTTTTATAGATATGCCTCTTCCAGAATACCATATAGTTGGAGTCATACAGTATGTAGCTTTTTCAGATTGACTTTTTTTCACTTAGAAATATGCATTTCAGTCCCTCCATATCTTCTCATGTCTTGATAGCTCATGTCTTTTAGCTATGAATAACATCTCATTATCTGGATGTACTAGTTTATTTATCCATTCACCTACTGAAGGACATCTTGGTTGCTTCCAAGTTTTGGCAATTATGAATAAAGCTTTTATAAACATCCGTGTGCAGGTTTTTGTATGGACGTAAGTTTTCAGTCCTTTGAGTAAATACCAAGGAGCACAATTGCTGGATCTTATAGCAAAAGTATATTTTGTAAGAAACCGCTAAACCGAGAGCGTCTAGATTGCGCCTTCCCCCCACATCTGTTCTCAGCTCACTCTAGCTAGCGACCCCTTGGAGCAGACCATGGCTGGGTCCCTGCCATGCCCCGCTGCTCCTGCTGGCCTCTCTGGCCTGGCCCTGGCTGTGAGCCCTGCAGCCCACATGATCCTCGGCAAGCCTCGTCTGCTGGGTGACCTGGAAGACATGGATGTGAATGAGGAGGGCATGCAGCAGGTGCTCAACTTCGCCCTAATTGAGTACAATAAGGCAAGCAAGGATGCCTTCCACAGCCCCGCCGTGTGGGTGGTACATGCCCACAAGCAGGTGGTGGCTGAGATGATTTTCTTCTTGGATGTGGGGTTTGGTCAAAATGCGTGTACCAAGTCCTAGCCCAACTTGGCCAGCTGTCGCTTCCATGACCAGCCACATCTGAGGAAGAAAGCACTCTGCTCTTTCCAGATATACACTGTCCTCTGGGTAGGCAAGAATGCATAGTACATGTGACAGGCTGGGCCACCTTGACTGCCTCTCACTAAACCTCTCCCCACTCCCCCACAGAGTTCCTAAGCCTTAGGTGGGTGACCTCACCTCAGTGGAGTCACCTCAGTATACAGGCCCCAGGAGATAAATAGAGAAGGTTTCTTGAGCATTGTTTGAACATCTAAGTGGCTCTAACTTGTTTCTTTCTTTTAATTGCTTTAAATGCACTGTCCCTGGTGCACATGCTCTGTTCCTACTTTATACAATAAGAAATAACACAGCTAAAGAAGAAGAAGAAGAAGAAGAAGAAGAAGAAGAAGAAGAAGAAGAAGAAGAAGAAGAAGAAGAAGAAGAAGAAGAAGAAGAGAAGAAGAAGAAGAAAGAAAAAGAAACTGCTAAACTGTCTTCCAAAGTAGCTGTGACATGTAGCATTCCTATCAGCAGTGAACAAGCATTCCCATTGTTCATATCCCTGCCAGCATTTGCTGCTGTCAGTGTTCTGGATTTTGGCCATTCCAGGTATCTAGTGGTATCTCGCTATTGTTTTAATTTGTGTTTTCCTGAAGACATATGATGTGGAATATCTTTTCACATGTTTATTTTCCATCTGTTTGTCTTATTTGGTGAGGTGTCTGTTAAAGTTTGTCTCATTTTTTAAACTGGATTGTTTTCTTTTCATTGAGAGTTCCTAGTATATTTCAGATAACAGACTTTTATGAGATATGTCTTTTACAAATATTTTCTCTTAAGTCTGTGGCTTATTGTATCATTCTCTTGACAGTGTCTTCCACAGAGCAGAAACTTTTCACTTTAATGAAGTTCAGCTTACCAATTCTTTCTTTCATGAATAGTGCCTTTGGTTTTGTACCTAAAAAGTCATCACTAAACTCAGGGTCGTCAAGGTTTTCACTTATGTTATCTTTTAGGAGTTTCATAGTTCTGCATTTTAAATTTAGATCTGTGATCCATTTTGAGCTGGTTTTTGCGAAGAATTTAAGGTCTGTGTCTACAGTATTATTTTTTTTTTTCGTGTAAATGTCCAGTTGCCTCAGCACCATTTGTTGAAAAGATTATCTTTTCTCCATTGTATTACCTTTTCTCCATTGTCAAAGATCAGTTGACTATATTTATGTGGGTCAATTCCTGGGCTCTCTATTCTACTGCATTGATATATTTGTCTATTCTTCACCAATACCACACTGTCTTGACTCCCATAGCTTCATAGTTGAGCCCTGAAGTCCTCTAACTTTGTTCTTCTCCTTCAATGTTGTATTGGCTCTTCTGGGTCTGTTGCCTCCCCATATAAACTTTAGAATCATTTTATTTATCTCCACAAAATAATTTGCTGGAATTTTAATTAGAATTGCACTGAATATATAGATCCAGTTGGTAAGAGCTAACATCTAGATGATATTGAGTCTTCTTATCCATGAAATATCTCTTCATTTATTTAGTTCTTTGATTTCTTTCAACAGGGTTTTCTAGTTTTCTCATATAGATGTTGTATATTTTTTAAGGTTTATACCTATATGTTTTATTTTTCAGGAGTGCAGACATAAATGGTATTGTGTTTATAATTTCAAATTATACTTGTTCACTGCTGGTGTATAGGAAATGATTTTCTTTTATATACTGCCACTGTGTCCTTCAACTTTGATATAATCACTTATTAGTTTCAGGATGGTTTTTTTGTTGTGTGTGTGTGTGTGTGTGTGTGTGTGTGTGTATGAACAATCGTCATCTGTGAACAAAGATAGTTTTATTTCTTCATTTCCAATCAGTATACCTTTGATTTCCTTTTCTTGT
The DNA here is from genome assembly GCF_000325575.1 of Pteropus alecto. Taxonomy (NCBI): domain Eukaryota; kingdom Metazoa; phylum Chordata; class Mammalia; order Chiroptera; family Pteropodidae; genus Pteropus; species Pteropus alecto. The sequence goes on from NW_006441525.1 coordinate 1,228,281, forward strand.
CTTATCGCACTAGCTAGGACTTCTAGTCCAATGTTGAAAGAAAGTGGTGAGAAAGGACATTCTTGCCTAGTCCCTGATCATAGTAGAAAGCTTCAGGTTTCTCACCATTAAGTGTGATGTTAAGTATAGGTTTTTTTGTAGGTATTATTTATATAATTGAGGAAGTGCGCTTATTATTTAAATGAGAAATATCTAAACTCAGAGAAGATAAGTGACTTTCCTGAATTCATAAAGCTAATAAATTAATGGAAGGCAGATTCATATCGAGGGCTATTGGATTCTAAATTTTGTACTAAAAACCACTAAACTAAACCACTTTTAGAGTTTCACATTTAGTTTTCATAGTTTTGTAGTTTGTTCTCTGAAGGTAGAGAACATGCCTCATACATATTCTCAGAATCCAGCACAAAGTTATTTTCCTCAACAAATATTAATTACTTATATATTAAACCAATATTATTAAACCATCTACTATGTGACAGACAATATACTAGCTAGTCTTGATGTTACATAAAAGAAGCAGACAGAACCTATGATCTTCAAAGAGTTCAAAGTCAGTAACAGGACTTTCAGTTCTGCTGAAATAGGGTAGCTCCTTTCCTCTCAGGTTGTCCCTTTATGACCAATAATCCATGGATATAACACAATACAAAAGCATAGACAGTTTCTAAAAGGTATGAAGAAAAAGGCCAACTGCCTCAGGACTTTAAGACTTAAGGAATGACACAGCAGCAGGTTTCCTCTCACCTAGAATTGCCAAAGGCACAGACAGAAAAAAAAAATTTCAAAAAAGCCCTGTTTTCTAGTCAAAAAACCAGAAAAATTGTGACCTAACTAGAAACGCTTTTGGTAATATCTCCCACACTTTCATCAAGACTGAATAGAAGGTTAATCTTCCACCCCATTCTTGACCCAGAGAAACAGATGGTGCTCCAATTTATGTACCATGTGGTATGGTGTTGATGGGACCAAGAGCACAGCTGATCTTCTATTTCCTACCCTGCAGAACCAGGTGGCAGTGATTCTATTCTACTACTACTACAATAAGACAAGAAAATAAAATAAAAGGTATGCAGACTGGATAGGAAGAAATAAACTGTCCCTATTTGTAGATTGATATGATTATCCATGTACGAATTGCAAGATACCTATAAAACAAGCAAACAATTAAATTCCTATAACTGAGCAGTAGTTCAGCAAGGTCGTAGCATGCAAGAGTAACACATAAATATCAATCACATTTCTATATACTAACAATGAACATATAAAAATGATATTAAAAACACAGTATTATTTATAATTGCTCTAAATAAAATGAAATACTTAGATATATGTTTAACAAAACATGCACAAGATTTGTATGTTGAAAATTACAAAATGTTGATGAAAAAATTCAAAGAAGACCTAAATAAATGGAAATACATACTGTATTCATGAATTAGAAGACTCGGTATAATGAAGATGTCATTTCTCACTGAATTGATATACAGGTTTAAAGCAATTCCCACCAAAATCTCTGCAAGATTTTTTATAGACATAGCCAAGTTTATTGTAAAAATTATATGGAAAGGCACGTGCCCTAAAATAACTGAAACAATCTTGAGAAAGAAGAATTAAATGGAGGGAATCGCTCTAGTTAAGGCTTACTATAACAGCTACAGTAAGACCATGTGATATCGGCAGAGGCGTAAACACATAGATGAATGCAATAGAATACAGAACCTGAAAATAGACCCACACAAATATTCTCAACTGGTTTTTAAACAAAAGTACAAAAGCAATTCAGTGGAGGAAGGATAACTTTTTCAACAAACGGTACTGGAGCAATCAAACATTGACCTAAACCTCATAATTGATACTAAAATTAACCAAAAATGGATCATGGAATTAAATGTAAAATGTAAATCTATAAAACTTATGGAAAAATATATAAAACGTCTTTAAGATCTGGAAATAAGTATAGAATTCTTAGACTTGGTATCAAAATCACAGTACATAACAGGAAAAAAAATCATTATTTGGACCTCATCAAAATTAAAAACTTTTGTTCTGTTAAATCCCATGTGAAGAACATAAAAAGACAAGCTACATTGTGGAAGCAAATATTTGCAAATCACATCTGACAAAGGACTAGTTTCTAGTCTCAAAATTGAACATTAAAAAATTTAATTAGAAAATGAACAGAAGACACAGATATTTTGCCAATAATTATATACGGATAGCAAATAAGCACATGAAAAGATGTTCAACATCATTAGCCATCAGGAAAGTGGAAATAATTAAAACTACAATGAAATGTCATTACACACCTATTGAAATGGCTAAAATAAAAATAGTGAGAACACCAAATGCTGGTAAGGATGTGAAGAAACTGGATTGCTCATACATTTCTGGGAGGAATGTAAACTTGTACAGCCTCTCTAGAAAACAAGTTGGCAGTTTCTTACAAAACTGAGCATGCCACTACCAAATGACCTAGCAATTATATCCTTGGGTATAATTAAAATATAATATAAGAGAAATGAAAACTTATATTTACACAAAAATCTGTATATAAATGTTTATAGCAGTTTTATTTGTAATAGCCAATGTGTGAATGATTAAACAAACTTTGCTACATCCATATCATGAAATACTACTCAGCAATAAAAAGGAACTATTGATATGTAGAACATGCAGCAACTTGGATGAATTGCCAGAGAATTATGCTGAGTGAAAAAGCCAATTCCAAAGTTCATATACTGTATTATTCCCTTTATATAACATTCTTGAAGTGAAAAAAATTATATAAGTGAAAAACAGATTAATGGTTGCCAGCGGGCAAAGATGCAGGATGGGGGGAGGTAGGCGTAGCTATAAAAGGGCAACAAGAGAGATCCTTGTGGTGATGGAACTGTTCTGTATCTTGACTGTATCAGTGTCAATATCCTGGTTGTGATATTGTACATGGTTTTGAAATATGTTACCTTTGGGTAAACTGGATAAACAGTGTACAGCTCTCCCTGTGTTGTTTCTTAGAGCTATAGGTGAATCTACAATTATCACAAAATTAAAAACTTAATTTAATTTTTAAAATATTTGCACGCACACACAGTAATGGAAGACAGAAATGTGCACAGAGGAATGCAATTCTAGTGTTAAGTGGAGAATTAGGAATGTTTTCATGGTTGATATGACCTTTGGCCTGATTCTTGCAAAGTAAGTGGATGTTCTCCAGATGGACAAAGAAGGAGAGCAAGGGCATTGGAATTAGAGGAAATATTTCTCCCAGATGGGGAGACAAATTTTGCCATGGAGGAGGAAAAAAAGAAGTTCTAAATGTATTATCTTTTAACTGGCATTTCCAAGGGTGCCTAAACCCCCCCAAAAGAATTATCTAAGAACAGGGGTAATCAGAAAGCCAATTAACTTGAATGAAACTCTGTTGCAATACATTTTAGTAAAATAAATTAACTTGCTGATACAGGATTAGAAAATTTGGAGGTAACTTCTGAATTATAATCAATATAATTATTTTATTGATGAAATTATTTTTTCCACAAATCTAATGAGAAAAAGTAAATAGATCAATGCTTTTATTGGCACTCTGTGACACAGAGATTTCTATACTACTGTATTTATTATAGAAGAATTCCATTTGTTTTTAGCAAAGTGACAGTAACATCAATGGAATCTAATCTGCTCTACCTGAACTCTTCCTTAGGTAGGTATGAGGTTCTAGAATACATCATCATTTTGAAACACAGGTCAACACAAAGATGGGATTAAAATAAGCAAATTAGCTTAATAACCACATTCAAATGCAAGTCTTCCAAACAGTGGAACATTTCTCTGCTTACTGTTATCTCATCATCTCATTTTCTAGAACAAATTAATCTGCCTAGAGAAGAACCTCACTGACCACCAGGATAGCTGAACATAGATTTTAAACCACAAAATCTGGTGACACCCCAAAACTAATTCATGCATCTTTCCTCAGCATATCTTATTTTCTATTTTAAAAAGGGAGAGAGGTCATATTTTCATTGTTAGGTATAAAATCTGCAAATTATTGCATCACCTTTGACTACATCTATCAGCAACAAAAATCTGGAGCTGTCAACTATACAGATCCACAGGTCAGCAACTGCAATACTTTACATTGAGTGGGGGGGACATATTTTTAAATGTCATTCAATTATTTTCTGCTTTTAGTCTTTAGTTCATCTAGGATACTTCATTTTATTTCAGATCCCAGGCTAAAGTTAACTTGTTGAGCTTTTACCAGGACTAACTGGCTCTAGAAAAAATAGTGAAGGAGACCAGCCTTGTATTTGGCCTTCATCACATCTTCCAACAATTTATTTTCCTCCTTCATCTCCCTCTAAGCACCCAACATTCCTGAGCCACCCTTCACAATCTACCTACCTGGAAATCTTAAATCAGTTTGGTATGTTGCCAGCCAGACCAGGCCCAAGTGTCTGAAATGTAGCTGAGTTGCAGATGAGCTTTCGTTTTAATTCAACTTTGAAAAAAGGCACAAACCAAAATGTGCGGGCCCGGAGAGAGAATTAATTTGGTGGCTGTATGATGATAAAATGCAGGTTGGTCCCCAATTATTCAAATAACATAATGGTGGGTTTCAAAGACACAACAAATCTTTAATAAGCATCTTCCATGTGCCAGAGGCTGTGCTAAGTTCTGGGAATAACAAGAAGATTTAATCCGTGCCTTCAGGTAGTTTCAGGTCTGTGAACAACATAGGGACCAAAGGAAACAATTACAACACACTATTAGCTGTTCCACCTTAGAGTTTCCATTGCATTAGGCACAAACATCTGTTGGCACTTACATCACACCACGGTTTCTCCAGCTCATAACACAGTATCAGGCATATAGCAAGCTCTCAAAAATATCTGATGAAATAATGAATGAATACACAAATGAACAAGCAAAACATTATTGAAGTACCATTATAGAGTGTGGCAGAAACAATTAACTCTGGCTAGAGGAAACAGAAAATCATATTAGAGATTGTGATTTGAGCTGGGGCTTAAAGCATATCTAGCACACAGTGTTACCTTGAATGAGCCCACAGACAAAGTCAGAGTAATTCAACTAAGTGAAAGTTCAGGTTGAGAAGAGGGCATTTGGAGGTAAGGTTCTAGGCGGAAATACCTCCAACACCTAGCTCAGTGCCGGGCACATGGTAGGAACAGGAAGTATTTATTGAATGAATGCGTGAACAAATAGATGAATGTAACAAATAGTGTATACAAATCACCAGGATTGTGAAAAAGTAGGCACATTGAGAAAGTGGTATATTTGGAAACTGAACACGTGCGTCTTACAACAAATTAGGCATGAAACATTGCAGGAGGCAAAAATGATAAAACTGAATCTGCCCTACTTCAGGTACATCGTGGGAAGGTAAGGTTCTTTGGAAAAGACAATAATCCCAGGGAAAAATAGAAGGCAGCAGGAAAAGAAGAAGACTAAATATGAAATGGATTGACTCCTTCAAAGAAGCCATGGGCATGAGTCTACAGGAGCTGAGCAGGGCTGTTAAGGACAGGACATTATGGATGTCACTTATTAATAGGGAAACCAGGAGTCTATGCTGACTCAATAGCATGTAATACACACATATTTGGAAAATCATGTAATTATAAAAAAGAGAGAAACGAGATGATTAAAGCAAAAAGAATGGAGAATACAAGACAAGTGTAATGCAAGGAACAGTGCGGCTTGGAAATAGAGGAACTGGACAGAAAGACAATCAAATTTTTCACGACTCTTCTTATTTTTATTTTCCTTATGGGTCAGCTCCTTCTGGACCATGATCCTTTGAGTCATTATCTTTCCTTAATAATTTACTGTACTACAATTCCCAGAGTCCTATTTCCTAAAGGCTCCTTTAACCCTGGTGATAAGTTTTTTTCTTGCAACCATCAGGACTCCAACTCTGTAGTCCCTGGACTATTCCCATACTCTTACTTAAAAATTTCTTTTCTTCCTGTCCAGTTATCCCCTAATTGATCTATAGAGTCAATGCAATCCAAATCAAAATCCCAGAAGACCTTTCATTTTGTCCAAATTAATAAGGGGATTATAAAACTTATATGGAAATGGGTTTCTTTGAATAAATACTCAGAAGTGAGATTACTGAGTCTTTTATCTCTTGTTATAGTCTTTGTTTTAAAGCCTGTTTTGTCTGGTATAAGTATTGCTCCCCCGGCCTTTTTTGTTTCCATTTTCATGAAATATCTTTTTTCATACCTTTACTTTCAGTCTGTGTATGTTTTTTGATCTGAAGCAAGTCTCTTGTAGGCAACATATGTAAGTGTCTTGTTTTCTTATCCATTCAGCCCCCTTATGTCTTTTGATTGAAGCATTTAATCTATTTACATTTAAAGTAATTGTTCATAGATATGTAGTTATTGCCATTTTATTATTCATATATTTATCTTTTTTTTCCCTTCTTTTTTTCCAAAGAAGTCCCTTTAACATTTCTTGTAATACTAGTTTGGTGGTGATGACCTCCTTTAGCTTTTTCTTGTGTTGGAAGCTCTTTATCTTTCAATTCTAAATGACAACTTTGCTAAATAGAGTAGTCTTGGTTGCAGATTCTTGCTTTTCATCACTTTGAATATTTCCTGCCAATTTCTTCTGGCCTGAAAAGTTTCTGTTAAAAAATCAGCTGATAGTCTTATAGAAGTTCCCTTGTAGGTGACTATCTGTTTTTGTCTTGCTGCTTTTCAGATTCTCTCTATTTAATCTTTGACATTTTAATTATGATGTGTCTTGGTGTGGGCCTATTTGAGTTCATCTTGTTTGGGACTTTCTGCATTTTTTGGACTTGTATGTATATTTCCTTCACTGGGTTAGGGAAGTTTTCCATCATTATTTCTTCAAATAGGTTCTCAATCCCTTGCTTTCTCTCTTCCCCTTCTGGTACCCTATCATATGAATGTTGATATGCTTCATGTTGTCCCAGCATTCCCTTAAACTATCCTCATTTTTTTGGATTCTTTTTTCTTTCATATTATCTACTGTTGATTTCTTCTAATGTATTCTTTATTTCAGTTATTGTATTCTTCCTTTCTGACTGGTTCTTTTTTATGGTTTTTCTGTCCATTTTTGTTTCCTATCTCTTTGTTGAAGTTCTCACTGAAATCATGGAACATTCTTATAACTACTGTTTTGAAGTCTGCATCTGGTAGATTGCTTCTCTCCATTTTGTTTAGTTCTTTTTCTGGAGCTTTGTTCTGATCTTTCATTAAAGACATATTTCTTTGTCTCCTCATTTTGGCTTCTTCCCTGTGTTTTTTTCTAAGTATTAGGCAGAGCTGCTATGTCTCCTGGTCTTATTGAGTGGCAATATGTAGTAGGTATTTTATGGGGCTTAGTGGCACAGTTTCCCCTGTCTCATGACCTGGGTGCTCCATATCTGTCCTTCTTGTGGGTTGTGTGCCTTGTGTGCTTTACTGTTAGTTGAGCCTTGATCACTGTTGGTATACCATTCAGAGGGATTGACACTCAGGCTGATTATGAAGACTGGTCATCACTACAGTGGAGGAGCTCTTATGCAGGGGCTGATCCTACAGAGCAGGACTCACTTTAGTGAAGCTCTGGTGCCTGCCAATTCTGCCCTTTGGGTACATTGTTGGCGGAGGTGGTTGGGTAGTGTTCTCGTGTGGTCTGAAGCTGGCCACCACATGTGTTGGGTCTGGGGTCCCTTGGGAGGGGCTCTGGTGCTGGCCAGGGTCAACAGCTGCCTACGCCTTGCCTGGGGCCACTTGTAATGAGCTACAAAGTGATCTTCAGATAATTGCCACTTGTATTGAACTTGGAGGTGCCTGGAAGAGGCAAAGCTATGAACTGAGGATGTTTGCTGCTAGTACCAGGCTTAGGGCTGTTTAGCAAGAGGTACAGGGCATGCCAAGACCAAATGCTTCTTGTTTGAGGTCTGTGAACCTTCAAGAGATTTTAGGAAAGTCCATAACATGAGCCAAGACAGGCCATTTGTATGGAAGAGCCACTGGAAAAGGTTTGTGTGGGCCCACAATTTGGGTTGGGCAGGGTCTCAGGGAATCACCAGGCAGGGCAAATGGTGTTAGCCAGATTGATAGAGATTCAAATATGGTGCCTGCCTGCCTGTGCAGGCTCAGTGTGGGGAGGGCTTAACAAAGGAACAATGGCTTTTGCCAGTACTTCTGTCTGAGAGAAAGCGCCTCCTCCAGCCCCCACTCTGAAGCCAGACAATTCAGTTCCTCCCTGTATATCCCTGGAATCTTTTGAGCTGCTGCCTCAGTGCTGGAGCTCAGAGGGAGTGAGTCCATCAGTGAGTAAATTCATGTGTGGGCCCCTTAAGGGCCTGGAATACAAGCTACCCTCCATTTCACTCAGCCACAGTCCCCTCTGGTTTCACAGCCAGAAGTTATGGGGACTTCTCTGGACCCCTTGGCTGGGGAGCCTGGTGTGAGGATGGGACTCCTTGTCTCTCAGGGAAGGATCTCTGCAGCTGAGATCTCTCTCTCAATTTTTAACAACCACACATGGATGTGGGACCAGCCCATTCTGCATCTCTGCCCCTCCTACCAGTCTCCAGTTGGCTTCTGCTATATATCCTTAGTTATAGGGCTTTTGTTCAGCTAGACTTCACGCAATTCTCATTGATAGTTGTTCAGGAGTTTAGTTGTAATTTTGATGTGGTCATGAGAAGAGGTGAGCACAGCATCTACCTACTCTGCCATCTTTACCCAAGAAGTTCTACCCTTTAAAAGACACTGTTAAGAGAATGAAATGACACCACAAAATTAGAGAAATCATTTGTAAATTACATACCTGATAAAGGATTTTTATCCAGAATGTAAGAAGAACTCTCAGACTCAATAAGAAAATAAATAACTCTTTTTGAAAGTCACCAATTTAAACAGATCAATGAAAATATTCAGATGGTAAATAAGCCTACAAAAAGATGCTTAACATCATTAGTCATTAGAAAAATGCAAATTAAAACCACAATGAAATACAAGTACTTACCTAATTAGAATGGCTAAATTAGAAGGACCAACTATACCAAGTGTTGGTGAGGAGTAGCTGAAACTCTTCTACTCTTCTGTTGGGGATGCAGAATGACACAACCACTTTGGGAAACAGTTTGGAAGTTTCTCAAAGAGTTAAACAGATATCTACTGAAGGACCCAGCCATTTGACTTCTAGGAAGCATAGATCTAAATTTCTTCAGATTTATCCAAAGGAAAAAAAACCATTCATATATAAAAGGACCTATATATGAATGTACATAGCAGCTTTACTTGTAACAGCTCCAAACTGGAAACAATCCAAATGTAAATCAATAAGTGAATGAATAAAGAAATTGTCTATGTGTACTATGGAATACTACTTAGGAATAAAAAGGCATGAACTATTGATACGATGCAACATGGATGAAGCTCAAATTATTATGTTGAGGGTACACCCTCTATAATTTTATTTTTATAAAATTCTAAGAAATTCAAACTGATCTATATTGTCAAAAATATATCAGTGATTAGTTGAGGTTAGGGGAGAGGCACAGAGAGGTCCAGGAGAGAGGGATGACCAAGGAGCAGGAAGACTTTTTTGAGAGATGGATATGTTCATTATCTTGATTGCAGTAAGTATATACATGGGTGATTTACAAGTATATACATGGGTGATTTACTTTAAGTCAATTATATTTCAATAAAGTTATTAAAAAATATATAAGATTTCAGTTTATCTCCCATGTACCCTTTCTAAAGAAGCTACTGGAGGATGTACTCCACAAATTAGGGAATAAACCAAGAAAGAAGACATGGGATCTAGACTATGGGGAATTAAATGCAAGAAAAAGAAAAAAGAATCTTCAAGAAGATGAAATTGATAGAATGGCCAATGTGCTCTAATGTATTAAAGAGGTTTACTTAAACTGAGAAAAGAGGGGTTAATGTAGAGTAAGCACATAGAAAAGTTAGCATATAATGAAATAAGAAAATTATCAACTCAAGGGAAAATAAAACATCATGCAAGAAAATAATGTCTTCTACAGGGCTCTGCTTGAAATTTTGCTTCCAACCAAACCTATAATCAGGAAAGGGTCAACAATGAATATTGATCTACCTAAAATTATTGTATAACTATATTGCAAAGATATGGGGTGTACATGTGTGAGGTAGGAGTAAGCCAGTCCAAGGATGAAATCCTCATTTTCCATGGTGAGAAACAATAGATAATTTCTAATATTGAAAAACCAAAAAGTCACAACACATTTAGACATATGGAGATAACTGGAGAAGAAATAGCTAAAAGAATTGTAAGTGGTTGTCTCTGGGGAAGAAGGGGCAAGAATTGGGGAGTGGGTGGGCCAGGAACTCCTGATGTAGGTAACGAGCCTTACTGAACTTACTCAAACTCTGTGTATGTATAATCTTGATAAAATTAAGAAGTAAATTGACATATATGGTACAATCGAAAATACCTCATCTAGAATACTGGTGATGGTTACACAATAATGTGAATATGCTTAATACTACTAAATTATACAATCGAAAATAGTTAAAATGGTAAATTTTATGTTATTCATATTTTACCACAATAAAAACACATTTATTCTATAAAAAATGTGACTAATATGTAAGAATCTTCAGTGAATGATAGAAGAAAAAGACTAGATGGGGCAAGAGGTAGAGGGAGGTAGTGGAGTGGAGGGAGCTTCGAAGGTTGAGGACCAAAGGGAAGTTAGATTGAGGAAAATGTGTGCACGGTGGCATCGTAAAGAGTATGATTGAGCTCCCTTCTCATACTAAGCATCAACTGGGGCTTAAAAGGTCTGAGGTATGTTGAGTTTAGCTGGCCGAAAATTTACCTTCTAAAATTGTTTTCTGGTGAGTGGGAAGATATAGATCTCTTAGGAATTAGATTCATCTTCTTTCTCAGTTGGATGTGTTTCACATCCACTGACTCAACTGTAATTCTCTGAACTGGACAGACACTTAAGTGGAGGCATTCTTTCTTCAAATATTGACCCTCCCTGATGAAGCTGCTTCTTCTTGTCAAGCACTTTCTATCTATCTCCTCTTATTCTATGTTGGTTTGACTTAAAAATCAAAGAGTAACACCAAATTTGGGAGTGGGATACCTGGGGTCTTCAAAATCTCATGCACAATTATCTACACCTGACTAGTCAAGCTATGAAGATCTGGTGCATTTCCCATCTCCTCAGTGAAATCTTCCCTGATCACCCCAACCTGGAGGGAGAGTATATTATGCCCCACTTGTCTCATGCATATTACAATCCAGAATGTTCTAATATCCTCTCCGTTCTTCTAATGCACTGAGTCTTTTGTTTTTGTTTGTTTGTTTGTTTTAATCAGTCCAACTATCCCTAGCATTGCTTTTTTCTTTTTCTATTACCTTTTGACCCCCTTCACCCATTTCTCCCATTCCCCACCTCTAATAATCGCCAATCTGCTCTCTGTATCTATAGCTTGGTGTTTATTTGGTTGGTTGGTTGGTTGGTTGGTTGGTTGGTTGGTTGGTTGGTTGGTTAGTTTTGCATTGATTCCTTTGTTTATTATTTATTTAACCTACATTTTTTTGGAATAACTATGTTGTACTATACCAGACAACTACAAAGATATCTGTGGATGAGAAGATATCTGTAGAAACCATCACAGCTCAAAATGAAAGTACTGCAAAATCTATAAAAGGGAGTGATCAACTCTTTCAAGGAAGGAATAACAGGAGGGTCGAGGAAGAGAGTCTTGAGCTGATCTCGTAGGATGAATACGAGGTTTTTAATGATATATTCTTTTACGTTCTATTAAATTGTGAACAATTCAAGACAGGCACCATACCTTTTATTTCTCAGTTCCCCTATACCTGATAGGCTTGTATGAAATAAATATTGAATATGTATTTGTGACATGGTTAATAAATTCATATAGATAAACAGAGGCCCAGACTTTTTAGCTTAGAAATTCCATTTTCATGAGGAGTTCCCACAGATGTCATTAAGCTTTGCAAATTTGTGTTCTATAACCCATACTGAGATAGTCTAATGTGATTATTAACGTTTTTGAGGTTGTGATCATTATCTTGCCAAAATGAAAGGGGTAGCATCTTAGGCAACAGGGAGATAGCAGCTACCTACATGTTATGTAAAAGTACTAAACTTGTATCTTTTAAATATTTTCAATTCAAGAACAGAAAACATTCATTGCAACATAGACATGGTCATATGCCATTAAGACAGAAAATATTTCAGGCTCACTTTTCAAAATGAAAGTCCACGGTGAACCTCTGGGGCAGGTCATTGTTGTTAAAAATAACTTGTGGATGTCCATCTGCTGTATCCCCATAGCCATCTCTCAACTGGGAATACCATGAGTTTAATATTACATGTTTGTGATAGCAACAGGTATAAAGTCAATGAAAGAAAAATGCTAGCAAACCTGTTAAAAAATCTGCAAGACACAAAGCATAAATTCTGCTTCCTTGTATGGGTGTCTGCCTCACACACGTACTTTTTATTTTTACCTCTGAATGTTTGATGAATCGAGAGAGAGAGGAAGAAATATTGAGATTGAGAGTTTTCAATGTTTAAATGGTAACACCACATGCCTAAGTAAACCCAGGTGGTGAGTAAAAAGAAGTTTCTGGCCTGTGGTGTAAAAACCAGATTGATACTTTATTACACTCTATTTCAACATGGAGAGATGGTAAATCATGCACAAATTATTTTTAACATTTTGTCCCAGAAGGAGTGGGTTACGGGAAACTAACACAACAGTAAATAACATCTGAAATATGAAACTGGCATGGAGCATTTTGATGTCATTCAATATTTGTAGAATTGATACCAATTTTATTTAGAAATTCAGGCAGACAAATTTCTTCCTTTATGTTTAACTTACTGAATTTCAATTTTAGATTACCAAATCTATCTGGCTCCTCTCTACTTGAACCAGTTCAAGGCAAGGTTTTTTCCCTTGCTATTGTCAAGGTATACAGATATGTTAAGCACAATGAAATGCTCCAGAATCGTTCTTCCCACGGATATTTTGAGTTCTCACTCTACACAAGAGAGATACAAGAAATGCTGTGAACAAATTTGGCATGATTGTCAAAAAGGGGTTCTTTAGGATAGGAAGGACAAGTGCATTTGTCAGATCTGAATGTCAGTTGGGAGAGAGGATTCCAAAGTGCTCCCCAGGATTTGTCATCCTCAGGATCTCTGAATCTGCCAGCACAATCTTTCCCAGGTGATTTCTCAGCCTGCTCCTGGAGTGGGGCTGCTCAAGTGTGGGGCTTGTAATTTTCAGAGTAAATCTCCACATTGAGTGCTGAGTTTCCACAATCACTTTCCAGACCTGAAGTAGCAAGTGACAGAGTGCATCCTGTTGACATATGATGTGGGTATATTTATGTAGGGCTCTATTAGACCCACAATTTGCCAGCTTGGCTAACTGCCCAGGCATTTCCTCTCTGAAAATTTCCAAAGGAAGTGGCAGGGGCGGATGCAGTAGAGTAGAGGTATGGAGAAATTTATTTGGCCCCCGGTGTGATGACAGGGATTCCAGAGAAGGTCATCAAGCCTTGGAATTTTGGAGACACTGGGTTCTGCAGAAAGTGGAGAGAGTAGATTTTTATTTCATTACTTGTGGACATAGCAAGAGCATAGCCCCCCAAAAGCATTTTCCTATAACTAATTGAGGCAATATTTATTGAGTTAGATTGAGCCAGAAACTGTGTAAGCTAGGGACATAAAGATATTTCTCTTTGGGCAGAAGTTAGGCAGACACAAAATTATTCAGGAAATACTGGTGGATATACAAATGAGTGATACAGGTATATGTATCACTAGGACAGCAGTCCCTAACCTTTTTGGCACCAGGGACTGGTACTCCTATGAGAATCTAATTCTTGATGATCTGAGATAGAGCTGAGGTGGTGATGCTAGTGCTGGGGAGTGGCTGCAAATATAGATGAAGCTTCACTCTCTGGCCTGCCTCTCACCTCCTGCTGTGCAGCCCGGTTCTGAATAGTACTTGTTATGTAAATGAGTAAAGGACCAATACTGGTTCATGGCCTGGAGACTAGGGACCCCTGAGCTAGGATATATAGGTTAGAAATAATAGAAAGCTTGATTCAAACAAGCTTAAATGATCAAAGAGATCTGGATCACTGGGCTGAAAAGTGTAGAAGCAGAGCTATCTTAAGGCTTGATCCAAAGGCTTGACCAGGTGACCAAGGCCTTGGTTCCTTTCACAGTTCTCAGAGGCACTTTCTGCTTCCTCCTAAGGTGTGCTCCTCTCAGGGTGTGAAGATGGTTGCCACCAGATTCCAAAGTTACAGGCTTTTGTTTACATCCAGCAAAAAAGAGTGATTTTGTCACACCATTCCCTCAAATGTTCTGAGAACAATGCTGACTGAATCTGCGTGGGTCATACGACCCTCTCGTGAAGCAATCACTGTGGCCAGGAGATGGAATGCATTATCTGAATTAACCTCTAGGTCACATGTTAACCACAAGGGTAGGAAAATAGTTCAATATATTAATAAACATGTGTTTGGGCATGCTGGCCACAAAAGATGAGGGGACGGCCCCAAAAGATGAGTGAGAAAGAGAAGGTTGAGGAACATGTCACAGAAGAGGATACTCAAATATGAAGAACTTCGAATGCCATGCTGAGAAATTTGGACCTTCAAACTTTGAGGAAATCAGTTGTTAAAGCAAATCCATAGCATAAGCCAGATGAACTTACTAGAGTCAAGGAATAATTTTCAAAAGGTTAAAACGTGACTCTCATATAAATATAAGATGAGTACCTGTCAAAGATTTTATTCAGCTCATTAACTGACGTGGGATCCAGTAAGAGTGTAAAGCTGGTTTGTAGAGCATCTGAAGGACAACAGTTTATATAGCTCATGAGCAAAGGCACTTAAAAATAAAAGGAGGTTAGAAGAACATTACTATGTTAGATATAATCTTTGAGGTTACCTTTTCTACCTGAGACAAATAACTTGCATTTCTACCTGTCAGGACACAGACCTGCAAGTTAATACTTAACTGCATAGAGCCAGCATCTATAATTAATAGTAACAGCAAAGTAAAATAATAGTAAACTTCCTAAACTCAGAGAATTAAATAATCCTTAGATGGGCCTGTAATGCTTTAGTGACATGAAAAAACAAAACAAAACAGTAATCTTCTTGGCCTTATTTCTAAGTTTGGGATAATTTTTCTTTACAAGAGAGCAATCTGTTTAAGAGTCTTGACTTTTTAATTGATGTGAGCATTATAGTATTTGCATGTTAGTGAACGCTGCTAATTGTGGTGGTTTTAATTAGTCACTAAAGGAGTCCTGAGGCGATCTGCTCAAAGGAAGAGACATTTTGACTGATTCTGGGAGTGGGAAGTAGTTGAATTCAGCCACGCTTCACTAGAAGAAGTCCCCCGCTACCATCAGACAACAGAAGAGACTGGGAAGAGAGGCCGGCAGAAATGAGAAGGTTCCGGGGCCTCAGTGCCCACAGAGACACTTTTTCCAGGGGGATTATTCAGAAACCAGCGGGAGTGGAAATCAGGGCCTGTTTCAACACCACCAAGCAAGGAGGTGTCGATTCTGAACACATAGGCTGTGACGGTCCCACTTCCTGGCCCTGTTCTTGCCCAGTAAGTGTTTTGGTTAGAGGAGAAAGATATTCTATACACTCGATAATTAAGTACAGCCAAGCTAAGGCATGTTTAGATCCACATTTTTGGATAACAGATTTATTAATGGGCTGGTTGAGAGAATTAAACCATTTGGTGTTTGAGAAAATTGAAAATATTTAAAATAAATACTTGGCATCTTTTCTCTTGGACTGCTGCAATATGTTCAGTTATTTTTAGGGGTAAAATGTTCATGGTAAGGATTAATAAAAATTGCTTAGCAGCTTTTTACTAAAAATAGTACAAAATATTAAAAATCTAATATTTATTTTTACAAAATGGGAAGCGTTTATTTCAAAAGCAGCTCACCAGCCCAAAGAAAATTTTTTTGTTTCTTGTTGGAGTCTTAGGTATAACAGTTATCGTGCCATAGAGAATAGACACCATCCATACTGCAACCCCAACTAGGGTTGCTGTATTTAATGAATAAAAATACAATATGCTAAGTTAAATGTAAATATCAGAAGAACAAGGTAGTGTTTGGGACATACTTGTGGTAGGCAGAAAATGGTCCACAGAAGTGTCTACGTTCTAATCTCTAGAACCTGTGAATATGTTACCTTACATGGCAGAAAGGACTTTATAGATGTGATTTAAGTTAAGCTCTTTAGATAGGCAGATTCCTGGATTATCTGGGTGAGCCCATTGCAATCACAAGCATCCTTATAGGAGACAGACAGGAGGGCCAGAGACAGAGAGATTGGAAAATGCTACAATGCTGCCTTTGAAGATGAAAGAAGGGTCCACAAGCCAAAGGAGGCAAGGGCTTCCAGAAGTTGGAATAAGCAAGAAAAAATATTCTCCTTTAGAGCCTCCAGAAGGAATGCTCTATCAACACTTTGATTTTAGCCCGGTGAGCCCCAGTGGTATTTCTGACATACAGAACTATAAGGTAATAAATTTGTGTTGTGTTAAACCACTAAATTTGTGATAACTTGTTTCAGGAGCAATAGGCAACTCATACAAAACTTATACTAAATAACTATTTCTTGTTTATCTGACATTCAAATTTAACTTAAGCATCCAGTATTATCTGGCAACCCTACTTAAAATACCTAAGCATGAGGCCATGGGATGTGGTAAAAAGCACTCTTGCATAGGAGATAGGAAAGGATTACTAGGATGAAACATTTTACCATCAGACCTGATTCCTCAGATATAAAACGAGGGATCTGGCTTGGATGATCATCATGGTTCCTTTGTGGTCTATGATTACACGGAAGATATATTCTTCGGCCAATATAAAATAAAATAAACAAATTTTAAAGTGACTATAGGTCAGGACAGTTGTTTTCATTTGCTGTGTTTGTGTATTTTTGTGTTTGTGTTTATTTTCTCAGTAGTTCTACATTAACCACTCACCTTAATCTGGGCTACCCGTTGCTCCATCTGCGTTTATCAGATGACAAAGTATGGCCCTGCCACATATTGTGTCCTCATACTTCCTTCTCCCTCCTCACTGTAGCCCTCTTCATGCCTTCTCCTACCTAGAGTTTTGTGACAGATGATGCTGACTGGCCACTGTATTAATATCTTATGGCTGCTGTAACAAATTACTACCAATTTAGTGGCTTAAAACAACACAAAGTTATCTTATAGTTCTGAAAGTCAGAGATTCAAAGTAGGTTACGCTGGGCAAAATCAAAGTGTCACAGAGCTTCGTTCATTCTGGAGACTCTAGAGAATCCATTTCCTGGCCTTTTCCAGCTTCTAGATGTTCAGGGTGAACAATAAGCTTGGCTTTAAAAAAATTTATGAAGTTCCCTTGAAGGTACATGTGGTCATATGACATAGTCTGGCCAATGATCTGTTAATACAAGACTGCTGGCCAATGAGAAGTAGAATTCTGGCTTCTGAAAAAGTTGTTGTTTTTCTGATGAAAAGAAGCAGACTCAGCTGGCATATACTTCTTGCGCACTCCCATTAACTCTTCATCCTGTGTGGAAAATGAATGTGGTACCCAGAAGGGCATCCACTATATTTTAAGCATTAGAATGAAAATTACACATGCAGGATGATGAGGTAAAAAGAGTCAAAGATCTGAGATCCCTGATGGCATTGTGGAAATGAAACATTAGCTCCAGTCTGCCAAACTCCAGACTGATACCTGAAAAAAGGAACTATTAATTGTTAGCGCTAGAGTAATCACTTTAAGAAACTGAATCTAGTTCTAACATACATAGGTTCTGTCTAAATCCTTGCTATTCAAAGCATGCTTCCTGGACCAGTAGCAAGGATGTCACCTTGGAGTGTGTTAAAATGCAGAATTTAAGGCCCTTCCCCAGATCAACTGAACCAGCATCTGCATTTTAACATGAAAGTGATACACTGTCATTGCTGGGGTTGATCTGGATGCACTCCAGAGTTGGAGCAGTACTGCTTTGGAGATCTCAGAGGGCAGGGAGGAAAATGGCCTGGGTTCGTCCACCTAGGCTAAAAGATGTGGTCTGTCTGGAAACAATGCTACCTTTGGGATTCACTGGGATAAATTTCAAACATCGGGAGATAGGTGTAAAATTGCATATATACACATTTAGTACATGTCTCACCCCACACATACCAGTTACCCTGATTTAGTTCTTTCCTTGTTTAAGCTTTAAAGTTGTATTTTATTACTAGTTAGCCTAAGACTCCATATGTACTTTATTCAATCAAGGCAAAATTGATAAGTTGAAGGCTGGGTGGAATCCGGAAAAGGAGGAAGATTATCTTTTCTTTTAAAAACTCTCTGTGGTTTAAAAATACATCTGGAATGTCTTTGGTGTGATCCACTACCCAAATGAAGGAAGTGCCACAAATACATAAATACAGAAGAAAGGGAGATCCAAACAGCCTTTCAACACACTGCATTTCTCATTTCTACTAAATCTCTAAATTTATATATTGAATGTGGAGCATAAATTGTATACTAATTTTTTGCAATGATTCTATCAGAACATTACAAAGAAACATGGAGAGTTAAAGCATAGCCACCAAGTTTCGTGGCGGGGAGAGGGAGGGAGGGCTGCGAGGGCAGAGGGAAAGCATCAGGGAAACAGGCCCTTTAATTGAATATGCCCTCTTGAACTTGTTTTGAGAAGCTTTGTGGGTTTTAAATTTTTAATTAATTTTTTGAATAGGTAAATCCAAAGGTACCAAAGAGTATACAGTGAAAAATCTCCCTCCCCACAGCTGCCAAATTTCTCTCTTTCAAGGCAGTCACCGTGACCAGTTTCTTGGGAATAGTATCATATGGGAACTTCAAATGCTAAAAAATGTGATTAAAAATCAAGAGTGGAGTATAGATTACTCTGAATTGTACTCGCAGGCATACATTAGAATTAATCTTTCTCATCATCCAATTGCTTCTGTTAAGATCTTTTGCTGACATTTAATTTTCTATATTTTAGATAAAATATCTGTCAAGTAAAGATCAAGAGTCTTGCTACCTACTTTCCCAGAGGATTAAGGAGATGGCATTTACAAAACACCTTGAGACTCTCAGGGGAAGGCTCTGAATAAACCACATAAGTGATTACTCTAACTGTAGTCCCTTCTAAATAATTTGTATTTTATAGTTTCCCCTCATCCCTGAGTCTACTACTCACACTTTCCTCGCTTGCAGCACCTTCTGAGGGTGATAGGTTAATAAGAAAGAGTTATTGATGCAAGACAAGACTAAGTCGAATGCTTTGAGGATTTTTGTTTTGTTTGCTTAAAGTATCCCAACTCATTTGTTCTTTAAGGGACCTAGAATTTTTTTCAAAAAGAGAGACACCTAATTGCATAACTTTATAGCTGAGTGACTTTATTTAATAATTCAAATAATTTAAGAATATTTTCCTTTCCTCTTAAAAAATAGGATCATATTTTACATACTTTCTTTTTTCACTTAGTAATGTGTTACGGGCATCACTGTTCAGAACAGCTGCATTGTATAGCGTGATTATTTGAAAATAAGAATGGCTACTATGTTTAAAGACACACATAAGGAGACTTTCTCAGTTTCTATTATACAGTCAAATCAATATGTGTTTTTGAGGGCCTACTATGTGCTAAAAACAAAATGGACACTGCAGGGATGCCTGTTTTCCCTGCTCAGTACAAAGTCTTCAGTGACAAGTGTGATTCAAAGATTCAGAGGGAGTTGAGAAATGCACGTGGTTGCTTAAATTACAGTTTGAGACTTCTCGACTTTTTCGTTTCGAGTACTCCAGTGAACTTATAGACAAATGAGTAGACTTTTCTAAGAGATAAAAGTCTGAGAAAAAAACGCAAAACCATCTCTGGCAAGAGATATAAAAGCCATAAGCAACTAAAGTAGACAGAAATTAATAGACTTTATTTCCTCTTTAAATACAAGTCCTTTAATTATAGCACTGTTGGGCAGAATGCTGAATGACAATTTAAACGATCTGATTGGCCAATGCACAAACAATAATTGCCATGTACATTCCAAATTAAAGGGCATAGCTCATAAAGATAGTATTAAGAGTTTATATTTTCTTCTCCTTAATCTTGTACTGTAGCTAACCTCCTAGACCCAAGGCATTTGTACCAATTAATGATTGGCTGAGGTTAATAGTTCTGACGAAAGCTTGGTTCATTGATCCTCCTCAGAAGGTTATTAACCTCTAGAATCTGGTCATTAACCTCTGGAAACTGCTAAGTAGTATTCAAAAAAGCATTTTACCAGTATTATTTAAAAGGTCATATAATCGGTAAATACACATATTTCAAATATAAGAAAACATCTCTCTTATATTCTCTATATATGTGCATGGTAGTTTAAAATTTCTTTAGGTTTTTATTTCTAGAATTTTCTTCCACTACAAAATAATAATTTGACATAAATATTGGCCCTAAGAAAAGGGGCTATAAAATTCACTTTTAAAAAAGGGAGGTTTTTCATCCTTAATACTTTGAATAAATTTATTAAAACTTGTAATGAGAGTAAAAATTGAATTGTAGCTGAATGTTCCCTTGAATATGGTACCGTATGTTTCCCATATTCTTAAAAGAATCAAATGTAAAGTATAGTTGAAACATCATAAACATAGTTCAGTTTATTATTGTTAACCATAAATCATATTTTCACAGTAATTTGTTCTGATGTAGAAATTTCATCAGGAAAGATATGAAGTCTCAGTGGATCGTTATGTTGCTCATTCTTATTCAACATTTAAGAGGCTTTCCTCTGATTTTACATCCTGAGTCCATAAAGCTTATTAAATGACACTTCAAATTTTTTTTCCAGTGGTGGAAGCTTTGGCTAAGTGAAAAAGCCTATTGGGTTTTTCCCCTGTAGCTTCCTAATTAGGGCTTCCTTATTGCATCACAAACATTAATCACCACATTATCCAGTAACAGATCAGACTTACCCTATCTTTCAGATCCTCGTTAATCTACTAGTAAAGTTATGAACTCCATTAATACGGTTATGTTTAGAATGTCTCCCTGAAGCACAGTATATCCATTACGGGGCTGAATAACACAAAAGCCATACGTTTTCTCCAGGCTGAAGATGTTTCTGAAATATCAGCTCTGATAGAACCATCTTCCCCACACCCTCCATATAAGATTCCTACAGAATGCTTTATTTACTGCTTTGTTTACTATTTTAGCAGGAGAAAAATTCTCCAAGCAGGATCAAATTTGCATCTTGCCCAGACCAAACCACATGTTGTTCAGAGTTTGGCTGTTTTCCATTTGAAATGCAGGGCCAGCCCTTGCTGAAAAAGAATGTGGGATTTTCTTATAGTGTGATCACTCCATCAAGCAGAGGGAGCATGTCTAGTTCCTTGCAATCCTAAACTAACCAGCACTTTCTGAACACAATTGTTCCTCGAGTGAGTGACAGTGAAAATGGCAGAGTATCAAGTTCACCTGGCCACATCCATATCACTAAACGTGGCCAGTTCAGATGCAGAGCCTAATGTGGTCCTGCAAGAGCACCGGTCACGGGCAGGGGAGACTCTCCAGCTGATCACACAGTCTGTGGATCTCTCATAAATGCCTATCATTTTATGGGTTCTGGGAGTGTGGGATTTTCCTTCAGAACATGTCAGAAAGAAGACCCCGAGTCTCTAAGCTTACCTTAAAGTTAAATTCACTGCATTAATGGTTGGATTATGCAGTTACTTATTGCATTCTGATTTTTTATAGGGCAGTACATAGATTTAAGCATGCTATTTCCTAGTAGAGGATGTAAAAATGAACAAGCAGTTAAGATATAGACCACATACATAGGGTATTTACCATAAGACTCATTTTAGAGAGCTGAAATAAATAGGAAGACACTCTCAAGAAGTTTGAGAAAACAAGAAAATATTTTCCTGAAAAGAAAATATCGAAGTCAATAAATATTTTGTCCAACATGTCATACAGATAATACAAAATTCGAAGACAGACAAAAGAAGGGAAATGTAAAAATAAAATGCAAATAAAAGCTAAGGTCTGTTAAAACAACTTACTGATCATTTTTTTTTAAAAGATTACCTTTTAAAGATTAGAAATGATAGGTTTGTGAGCAGAGTAATGTGGATATCAAATTTTTTAGCAAAACAATCTAGTCTTGAAACCTGGGGATTCTTCATTCTTGAGATCGAGAAAACCCTGTATTATTTAGTAAGCTGTAATGGAAGGTAAGGACAATAAAAATGGATCTGGAAATAAATAAACAGTTTCTTGGTTTTGGATAGGCATTTCTCAAAGTCTTTTATGATATTCTTGTAGAGCACGGAGGACTAAGGCCTGGGTAATGGTACAGTTCAGTGGATTTATAGTTGATTAAACCAAAGAGGTCAAAGAGGCAATGTATCATTGTTACACAGGAAGAAAGGTCTTTAAAGGAGAGCACTAGGGCTCTGTATTTGACCTTGCAACAGAGAAATGTGCTTCTCAGATTTGCAAAGTATGTAAAACTCAGGATTCAGAAAGATCTCTAAAGATTCTACAGATGAATAGAAATTAACAAAATGAAATTTAATGCAAACAGCTAAAAATAAAAACCTGCTTTTAGACTCAAAAATTCCACTGTAAAGTACACAACCTGGTATAAGAAGTTTATATGGCAAAACAGACACACACGCAGTGTTGATTGCAAGGGGAAATTGAGTCAAAGTGTGAGCTGGTGAATGAACTAAATAATGAGACCTTAATTTATATTAACAGTAAGATGGAGTCCAGATCAAGGGACATAATCATCCCAGTAGGCGCGTCCTTGGTCAGTCCACATCTGGAGTTGCAATTCTGTGTGCCACCCTGGGGAGGCCAGGCTGGGCCGAAGGGTAATGGAGAACAGGCAGAGGTCAGCAAGGAGGGAGGTCGAGGGGATGCCGGGGGATGCTGAGAGGAGCAGGCTAATGAGAATCTAAGTCTTTGAAAGCTTGGGAGTTTCCCGTAACAGGGAATCAGGCTTTTTTCTTCCAGAATGAAAGTTAAAGAAGCTAATAGAAAATTTAAGATAAAAGAAATTCACCGTTATGCACTCCTACAACTCCAACACAAGTAACACACTAAGCTGATGTAGTAATTAGGGGGTTTCTTCGACAACTAAGTGGCACGAAAAAGAGAAGGGAAATGGATGGATTTTTAAAGAGACTTAAGAGATTTATCAACCAAATGAGTCTTGTGGACCCTGTTAGATCTTGATCTTAATCATTACCTGGTAAATCAAAGGTTTTTCTGAAATAATCAGGGAAATTATTCTTTAATAATAGCTTTATTGAGATATAACTCACATGCTATAAAATTCATCCTTTAAACGTGTGCAATTTGGTAATTTTTATTATAGTCACAATATTGTGCACCACTCACCAATATTTAATTCCAAGACATTTTTATCACTCCAAAAATACACCCCATAGTCATTAATAGTCACTGCCCATTCCCCCTCACCCCAGCCCCTAGTAAGCATCAATCTTATTTTCTGTCTCTGTGGATTTGCCTTTTCTGGACGTTTCATATAAATGGAATCATACAACATGTGGTCTTTTGTGTCTGGTTTCTTTCATTCAGCATAATGCTTTCAAAGTTTATCTACATTGTAGCATTGTATCAGTATTTTTCATTCCTTTTTATGGTTGAATAATATTCCTTTATATGGATAGGCCACTTTTGTTTATCCATTCATCAGTTGATGGACATTTAGGTTGTTTCCACTTTTTTACTATTATCAGTAATATTGTTATGAACATTCATGTACAAGTTTTTGTGTGGACATATATTTTCAGTTCTTTAGTGTATATACCTAGAAGTAGAATTGCTGGGTCATATGCTAACTCTACGTTAACATTTTAAAGAAGTATCAAACCTTTTTCCAAAGTGGCTATACATTTTATACACCTACCAGTACCATGTGAGCGTTCAAATTTCTCCACATACTTGCTAATGCTTGATATTATTTTTTTATTATAGCCATTCTAGTCAGTATGAAGCAGTATCTTATTGTACTTTTGATTTGTATTTCTCTAATGATTAATGATGTTGAGAATCTTTTCATGTGCTTATTGTATATTTCTTCTTTAGAGAAATATCTATTCAAATAATTTGCTGATTTTTATGTTGGTTTATCATTTATTATTAAACTGTAAGGCTTCTGGATATGAGTCCCTCATCAGATACATTGTGGGTTGTTTTTCATTTTCTTGATGGTATCATTTGAAGCACAAAGTTTAGAATTTGACGCAGTCTAAGTTATCTAATTTTTCTTTTTTTCTTTTCACTTTCCTCTATATTTCTATAATTGGATTTTAAAAATAACTTCTCCACCAACTAATTTAATGTGGTTAAATATGTTATTAAAACCAGAAATAAACATTATGTTGTGGTTGTAAAGATGTTAAATGCAGTACATTTAACTTTATTTAGGTAACTTGGTATTGTTTCCAATGATAGAGACATATAACTACTCAGTTTCAGTTTTTAAATTTATATTATACTAACGGTTCAACTATCACAATGACTTAGTCAAGTCTGGAAGGAAATGGGCTCCTCTGGAAATTACTGTGTAAATAGTAACATGCTCACGGTGTTTGAAAATTATTGTCCTTGCCCAACATTTCACAGACTGTTATGCTTATGAATAAAGGGGGGGGGGGACATTATTGCTTCTAAAATCATCCCCAACACAATATTACCAACCTGGGAAGGTCACTGCCCTCTCTCCTACCCCCAGCAGAGGGAACTCATTAGAATCTGGAGAAGGGAGAAACTGTGACTTGAAAAATAAAATTCAATGCTTTACATTTGAAAATAAACCTTAAAAACTTATTTTTATAATTCAAAAATAGAAGATAAAGCTTAACAAATACCTTCTAGGCTCTTAAGAGAAATTAATCAGAAATAGCAAGGACTAGGGGGGAATGGTGAGTTTTACATTTATCCAAAAGAGAAGTGGGTTAAAAAATACTGGGAAACAGTGTCCCAGAGGAATAAATGATTAATGTTATAGAGGGTCAAATCACAATGCTCCTGCCCATCATTTTAAAACGTTTAAATGTCTTTAAAAAGTAGATACTTTTTAGATAGTATTGCACAAATAAGTGTATATGTAGTAAAACTTCATTTTATTTGATAATCAGTGTCCTCATATAAACTCAATCCCATAATCCTAGGGCCATTATATATAACTATGCACTGAAAATTACATAATATTTTAAATACATGTTTAATCTTAATTAAATCGGTGATTCATCTTCATATGAGTAGTTTTTAATAATTACTATAACTAACTGCTCTGCTTTAACTTTGTTCTATGGCTGATTCTGACTTTCATCAAGCTGAAATTCATGTGAATCAAAATTTTGTGACTATTTGTAGTTTCCAAAGCTATATCTATTTTCTAGAAGTAGTATGAACTATAAATTTTAGTTTCAAAAGAGATGAGAAATTAAAGAAATGACTCTCGAAAGAAAAATGGAAGTGTTTTTCTTTTATTTTTACATAAATTTTATGTTGGACATAACACAAATCACTTCCAATTAAATATGGCAATTAATACATTTTAAATTTGCTCCCTCCCGAAATCTCAATAAATAGAGCAAAATACATTAAACAGGCTTAAACCCAGAAAAAATAAAGAAAGCAGAATAAAGAACAACAGACGTGAGATCTGAACAAAACTTTGGAAGCTAGCAAGCAACTCATGTGGGTGATGGCATCTGTTTTGGCAAACCAGATGTTAAAAATCTCCACCCACTGAGAAGATTAGAAGTGAGCAGATTTGCACTAGTAAACCCTAGGATGGTAAAGGAATTGGAGTCCTGGGTATTTCAAAAGCATGGGTACAGAGTAGAGCTAAAAGCAGGAAGAAAGTTGGTGGCATTAGTAAGAAACAGCTACACCCCCAAGCTGTACTCTACTACCTGCCCACCATACAGCCAAGGAATTACCCGACCCCTACATTGACAGAAGACAGGATGGGTTGAACCATATGGACTCCAATCTTGGGGACACATGGTCCAAATTTAGGGCAGGGATAAAGTTATGTACTGAAAAACTCAAATGAAAATCTATACACTGGGAGACCTGAAGCCCCGTGTATTATGTTCAGGTCCCTAGCACTGGTAGCCAGAAGTATGTTCCCAGGCAAGAGCTAAGAGAATTCTTCTCTGCTGGGAAACTAACCAGCCTGCTCTCCCCAGTTCTATACATACTAGTACTTGGAGTTCCCCTACAAAAAGGACAGATTAACACTTGTCATTACCCAGTGAAGCCCACTCAGTGGCATACAGGTTCTACCAGGTGTGTAAAATCCAATGAGACTTTAATGCCTCAGTTTTAAATATGAATAGACGAAATTCATCATAAATTTTGAAGAAATCTTTTACATATAAACAAAAACAGAAAAAGAAACTCAGAGGAAACATAGACCACTCAAGAAAACTTCAAAATAAGAGAAGACATTGCATCCGTGATACAAATAGGTGATTATAAACATAGAACATTTAGAAAACAAGAAAGAGCTTTTGGAAATAAAATACAATTGCAGATATGTAAAATTCAACACAATATTTAGAAAATAAAGATGAAGAAATACCCCAATAATTAAAAGGAAAAAGATAATTAAACAGGAAATTAGATGATAAATTATAAGAAAAGTGGAGCATCATTCATTCATTTATATTCATTAAATGTCTGCTTTGTGTCAGACACTGGCCTGAGTATTTAAGATACATCGGTCAAGCAAAGCAGGAGAAGACTCCTTCCTCAAAGACTTCACATGTTAGTTGGAGGAGTCCAAAAATGAACAATAAGTCAATTACATGATATGTCAGGAGACGATCCAAAAGAAAGAGATCAAAGCTGGGGAAGGGGATGGGAAAGGCTAGGAGGGTTTTTGTCTTTGTTTCCATTTTAAATTGGACAATCAGCATATACTTCATTAAGATGGAACATTTGAGCAAAGACATGAAAGAAGCGAGAGGAAAAAGAAGCAACAGCTCATGAGTACAAAGGCCCTGAGGTGGGACCTTCCACAGCACGTTTGAGGAAGAGCTAAAAGGCCAGTGTGCTGGAGCCCAGTGAGCTAAGTATTAACAGGGTATAACATCAGAGCAACAGTAAGAATTCAGACCTGGAGGGTCCTTGCGGGCCAAAGTACAGATGGACCTCTACTTTTTTTTCTGACTAAAATAGGGTGCCAGTATTGGGAGGAAGTTTGGTAGAAGAGTGTCACCTTCAGTTTTTAAAAGGACTATGTGGCTGTTAGGCTGAAGCAGAGAGATTCAAGAGGAAGGCTTTACAGTGACCCAGATGAGAGATGGTGATACCCGGGATCAGAGAAGTAGCAGCTGAATAGAAGAACTTTTGGAGGAAGTGCAGATGTCGATAAACATAAGAAGTCAGCAGGTATAAGTAAACATGAGTGCAACCACTGCTGAACAAAATTTAAACTAGCCGAAGAAATCTCAGAGTATCCAAGGGAAAGCAGGAAAAGAGAAAAAAGTAAATGGACTCAGGGATATATAATAGAAAATTAGAATTTGTTGACTTTGTTTTTATTTATTTCTTACTTGCCTGAAATAAAGTCTGAAATAAAGCCATATTACCTTTGAAATTTTAAAGAGTTTTTGTTCTCAGGGTCAGGGGTCACTGTGAGTCACTTTAGAAAACTGGTCTTGCTCATCTGCTTTAGTGCGACATGTAGAAGCAGAATTGGAGTTTAGGGGAGGGATGGCTAAAATGAGAGGAGGGAACTTGGGAGCACCTATGTGATCGTGCTCATTAAGTGGTCCCTCTGACCTTGTTGAAAATTTCCCTCTCCAAGGTGCTCTTACCACAGAGCTGATTCAATGCTTCCCCCAAACAAGGCAGAACACCTTGGAACAAGGGCCACAAACTCAAATACTTTGGCAGTCAGCCAAGTAATAGAAGTGGAAGGTTGAAAATGTTGTCACAATTTGTTGTCACAGAGAACACTGCATCCCTTAGATTGGTCATCCAGAAAGAGGCCTTTAGATGAGCTTTTGTGTACAAGTGATTTATTAAGGAGAGACCCCTAAAGAAACCAGGAAGGATAGGGAGGAAGGGCAAGGAAGAGGAGGAAACCAAACACGTGTTCAATTTCAGAGTTTGTTGCAGGAGAAGTTGTTCCAGGAGCTGAAGTCGTTTTCCAAAGTGAGTCACCGCAGAGCCCAGCCTAGCACAAAAGCACCCAGAAGCCAAAAGAGAGGTATCAGAATGTGTGTAAGAGGTTTAACAGGAGCTGTAGGATGCACTGCCTTGCTCTTGCAATTTCTTTATTTTGACTGTACCTAATCCAGTCTTCCTCACGAACCCCCACTTACTGGTTTATGGTCAGGGTGGGGGGAAAAGAGGGAGCTAAAAAATTAACTGTTAGTTCTATCTGGTTTAAAGATTTTAGCCGGTTCACTTGATTTAATCAGTGTCATTAGTTGTTCAGTCTTCTCAGATGAACATACTTACGTTCTCAGTTACCCCTTCATACCTCTTACGCCATGCCCACTCCCCTCCCTGTTGCTTCTCTTCTTAAGATGGTATCTTGAGACATGGAGGGGGTGTGTGGAATGTGCTTTATACAATTCCTATGGTGACAAAGAATGGTTGGGGTCTCCAGATAAGGTGTCTTTTGACTTATCTGGCCTCTGGGAGGATGGCGCTAGTCCCTCTCTTTGCAGATTGGCTGGATGTCATTTGCCTCTGGTTTGGTCTTTCTGTCAGTTTGGTCAGAATCTGTGGTGATCCCTTCCTGACTTGGCATCAAATTGGCCTCCACTGACTGTAGACCTCTGGGTCTGTGCCACATTTTCCTTCCAGCCTTCAGGCTCAGCAGTGATAGGTCCATTTACTGTCCACTCACTCTGACCATCAACTCTCAACTTACCCACGCTGATAAGGAGAACCTCAGAGGCAAAATGTATGCTTTTTTAATTGCAGCAAAAAATATATAACATAAAATTTGTCTTTTAAAAAATATTTTATTTTAAAAGCCATTTTAAGTTTACAGTGAAACTGAAGGAAGGTACAGAGATTCCCCATATATTCCCTGCCCCACACATGTATAGCCTTCCCTTTTACCAACATCTCTCACCATCTCACCAGAATGGACTTTTTTTTAAAACCAAGGATGAACCTACCTTGACACATCATAATTACGCAAAACCTTTAGTTTACCTTAGGGTTCAATCCTGGTATTGACATACATCCATAATTATAATATCATATAGAGGATTTTCTCTGCCTTAAAAATCTTCTGTGCTCTATTTATCTCCACCCTCCTCCTGACCCAAGGTAAACTATGTCTTCATAATTTTGCCCTTTCTACAATATATAGTTGGAATCATATAGTCTGTAGCTTTTCAGATTGGCTTATTTTAATTAATAATATATGCTGAAGCTTCCTCCATGTCTCTTCATGACTTGAAAGCTCATGACTTTTTAGCACTAAATAATATTGCGTTTTCTGGATGTATCATAGTTTGTTTATCCATTCACTTACTAAAGAACATCTTTGTTGTTTCCAAGTTTTGGCAATTATGAATAAGGCTGCTATAAACATCCCTGTATATGTTTTTGTGTAGACATGTTTTTCAACTCCCTTGGGTAACTTGCAATTAGGAACTTGATTACTGGATCATATGGTGAGAGTATGTTTAGTTTTGTAGGAAGCCATAAAACTTTTTCCCAAAGTGGCTGTATCATTTTGCCTCCCCACTAGCAAATTAGAGAACCTGTTGCTCCACCTCCTCATCAACATTTGGTGTTGTCAGTGTTTTAGATTTTGGCCATTCGAATAGATATAAAATGGTATTTCATTGTTGTTTGAATTTGCATTTCTCTGGAGACATAATGCGGAGCATCTTTTCATATGCTTACTTGCCATCTGTGTATCTTTGGTGAGGTGTCAAAGTCTTTAGTCCATTTTTTAATTGGGTTGTTTGTGTTTTTACTGTTGAATTTTAAGCATCCTTTGTATGTTTTGGATAATAGTTCTTTATCTGATGTGTGTGTTTTGCAAATTATTTTCTCCCAGTCTGTAGCTTGTCTTTCTGAAGATGAAGGATGAAGCTACCATCACAGAATCACTATGTCCTTAACGACATGACCATTTTTCTTTTTTGTAATTTTTACAACTTCCCCACATCTCCAGAAAGAACAGATTTGTTTGTTTCTTATTCAACCTTTCAAATGACTCTATAA
The DNA here is from genome assembly GCF_000325575.1 of Pteropus alecto. NCBI lineage: Eukaryota > Metazoa > Chordata > Mammalia > Chiroptera > Pteropodidae > Pteropus > Pteropus alecto. The sequence goes on from NW_006441525.1 coordinate 1,258,645, forward strand.
TGCTCTCTGGTTAACATTGAATGAATGGAATTTTTAGCCATTCTTTCCTTTACACAATTGAAATCCCTTACAAATGGCCATGCAACAGCCTGATGAAGAGACAGATCCATAGGGCGAGGTCTTGAACAAAGAGCTTGAGTTGTTGTGGTGGCACATAAAAGCATTCTGGTTTCTCAACCTGGAAGCCAAAATTTGTCATTTTAAGTGTACTATTTAATAGTATTAATTGAATTGACAGTACTGTACAACCATCACCACTACGTCCAAAACTTTTTTAACATCTCTAACAGAAATTCTCCTCATTACTCCTTCCCCCAATTCCTGGTCACCTTTAATCCACTTTCTATCTCTATGAATATGCCTATCCTTAAAATTTCATATTAGTGGAGTCACACAATATTTGTTCTTTTGGGAGTCTGGCTTATTTCACTTATCATAATGTCCTCAAGATTCATCCATGTTATAGCATGTATCAGAACTTCATCTCTTTTTTATGGCTGGATTATATTCTATTATATGCATATACCTCATTTTGTTTATCCATTCATCCTTTGATGGACACTTGGGTTGTTTCCACCTTTGGCTATTGAGAATAATGTTGTAATGACCATCGGTAGACAAATATCTGCTTGAGTGCCTGTTTTCAGTTATTTTGGGTATATACTTAGGAGTGGAATTGCTGAGTCATATAGTTTTTTCACGTTTAACTTTTTGAGGAACTACCAAACTGTTTTCCACAGCCGCTACCATTTTATATTCTTAACCTCATCAACACTTGTTATTTTCCATTTTGGTTTTTATATAATAGACATTCTAGTAAGTGAGAAGTAGTTTTGATTTGCATTTCTCTGTTAACTGATGATATTGAACATCTTTTTATCTGCTTATTGGCCATTTATATATCTCCTTTGGAGAGAGAGATGTCTGTTCAATTCTTTTGCCCATTTTTAAATTGTGTTGCCTTTTTGTTCCGTCATCAAATGTGATAAGTAAATTCTGAGTTGGGTTTTCCTGGCCTGAGCCTAGAGAATTTACCTCATTTTTTTTGAAGGGGGGAAATAGCCTTTTGTAATTTTGATCTCTTCCCACACATTCAGAAGGATACATCTGACTCTACATTCAAAAGAAGCAAAAGAGAAAGATGTTAATAACTTTCAAAATAGTATTTTCTTGACACATAAATGAGTGAATTAGGCCTAGTCTTAGTGATGTGTGTGTGTGTGCGTGAGAGAGAGAGAGAGGGTTAGTCATGAACTTCATCTACAGCAGCACTTCTCAAATTTTAATATATATCCAAATCACCCAGGTATGTTGCTAAACTGCAAATTCTGGTTTAGTAGAGCTTTTAACAAGCCCCCAATTGATGAGATGCATCGATCACACTTTGATTATGTTTACTTTAGAGAAATAGACAGCCAAATTATTTCTCCAGCAAAAAGAATTTGTTCGGGAACAGCAAAGGATTGCAATTTGGGACATGAGGTCTGATGGTGAATCACACTCAAGTCCAAAAGAACAAAGGAGAAGACTTCTCTTTTATGGACTTGGGAGGGGCTGTTGTAAATGAAGATTCCGTCAGAGGAAGCTGAAAGTTTGAAGTATAGTGGCTTTTCATTGGCTGAATTATGGCAATTTCCCATTGGCTGAGCTATTACTGGGCAAGAAGAAATCTTTTCTTCCTCTTGTTGAGGTAATAAAGTGCTATCACTTCCCATGAACGAGGCAAAGTATTCTCTACGTGTTGGGATCAGTAGTGTTGAGTGAGACATGTGTGAGTGTTCTCTCTTCTAGCCTCCCAATTTTGTTTAAAACGAGGTTTCCGTTTATTAAATTTCACAATTAACAATGTCTTAGAGGACAATTTACACAGTAAAACCTTTTTGTTAAAATGCTCTCAAATAGTTACTAGGCCAAATAAGGGTGTAGCAAGCAGTTTTACACTTGAAAAAAGAAGGGACATATTAGATTATCACTAAAGATTTCTACAGGGTTTCTACTCTAGGAATCTCAAAGTCAAGCACTTACAGGAGTCATTCTGGAGCAGGATGGAGACCTGGTGGCTCTCAGGCAGAAATGCTGGCCCGGGGTGCCTATATTGTCCAATTTTTCAAAAGAAGAAGGATATAGAGAATTTTATGTGAAATTCTCTGATTTCTAAATGTTTTCAATTAATATTTTTCTCAAACACACTTCAAGTAAACAAAACAAGTCTGTTGGCCAGATACAAACTGTAGGGTGCTTGCTTATACTCTCTGGTCCAATATTTGTTACATCCTTGAGAGACATATAAAAAAAGAAACTGGTTTCAGCTCTTAAGATAAGTGTTGCCTTGTTGAGGGTTAAGACATGTGTCTTCAAGTGTAAAAAAAAATAGTGATCTAAGCTATTTAAGGGAGCTGTGAAACAATGCCCTAATGAAACTGCAGATACTTTCGCAGAGCTGAATTTTGTGATTTGTGGAAGTATCCTCTGTGCTGGAAATAGCTGGTTTACTTTGTCTTAATTACTGTTGATGAAAAAACAACGCAGTCATTACTGCTCAGTACCAACTTTGATAGTTAAGCAGGTAACAGTGATTTAAAGCAAATCTGGTTTAAGAAATACGTTAGTCCCCCCTTATTCATGATTTTGCTTTCTGCGGTTAAAGTTACCAGCAGTTAGCTGCATTCTGAAAATATTAAAAGAAAAATTCCAGAAATAAACAACTCATAAGTTTTAAATTGCACTCTCTTCTGAGTAGCATAATGAAATCTCACACCATCTTGCTCTGTCCTACCCAGTACATGAATTATCAATTTTTCCAGCATCTCCATGCTTTATACACTACCCATTCATTAGTCATTTAGTGGCCATCCAGGTTATCAGATTGACTGTCACGTTATCAAAGTTCTTATGTTCCAGTCACCCTTATTTTACTTAATAACGGCCCCAAAGTTCAAGAATAGTGATGTTAGCAATTCGGATATGCCAAAGAAAATTGTTAAATGCTTTCCCTAAGTGAAAAGGTGAAAGTTCTCTGCTTAATAAGAAAATTTAAAAAAATTGTATGCTGAGGTTGCAAAGATCTATGGCAAGAATGAATCTTCTGTCCATGAAATTGTGAAGAAGGAAAAAAATTTGCGCTAGTTTTGCTGTCGCACCTTAAACTGCAAAAGGTACAGACGCAGTGCATGGTAAGTGATTAGTTAATATGGATAAGGCATTAAACTTTATCATAGTTATGTATATATGGGAAAAACATAGTGTATATAGGGTTTGATACTATTCAAAGTTTTAGGTATTCACTAGGGGTCCTGAATTGTTTCCCCTGAGGTTAAGGGGGCTACTGTAGATTCATTCGCAAGTATTAGTGGAATGTCTTATGAACACTACAAGAGACGAAGAATTCTTGGAGAAAGAAAAAGATTTTATAAAAGTTACACGGAATGCAACTGTCTTCAATACAGTGGAAATTGCATTCAAATGGTATTATGAATTATTATCTGAAAATGAAGTCATGGAGATTTATTCAAATAAACAATAGGGTGTGGAAAACTGAATAATGCCCCCCCCCCCCCCCCAAAGTAACCATGTCCCAATCCCTGGAATTTGTGAGTACATGACCTTATATGGCAAAAAAAAGGATTTTGCAGATGTGATTAAGAATTTTGAGAGGATTATCTTGGATTATCTGGGTGGCATAATGTAATCACAAAGGTCTTTATAAGAGGGAGAAAGGAGGATCAGAATTAGGGAGAAATTAGAGAATGGAGCCATAAGCCAAGGAACGTAGGCAGCCTCCAGAAGCTAGAAAAGGCAAGGAAATGAATTCTCCCCCTTGGACTGTAAGAAAGAACATAATCCTGCTGACACCTTGATTTTAGTCCACTAAAACTATTTGGGACATCTGACCTCCTGAAGTATAAGATAATAAATGTGTTGTTTTAAGCCACTAAGTTTGTGATAATTTATTATAGCAGCAATAGAAAACTAATACAGAAGACAAAGGGATACAGAAAGCAAGAAGCATGAAAGCTGAAGTTTTGAGAATCCCAAAATTGACAAAGAGAAATAGTTTTCTATTAATGATACTTTGTCACTTGCTGTCCTCTTTTCTTTTTTTTTACTGTTAAAACGATTTCTTCTGATACATTAAATCTCTATTGGCTTACATGTGAAATGGGATTGGCATTTTTATTACACTTACATGTGATAAAATTATGTCACAGAAACTAAATCAAATGAGACAATAAATGTAATGTGCTTAGCAAAAATACCTGACAAATAATAGGTGCTCATTAAATGTTTTCCCGCTTGCCCTTATAGATTTTGGATCTTGAGTAATAAAAGTATGATATATAAACTTTTTGATGTTATGTTTGTGTTTGTTCTTTTATCATGCAGCAGATTTTGTTCTAGCTTTATTGAGATATAATACTGAGACATACGTGTATAACATTATGTAAGTTTAAAGTGTACAATGGGATGATTTGGCACACATATATTATGAAATGATTATCACAGTAGGGCTAGTTAACAACTCAATCTCCTGACATAATTATCTTTCTTTCTTGTAAAAGCATTTAATATTTACTCTCTTAGCCACTTTCAAGTATACAACACAGTATTGTTAACTATAGTCACCACACTGTACATTAGATCCCCAGAACTCATTCATCTTATAACTGCAAGTTTGTACTCTTTGACCAACATCTTCCTATTTCCCCCACCCCCAAGCAATTGTTTTATTGTATGACTTCAGTGTATTAAGACCTTAATTTAGCACATGAATAAATAAAAAAATACTGTTAACTAGTTTTTATTAGAAAACACTAGGCAATTAAAGGGCCATTCTGAAACAGACACAAGAATGAGGTGAAACTTACTTTTAACTTAATAGTTGCCAGAATTAATCGAATCACAAATGTGCATAATTTCTTTTCACTTGGAATTTTTTAGTGCTTATTCTTAGCAGTTCTTTAATATTAATTTCATGCTAAATGAATCATTATGAAATACTTATGAGAAAAATTATTTTTAAGCCATGTGTTCATTTAAAAATGTAATTTATTACTTTCTGCAGGCAATAAAAATGCGCTATATTAGTTACAACACATAATGATTGGTGGAAATACATGCTTTAAATAGGAATGCATTTTTACTGAACTAAAAAAATTAGACTAAAACTACCTTAACAATTTTTTTTTAAATTCTCCCCCACTTCTACCCCTGACCTATGGATATTGCGAACTGGATCTCTGAAGGTGGGGTGTCTCCTCCCACGTGCTCTCCCGGCAGGCACATCGGGGGTGTGGCTCCACTGGGGCTTGGACCTTCTGCGTGTAAAGCAGGTGTGCTAACCACTATTCTATGGAAACCGCCCCTTTAATTTTTTTAAACGGGGTGTATCATTGCTCAATGGAAAAATGATGGATTTTGTTTTCTGAGAATTCCGTGTCAGAGATGGCACAATGATAAAGCTGTTTCTCCATTCTACTATATTCACAGCATTTTAATAAGTGGATAAGAGAGTCTCCTGACTTTCTGTCTCTTGATGTGGTTTAGGTCTCATTACCCCCCTTTTTTGAATTAAACTTACTACTCTCTTGAGTTTATCTCATTTTGACAAATATATATCTTTTGAGCTATGCTGCTGGAAGAGATGATGAATTTAAAGATTTCCTTCACTAGACTAAGTTTCACAAGAGCAGAGAACATTTTTTTCCTTTTTTTAAAAAAAATTTTTTAATTTTTTTTTAACCACGGTAACCCCAGACCTGACTCAGGTGAGTTCAGTTGCTAGCAACAGAGATCTAAAATAACAGTTGTTGAAAAGAAACAAGTTTATTTTTATTTATTGCAAAAGAAGTCTAGAGGTAGGCAAACCAGGTAACTCCTGTGATTACTGGGGACTTAGGATCCTTCTACTTCTTTTGTTCTGCCATCCTTATTCCATGACCATCATCCTTGTGGGTGTCTTACAGTCCAAGATGACTGGAACTCCAGCCATCTTGCCCTTACACGAAGTAGGAAGCAGTAGAAAGGGGAAAAGGTCTAAAAAACTCCTTGCCTATTGTCTTTCTACATTTTAAGAAGCCTTTCTGAAAGTTTCACCCAACAGCTTCCACTTCTCTCTCATTGGCTAGAACTTAGTTTCATTGCTGCTTGTGCTCAATTCAGCAGTACATATACAAAAGTTTCATTGCCACCCCAAACAGCAAGGCAGTCTGGGAAATGCAGTCTTTTTTTTATTGGGCACATTCCCTTGTTAAGTAAAAGCAGTGTTTTTATACTAACAAGGGGAGAAGTGGTAATATGAGATTGATAAGGACAGTGTAAGGAGTTTTTATGAAGCAAGATTTATCTAATTTACAAGATTGTTATTTGACTTCTACATTTCTCCTTAATGTTAAAAATGTTTTTTTAAAAATTGAAATGATGGTAGATTCCCCTTCAAAGTCTTTACTTGACCAAATAAAAAGTTAACTGTTAGTCCTCTAATATTATTAACATTTACTGGCCCAAGAAACCCAAAACCTAGGGAACTACTGGACCTGTAAGATTCCTCCAACTCCAAGATACTCTGATGAATCTGTGTCTTCAACACTGCCTATATGCATCATGCTCTCGCTTAGAAGGTTCTCATTAGGTAGCCATTGATTAATGTGTCATGTAGGTTCAGCCAAAGTGCTTATGCCCAGTGAAGAATTGCTGCCACCTCCAGGTGCTTGGGCAGGGCTTGCTTTGCAGTAAGGGAGAGAATCGCATTGAAGTCAGAATAGGTAAAGGGGTGATTGTTGTGAGGATATGGGGGAATCTCATGGAAACTACGAACAGAAAAATAAGCAGTCAGTTTGCCTTAAATTTGAGCTTAAACATGGAATGTCAGGATTGGAAGCTACTCTGTATCTCTCCTGGAATAACATGGTCTTTCAACTTTCTTTCCTCTGCCAACCAACTTTATTTACCATATTCTTTCTTCCTCCAGTAACTGGTTGGCATGGGGGTTTGGCTCCTGTGGTGTAGAGGTGGTACTCACTCTCAGTGTTGCAATTCCAAGTTTCCCAGGAATAGCTTGATTGGTTCACTAAGTGTCAGGTTACCATTCCTGGTTCAAGTAGCTGTGGCAAGGAGTGTAGTGATTAGTACAAACATGTCTTCCTAAGGTTCATTCTTTTAGCAGAGCCTAGGGAATGAGCATGTGAGAGAGGAGGCTATCCCATGCAATAGTTATAAAACATTTCCCTTTTTCCAACAATTTTCCATTAATTCCAATTCACCTTGGGCAGGCTTCTGTTTCCTGACCTCAGGTGTTCTTCGCCATCAGGGTAGCAGATTAAATACCCTCACTATTATTTACTCCATTTCTTGAAGCATTTCATGCACAAATATTATTCTTATTGCTTTCTTCTCTAATTCAATATACATTTCCTCAGAATGTTTTAAGAGGAAAGCACAGTTGTGATTAACATGCATAAGCCCCTTGGGTCACATCACCTCCTTCCCACTTCTATCCCACCAAGTACTTAGTGTTAAGGGTGGAAAATTTTCAAGTGAGCCAACTAGCTAAGTCAGCTACAGGGAAGAAATATCTTTAGATACCAGAAATTGTCCTACTTGCTTGGCTATGGTTTAGGAGATGTATTGTATAAGATATGAAGATGGCCAATGTCTGCTTCTGTAATCTACTTACTTGTTAACCAGGGTGTGGTACTAGGTGATGTATTGTGCTAATGGCCAACTTCTGCTTCTGTAATCTGCTTGCTTGTTCTAGGCTTTATAACTGCCTCACTCTCAAACCCCGGGGCTGATCTCTTCTAACCCTGCATGGTAGAGAGTCAGTCGCCGGCTGGCTAATAAAGGCTCATATCATAATTAATCACAATTGGCTCCGTGGGTCTTAGAATTGTTCGTGCCATAACACTTAGGAAGTGGTCTGATATTTAGACAGGGGCATGAGCAAGAGCATAATAACTGGTAAGAAGCACAAGCCCCAGAGACAATTTACCTGGATTTGAAATTCCAATACCTAGTAGTAGATAGTTCTGTGCATCAGTTTCTTTATCTGTGAAATTGGAATGTTACCTACCACAAAATCTCTGTGAGAATTAAAGAAAATAATCGGATCAAGGAGTCAGCCCAGTGCCTGGGACTTAATAAAAACTCATTAAATATTCACAATTGAGATTCCAGAGGCAAATATCAGAATCATGGACAAGACAGTGTTAAGGTTTGGGGTACCAAATGATAGCTGGAAACTAGGTGGGTGTCTAGACTAATTCTAGAAACATGAGTCTTTCTATAATGGCTAGAGTCCAAGATAGTTGATTTTGTTTGTTGAATTTTGAAGGAAGATTTGATGTCAGGAATTCTGTAGCGCTCAGCTGTGGTGTTTTCTCCTTTAGAATGTAAAGAGTCTAACAGATGGATTCAATTAGAATGGATTCTAATTCTTTCTAAAGATGAAATAATTTTTACCTACACATGCCATTTTTGCCACATTATTTAAGTGTTACTGGACTCTGTACTATAACGAAAACTGTTTCTAGAGGCACACATATTGAATTTTACAAGTCAATTAAAAACAGGATTCATATCTAAGTATTTGTTTCTCAGGAAACTTATCAGGCATTTTACAAAGTGATCATCTCATTACTGCTTAAAGTATTAGGACAGCTCCATACATATGGATGCCAGATAAAATGAATGTCTATAAATCCCCATACATTTACATTTGGCTGTTTATATTCTATATAGTACCCATTTAGGTCTAAATTAGGCCTAAATATGATGAAGGAGCCTAGCAACTTTTTGTTAACCACTGAATTAAAAAGACATAAAACTTCAGTATGTCAAGACTCCAATTATTAACATTACAATCACTAGAAATGATTTTTCAGGAAATATGTAAAAGGACCTGAGTACCAAAATACATATTTTCTCTAAAGGGATACATGATTTAACTCCCTCCTTTGTTGGTACAAGCAAAACTTAAACATTAACTTGCTCACATTTGTTATATAAATACAATGACTTTCTTCTTAGGGCCAAGGTGCCATGAGTGTCACTCAAGCATGTATTGCTCGACACAGGCCCACATTGAACTATGCACACATTAAAAAAAAAAGCACAGACCTCTTTAGTTGCTAGGGAGTAATTACAAGAATGGATTTAACAACTGATTCCTTAATACAGTTGCAGATACTGCCAATTTTCTCTCAAATGCTGGATTGGGTTCCTTTTATATCTCCCTTTAATTAAAAAAAATTGTTGCTACCACTAACCTTCATACCGTCACTTACACACTATATACCTTGGTAAAATACTTAATTTCTGAATTCAATTTATTCTTTGATAAATGGGTATTCCTTCCTTTTAGAAGGCTGGAAGTGTTTGACTTTTTATTATATGTCTACAATGCCTTGCAGTAAGTTTTTTTTAAGCATCCTGGCGTTGTAGTTTTATGATCATGAGGCACTGATTTATAAACAAATAGAAGATTAAGGTTAGACTCCTCAAATTATTTTTCACAATTTCAACATGTATGAAAAACCTTCATGCACTGCTAAATTCTAGAATGAAAAAAAAAAAAAAACAAAACCTCACCAAAACAAGCTAATACTATTGACATGAAGTTTACAGAAAATGCTTTCCATTAAGCGGTTAAAATACAGCTTTGAACTGATTTGAACCCGAATCGAATACTGTATGGAATGGATTGCGGGAGGTGGGGGTAGGGTAGGGGATGGGGGTTGTCATTAACCTCCTAGAAAAGATTCCTTTTTTGTGTGACCACAGCTAGAAAATCATATTCTAGGCCTCGTTTAGTGGTTTTGCCTCTCTTACAAAGACTCAATTTTTCTTTTAAAAGTCTAATTTCTATTTTACTTCCCAGACTCTTGAAATAATTGGGCAACAACCCGATTTCCTTCCCGAGTCTTCCTGTGACTAGCACAAAGCCACCCGTGGAAAACTTACGCAGCCACAGCCTCCCCAGTGGCTCCGGAGGCCACCCGCCTAGCTGACTTCCGGCCGAGCGGGTGCTAGGCCCCCGCCCCGCCCCGCCAGCCCGAGATTTGTCCGAATTTTCGCGCGATGCCTCGGGGGTACGTGGGTCCGCTCGCCAGGCCCCAGAGTGCATTGCGGGCACGTGCGTGCGCAATTGCCCGCGCGGCTCCACTGCAGAGAGACCGCGGGAAAATTCCAAAAACGTCAAAACAAAAAGCCAGTACGAGGCAAAGCCAAAGTTTCAAGCCACAGAACCCGAGCGGTGGCGTCCACTGCCCAAACTGCTGAAGCAGCTCTGGGGCGGACCACCCGGTAAGAGAAAGGCCGCAAAACGAGAGTAAAGGCGGCTGCTTCTTTTGGGGTTCTGGGCGACAAGTCAGCGTGGGTATGTGGGTGGGGATAGGGAGGGAAGACTCGCGAGAACGTCCGCCGCGCTCCACGCCTGTAGGTGAGTGAACGAAGCTCTTGCGGTGTGGGGGCGGCGAGGAGGGGAAGTGGGTAGGGGCCTGAAGCGGCGCCAGGCGGCGGAGGGGCGGGGTCGCTGGCGAGGGGGCGGGGCAGGCCCATGGGATGGAGCTGGTGTAGGGGTCACGCGCAAGGGAGTCCGCGGAGCTGTGGGAGCTGGAATTTGGCATGTTGGTTCTTTTTTTCATTGAGAGTGGCAGCTATGTCTTCGTAAAAAGAGGGGTGCAAAGGTGAATTTCGTCGCTCGGGATCCGTGGAAGCTGTGAAAAGCCTCTTTTAACCAACCCATCACCCTCTACAGCTGGCCGTATGCTCTCTTCCTCCCCTTTGCTCCAAGGCGCTGGGGAAGGGGCGAGGCCCAAATACTGGAGCCCGGGGCGTGACTGGTAGTCTTCCCGCCCTCAAGGCTTTTCATCCCAGGAGAGGATGAGAGTTCTGATGGGCAGTCTTCCCCCCACAACTTTCTTTGAATGCCAGGTCAAATCGGGTGCAAAACCCTTGAGAGATTTTTTCGGGGGTGGTGGTGGCTTGCTTTTTTGTATTTTTTATGTGTGCATGTTTACAACCATGAACCCTCTCTGGTCATGTTGTATGGGCATGTGATCTGGAGGGGGAAAAGGATTTGGAGTTTTTGAAACATGGGAAAATTTGGACCATAATTTTAAGGAAAAAAGGCTGAGGAATTTTCTGGCAAAGACCAGTGTGTGCCTGTGCTTTTGTCCTGATTTGAAACTTGGGAAACTCCAGGGCTCCTGGTTTTATTCTCACCTGTGTCCCATTTACTGCATCCAAAGATGTAATTACTTATTTATCAGAGGAGCAGGGCACTTTGGCCCACCCAGCTTCAGCTATTTATGGATGTCACTCACCTTCAGTGATGTGCAGCTCAACATTTTCTCATTACTCCTTTCAGGAAAGGGAGGAAAGGTTGTTAAAATGATAGAATTCATACCATATACCATGTGTTGGGATCATTTATTACAGAAGCTTAGATAGAAAACATGTTCATTGTGACTTTATCCATTAAACTTAAATTGATGTTTCAATCTAGTGTACCCTGCCAGATTCACATGGAAATAAACACATATACATTACTCATATACATGTACAGGAAAGGCTGCATCAAAAAAGAATTTGCTTTTCCTAGTTATATGAAAGGCCTGTTTCCCCCAGAATAAAAGTTAAATCCCACATCTTTAGATGGACTAATTATACTTAGGTATATTATACATTTTAATTCATTTTTTTTTTCAGTATTCAGTCATATTCTTGATTTCTTGAAAAACATTTACTAAGTTTCCAGAAAAGAAAGCCAAGCTCTATGTTAGGATTTTTCGTTCTGTTCTCTAATAAAAAGCATTGACTTGATTGATTGGCTGGATGTGAAAGATGTGATGCTGAATGCCTGTGAAACTGTGCATGTACATTTTTAAATAAATGGTATTTTAAACTAGTTCCATATTTTAAGTAGTTCCAGTAACAATTATACAAATTTCATATTTATGAAAACCAGCTACAGGGAAGCCAAGCCTGGGCAGTAGAAAGTTGGATTGATTAGGCTGCAGAGAGTGCCAGAGAAATCTCACATGTGTGGTAGTTCCAAGTTGGTAGTAGTGAAGCTTCAAATCAGGCTCAAAATCAGCACCAAATGGATTTACAAAATTTTATTTTAGGCTGGGGTATATGTATTCTCTGTTCTTGTTCATGGATCCTGAATGACTGACTTCTTAATATGAAGGAACACCTGTAGAGATACTTTGAGTTTGCAGTGTTTTAATACAAATGTACAAGTAGAGAAGGAAAAAGTTAAAGATCCATCTGAAAAATTAAATAATGCAGATGTTGTATATTTTATGTTCTACTAAATACCAATTTTTTTGACTCAGTTTGGAAGAAACCTTGTGGAGTTATCTGGTACATTCTCTTAGGCTCTTCATAAACTGCTGGGTATGTAGAAATTTCTCCGTTAACATCTCTAATATAGGAATATCTATAATCTTCATGGTACCTTTTTTTCTAGCTACAAGAAGGCAAAGCTCATATGGAAATCATTTTTTGAAATGATATACTGTTTCCTAAAGAATTAGGTGGTTTTTAGTAAATTTAGTATATTTTTTGAATTGTGCAATGATCACCACAATTCAATTTTAAAACATTTGCATCACCCTAATACATTTGTGCATGCAAGTTCGTACTCAGTCCTAGCTCTGGCTTTCAGCTCGAGCAACAATTGATTTGCTTTTTTGTCTTTGTAGATTAGCCTTTCTGGGCATTTCATATAAATGATTTCATAAAATAAGTGCTGTCTTGTGTCTGGTTTCTTTCACTTAGCATAATGTTTTTGAGCTTCATCCATATTGTAGCATGTATCAGTAGTTTATTACTGTTTATCGCTGAAAAGTATCCCATTGTGTGAATATGTTGTGGGAAAATATTCCAAAAGCTCCAAAACCCAGTGCAACAAAAAACCAAGCAGTAACTCAGAGAGAAGAATTCAAATTTATTATAAGCTGTCTCAGATGAGCTAGTGCTCTGAAGATCTGAGCAGTGGGCTCAGTTGAAATATTGCTTATATACCAGAATTTTTACACAAGGTAATTGGTCAGTTTAAACTCAAACTTTTACAAAGGTCGGGGATTGCTATGGAGACTACAAGTAGTAACATTGATAAAGCTGGGAGTTGCCACTGGTTGCTGACAGATACAAATTGTTACAGAAAGCAGGAGCTGGTAGGGTACAAATAGTTACATTTGTGGAGCAAAGGCACAAACAGTTACATTTGCAAGTCGAGCAAAGTGCAAAGGGAGCTTTTGCAGGAGTCCTTGCATGCAGTGAGCTTATTTGCAGAAAGCAAGCATATTTACAGAAGCAGAAAACTGATTAGTTTTTAATGAAATTCCCCAAATTTCCTCTTCATTCCCCCCGTTTGATGCTCATTTAAATTCTTTTAGGGCATCACCTTCTTGTTTTCTCGTTTTGATTTCTTAGACTAGAAACTGATAATTCTATTACATAAAGGTCTTTACTGCAGTTTTTCTTTCTCCTCTGGCCTTAAACATTTGTACATAAAGGATCCTCTCTTTTGGCCTTTACTGCCTCATGTTTTACTCCTGATGATGACAACTTATTCCTTTAAATTTATTTAACACGCATGTTTTCTCGAATCTTATTAAGCTGTGATCTTATTTTTC
>NW_006441525.1:1272308-1295634 GCF_000325575.1 Pteropus alecto
TCTTTTTTTTATGCTCTTCCTGTAGGCGTCTCCTTACCTTATTTACATCTTCTTGTTTGGATGCCACTTGCTGTATCCAGCAAGTGGTAAATCCTGCCACGTCCAGCATGGCTGCGGAAGATATACCTTTGTTACCTCCAAGCTAGTGAATCACCTCTGAAAGTAGAGAACTAACCTTTAAAGAAGTTATCAGGGTCTTATCCATGCCATATTTGCACAGGTACATGTGCCAGTGTGTTATTTGTTCCACATTGTCCTGGCCCTGGTTATCTATCTGTATACAATAGTTAGATTGAATTTCCTATGCATGCCTTTTTCTGCTGTTAACAGATAATCTAGTGCCAATTTATTTTGGTAGGTGGCATTTCTCATCTGAGTTGTTGATGTGCAAGGAGGGTCAGGGCTCTCCTAGTTTCGTTAGTAGTGATCTCTAAAACTGCTTGCTCAGAATTTCTTTTCCCTGAGTAACAGGAAGACTGTACAATAGTGTTAGCGGTTAACATACATAAAGCTGATTACCTCCTGGATTACATACTGAATATTGAGTCTAGTTGTAGATACAGGTCCCTTTTTGAGTTCTCTCACATTCATAGTGACTATGGAAAATTCTTTGACTCCCCCCCCCCTTTATTGACATGGATGCACAACTTACAGTTTTCTGCTCTAATTTCCCTCTTTCTGCAGTGTCCAATTCTAAGGAGTTTCACGATAAAATTCCTCAAGCTTTGGCTGTGCATAGACCAGCCAGCTTCCGGTTTGTGGCTGGAGCAGGGCATGTTGTCTTTATAGGAGCTGATGAAATCTGTCTGCGCCATCTACGAAAGGATTTCTGTAGGAGTTGACTGTGATGAATATCTGGACAGTCCAGATGGCTGGTCTTTATGCTTAATCATACTGACAAACTAGGCAAAACAGAGGGAATGCTATTAAATTAGTATAACATAATTGTAATACTCATAGAATCTGTCATATTGGGCCAAAATCCTTTGTAAATTTGACAATTTTATGGTCTAATAACACCTATTATGTTAGGCTAATGAACACTTTAGCGAAACCAAATTATGAAACACATTTTAGCAGACATTTCACACAATATTTTCAGTTCCTGACTCTAGGTTGCTTTAATTTAGGGTAATACACTGGATGAAAATTTATAGTACTTTTTCTTGGTTTTAGTCTTTTACAGCATAGGATTACCTGTATAACTTGGTTACAGCGGCTTCTTCTTCCAGTCTTTTAACCTGTACTTTTTCTTCTGGCTGAAGGGGGTGGACCTAATTCTCTAAAAGGATGAGGCCTTTTTCTAAAATTTCTCTAGTGATGTGGCAGGGGATTCTCCCTAAGACCTGAAGGTGTTGGGACATTTCCAGGTCAGCTATTACCTTAGTGCCTTTACAGGCAAACTTAGAAACTCCCCTTAATTAATTTTCCTGCCTAATTCTTTGTCTGGCTTTGGTTTTATGATAATATTGGCATCTTAGATTGAGTTGAGAAGCGTTCCTTATATTTTCTGAGTTTTTGAAGGACTAGTATTATTCTTTTAATATTTGGTAGAATTCACTGATGAAGTTATGTGTTCCTGGATTTTTCTTTTTGGGAAAATTTTAAATTACAAATTAACAACCAACTCTTTATTTCATTGATTTTATTTATTGTTTTTCTGTTTTCTATTTCATTGATTTCCATTCTAATCTTTATTATATCTTTCTGCTTGCTTTGTGTTTAGTTTGCTCTTTTTATAGTTTCTTAAGGTAGAAACTTGTGTTACTGATTTGAGACCTTTATTATTTTATAATGCAACTGTTCACAGTTACAGATTTCTCTTTAAGCATTGCTTAAGCAGCATCCTACAAATTTTGATATGTCATGTTTTTGTTTTTATTCAGTTCAAGATGGTTTCTAATTTTCTTTGTGATTTCTTTTTTTAACTTTGGCTACCTAACAAGATAGAGCTATCCTTCTTAAAAATAAACAAGTTTTTAAAAAAATAAGCAGATGCACAATTCCAAGAATAATTATATTCGTTGCTGACTATATTACTTTTTAAGATCAGCCATAATCTCGGCCATAAGCTACGGTCCTTTTTTCTGTAGTTGGCCATAAGGCCATAATTGATATCTATGGCTTCTTTGTACTACCTGATCCATATTTCCTTTGTCTTTAGCTAGAGCCTTAAGTGGTTGGGGCTTTTTACCTGGTGAATGATGGAACCTTTATTCTTTTTTTATTTTTTATTTATTTATTTATTCTTTTTAGGCGAGGCCACCCTTGATTGATCTCACAGATTGCAAGGACCTTGTCAGCTTCCAGTCCCTTATTTTTTATGCCTTCCAGCACCTAGTCTTCCTAGGTGGTCTTCCATCCAAGTACTAACCAGACCTGACCTTGCTTAGCTTCCGAGATTGGACGGGATCGGGCTTGTTCAGGGTGGCATGGCCGTAGATGGAACCTTTACTCTTGAAGGATTTGAACTATAAAGTCTTCTCTTGCGCTGATCCCACTCAAAAGAGGCAGCTTTACACATGACTATAGATGAGTCAAAATGCCACATTCACATGTGGTATATGTTGCCTCCAAAATTCAAAAAGTTCTATCCCAGCGTTGTATCTCTTTGCATGGTAGGTGGTGCAAGGAGCAACTTACATTTAATCTTATAGAGGTTATCTCAACATATACCAGACCAGGAATCAGCAAACTGTGGCCTGTGGCCCAAATCTGGCCTGCTGCCTGTTTTCATATGACCTGTGAGGTAAGAATACTTAAAAAAATTTTTAGATGTTTTTTGGGAAAAAAGAATATGTGACAAAGACCAGCTAAAGTACTTGCTACTTTCTGCTCATCGTGTCCGATCAACATAATGTCCATGTAGTAGGCCAATGTGATATTTTATATATTATGTCAAGACAAGTACCTCTAGCTCTTGCAGCCCACATGGCTTCCCTACTTCCTAGCTTCTGTAGCTTGAGTGGTTCTCCCACACTAGGCCCCTTGGTGTATAGGACTCCTCCAGGACTGGGTTCCTGGGCATGTGGCTCTTCTAATGCTTGTCCTTATAGCACTGTGGCCTGCAGCATCCAGCTGTCAGTAGCTTACCCCATTATTCCCTACCAGTGATTTTGTAACTGAGTGTCTCTTGGTGAGACACCTCCTCATGAACAGCTTTTCATGGCATCCTTCAGGGTGGGTTACTGGCAAATCGTAAAAGGTTTTCTAGCAAGTTCTACTGGCACAGCAACCCATAGAGATTTCACTGCCATTCAGTGACCCATGGCCTTCCCTCTCAACAAGGTCTAGTCCTCAACTGGGGTGGAAAATGGTGTGCTCTTCTTTGGGCACTGTATCTCCACCTTAGGAGTGGTTGGTATTCCTTATATCTGCAATTCCTGTAGTCTATTTCTCTTTATTTCTGACTAGATAATCTCTTGTTACTCCAATCCCTTGTTATAGTGAGTATTATTTATATTTGATTTTTCCCTATTTAAATTACTGTGGTTTCTCTCTCATGATTGGATCCAGACTGATCCATCATCTTTGCTTCCAACTTCCCCAAGAAATAGCGAGTGAAAGGAGTATTTAGCTTGTTTATTTTCTTGAATTGTGAAAGTAAAACCTAGAGTTTTACTTTTATATGACAAAAGGTAGGTTTTGGTAAGAACGTGTCAGGCGTTTGTGTAGTGATGAATTGTGCTTTATATTTCCTTTATTCCTTCCCAGGCTGTTGAAAATTAGTAACAGTACAGGTCCCTTGGGAAGTTAAGGAGTAGGAGAGAGGGGGAAGGGGAAAGGAATTGGGCTGGAGTCAGTGTTATGATACCCAGTGGGCAGGACCCCCAGATGACCTGACTTTACATCTGTCTGATGATACTTCATATTACCTTTTACCCCATACTCCATGGATGGTTTTTATTTTTCAGATTTCTTGGACTTTTTTTTCCCCATTTTCCTCTACAGGCCCAATGCTGATTTTATAATAAAGAATTTATATGATATAAAAACATTTTATGTAAAATTAATATATTTTAGTGGAATCTGAGATTTAAGTCTGGCTTCTGGTGACTACCAATAAGACAGAGAGAGAGAGAGAGAGAGAGAGAGAGAGGATGGAGAGAGAATGATGATTTGTCACCTATCAACCTGGGTGAAGCCCTAGTCTTATTCTCTCTTTTTCCTGGGGGTCAGACCTACTGTACTCAAATGGGACCAGTAGTTCCCCTGTTAACCTACTTCTGGTTCCTTACATCATCTGGACCCTCTATTTTGAACGTTTTTGTAACTGATCTTTCCTCAGAGCTCCTCTCTCCTCCCCAGAACTTTAAACCTGACTCTTGTAGACAGTGCCATTTTTTTTCACAGCCATCTCAAGAAAAATACTGAATTTTTCTAACTCTAGATTTTAAAGGAGAGTTGATGTATTTCTTTGTCCCTCACTGTCAGTTTAGAGAGATTGAGAGAGAGATTGAGAGAGAGATTGAGAGAGATTCAGGGCAGGCCTTATTTAAGAATATGAATTTGGCTCCGTGATTCCTTATCTGGTCAGGTTTGTAGGTGCCTAATTGCTAAACTGTTTTGCTTCTGTTATAGGAATTTGGAGGTGCTATTTACCTTAGTGACTTCCAACATCCTCCTTGGGCTGGTTCCTTTTTGTTGTTGTTTTTTATTTAAAGCAACCACATTATCAGTTTTTCTTGTACTTAAGCTTAAACCTATCTCTCTGATTCTGATTATACATTTGTGTGCTATTGTCATAGATTTCCTTATCAACGCCTGCTTCCTTGATGGTCATTTCTGGTTATGAATAATGACTTTTCCTCTGTCCTTTTACACTCTAATTCGTACTGTTGTCTTATGTGCGTGTGCCTTAATTTTACAACTCTTGGCCAGCTTCTTCAGGATTTTTGACCTTTGGGAGGTGCCAACTCAGCGTCCTTTCCTTCTTCCCAACAGTGTCCAGATTTTCTTTTAGTAGTCACCATTATGTAGACTTTAGGGAACACTGGTGTTGACTCCGATTGGCTTAAACAACCTGCTTTAAAATAGGCAGTAAAGTTTGCATGGTCATAGTCATTGGTTAGGGATCGGTGTAAGCTTAAGCAAGTCCAGTCTGAATACACATGTAGTTTTACTTGGGATGCTGGAATGGAAGTGTATAGTCTTCTTTTGGGTAGTATGGTGTGTAATGTAACTCCTGTAATGACTGAGCTATTTTGCTATTACGAGGGGAGCAGAATAGAGAGATGGATTAACTATGAAGTCTTCCCTATCTCTGGACCAGCCAGATTTTAACCAATATATTTCTTTATTGTTTAGCCAGATTTGATTGGTGTGGCAGAGACATTTACTGCTTAGCTCTAGCTTTCTGAACTTGAGGTACCCGAACATGACCTTGTCCAATATGGATTATGATGATTCCATAGCCTATCCCCGCAGATCAGAGTTTGTAATAAAAGGCTGTTAGAATGTATATTTGGACATTTCCAATTTCAAATGAGATCTAATTTCTGCTTTTATTTGAAGCTGTTTACTCTGTGTCTGAAATCATAGGCCTTGAAAGTGAGTAACCCTGCATTAGTGGTGTAAAAGCATGACATTTATCAACTAGAATTTTCAGCAGTATTTGGCACCCAGAATATCCTGTTTCTGATTCCGACCAGCACCATTAGATTTCTTAGTCATTACACTAAAAAGATTGGTAAAGCTAATGAAAGTTTTGCTGGCTGATAAGTATTTTGATGTATTGGTATTTTTTAAAACTAATCCGTTTTTTAGCAATAAAAAACAAATGTTTTTATATGGAGTACTGTAATAAGATTGATTTTATTTTAAAATTTAGTGATTATAAGTTAAGTGCAGTGGAAAATATCTTGAATTTTGATAGTGATGTTCTTTGGTGATATAAAAAGCTAGAAATTTATTTCATTTTATGAAAGTTTCTAATATCTCTGTTTAGTGTTCTGTACACATCTAATATATGCCTAACACTGTATTAAGTCCTTTTAAAAGACTTTAAGTCTAATTTGTTTAATTTTAAAATAATTTGAGTTTTTAAAGAATTATCTGTTCTTCAGACAAAATGGTGAAAATGGGCCAAGTCTTATAAAATATTCTTATATTTGATATGAACCACCTTTGGTTACATTATTTTGTGGCCACAATGGCTATTCAAAAAAAAAAAAAAAAAACACATTTTAATTGAGGTATTGTTGATATACAGTGAGCTACACGTATGTCAAAACATATTCACTTGTGCCCTTTAATATATGAATACACCCTTGAAACTATCACCACAGTTAAGGTAATGAATACATATATCATCTCCTCCAATTTCTTAATGCCCCTTTGCCATCCTCCCTCCTATTCCATTCCACCCTGCCCCCCCCATCCCAAGCAATCACTAATCTTTCTGTCATAAATTAATTTGCAATTTTCTAAAATTTTATGCAGTGGAATCAGACTGAATTTACTCCTTTTATTTCTTTTTAACTTAGCACAGTTGTTTTGAGAGTTGTCCATGTTATTGCAGGTAGTTTTTTATTGTTTGGATACAGCATAGTTTATCATTCACTTTTTGAAAGACATTAGGATAGTTTCTAGTTTTTGTCTATACAAATAAAACTTATGAATATTTATGTACAAGTCTTTGTATGGATATACGCTTTCATTTCTCTTGGGTAAAAATCTTGGATTGGAAGGGCTAGATTGTAGGGTAGGTGAAAGTTTAACTTTTTAAGAAATGCTAAACTTTTTGAAAGTGGTTATACTATTTTATATTCCCACCAGTAGTTTTTGAGGATTTCCAGTTGCTTCACATCCTCACCAATACTTGGTATGGTTAGTCATTTTAATTTTAGCCATTCTATATGATATAGTAGTTTTAAATTGAGTTTCTCTAATCAAGTCCTTTGTCAGGTACATAATTTGCAAATGTTTCTTCCCAGACTGTGGCTTCCCTTTTCATTTTCCTAACAGTATCTTTTGAAGAACAAGGAGTATTAATTTTGATAAAGTCCAATTTATGGATTATTTTACTTTAAAGTTGATGCCTTTTATATTCTAATTAAGAAATCTTTGCCTAACCCAAGGTTGCTAAGATTTTCTCCATTGTTTTCTTTGAAAATTTATAGTTTAGCTCTTATATTTTATGTCTGTGATTCATTTTGAGTTCATTTTTATGTCTTGTATGAAGAAATGATTCAGGTTCTTTTTTTTTTTTTTTTTAATAGCTTTCCAGTTGTTCTAGCAATATTTCTTGAAAAGATTGTTCTTTCCCAATTGAATTGCCTTGGAACTTTGTCAAAAAACATACAATGTAGGTGTGGCTCTATTTCTGAACTCTTTTTTTTCAGTTCCATTGAGATATATATATGCTTCATTTAGCCTTTGAATAAGTCTTGGAATCAAGTAGTGTCAGTTCTTCAGCTTTGCTCTTTTCAAAGTTTTTTGGCTATCGTAGGTTATTTACATACACATTTTAGAATCAATTTGTCCACAGCTCCAAAAAATCCCTCCTGCATTTTTGATTGGGATTGCATTGAATCTGTAGATCACATTAGGACAATTGATAGCTTAACAATATTGAGTTTTTCAAGTAATTCTTTCTTTCGTCATTAAGTATAATGTTAGCTGTAGGTTTTTTGTAGATATCCTTCATCAGGTTAAGGAAATTTCCCTATGTTCCTACTTTGATGATAGTTTTAAACATGAATGGGTATTAACATTTGTCATGTGCTTTTTCTGCCTCTATTGAGGTACACCCACGTTCTTAGGGATTATATCCTCATTTAACTTTGACTGCCTTCGTGGTAATTTTGGGGTTGTTCTCCACAGTTGTCATTCGTTTTGGAATCCATAGTGTCCATAATGGGATTCAAGGACATAGCTTTAGCATTTGTCAATCAGTTTTGAAGGACAGGAATCTTCAAACTTTTGATGCCTAGATTCTTAGTTGGCTGAGGCATCTATATATTTAGGCATTCATTTATCAAATATTGAACACCGTATTAGTCTAAGTAAATGCTGTTGTGGTAACAAACTTGTAAATCTCAGTGGCTTAATGTAATGCTAATTTTTGTTGATGTCACAGTCACATGTATGTAAAATGTCTCTTTTGTGTAGTTATCTTGGTGCAGATTTCTTGTAGTCTCTGGGATCTGGGCTCCTTCCATTTTATGGCTGCACTGACTCAGAGGCCTACACTTCCAGCCTTGTGTATTAGGAAAGAAGGTAGAAGACTGCACAGAATATTTTAAGGGCCAGACCTGGAAATAGTGTACATCATTTATGCTCTTATTTCTTTGGCCAAAACTTAGTCATATGGCCAGTTACCAAGGAGCTGGGAAATTCTCAGTTGCCTCAGATGTGGAGAGCTCTGTTAAACTCTGTTACACACACCTATTATGTGTCAGACACTGTGCTACATGCTGGGGACATAACAATATACAAAGTATTCTTGGTTCCTGCTGTGGCTGACGTTATTTTCCAGGATGGATTGGGAGGAGTGGGGGTGCCATGGCATTGTTGGGTATTTGGTAAAAGAATTGCTTAGTATCTTCCATTTGCCATTGGCTAGATAATTTCTCTTGCTTGACAAAATTAAGGTAATAATTTTAAAAAGAAAACAACAAACCCCATTGAATCCATTAACATGCATCATAGTAGAATTGAAGCATTAAAAAGTTGCCAAAGTTCTTTTCAACCTTGTAATGAAATTTTAAATAGGTCTATAAAAAACAAACATGGTAGAGATGGTAAAGCAGAGACCAGATCTCCTTTGCAGATAATGTTTTATATGGTTTGCATGATGTTTTAAGATTTTTTGAGTCATTTACTAACATTTAAACACTCAGCAATTTCACCTTTAAAAATCCATATTTTCGGCTTTTTTTCTTTTTTCTTTAAAGATGAAAGGCAGTCTGACAACACTAAATCTGACTTCTCTTTTGGGAGGAATTGGCTGGAGATAAGTTTTAGCTGTCTTCTGTGGATGGTGCTTTGTCTTCCAGTTGCTTCAAGCCCATCGAATTGCTTTACTCATTTAACTTAACCTTGTGGATATTTGAATTTATAACCTTTGTCTAAAGTAAATTATTAACTTTTAAATTATTTTGAAATGCAGTCACTTAGCTGTCGAACTGACCCATAGGGAAAAAATGGGTAGTTCAGAACAAATTTATTATACTTATTGGGGAAATTACTATAATAATCTATGTTCTCCAGTTAAAGTTTCATACTTGTAGAAAAGAGATTATTATTATCATTCCTGAACAATAATATACCATATACCCTTTAGAAATCAGCTTTTGTTTGATTGATTTTTAAAAGCATGGATTTAAAAACTTTTATTTGTTATGATTATTTTTTACTTCTTTTGGCTTCTTGGTTCATTTCCAACATTATTTTGGTCATCAGCCCTATTAAATGTGTTTCATACTTTGCAAATTGTATGTGGTTCTTATAGTAACCATATGTGCCAAGGTAAGACAGATTTTAAAAAAAAGAAAATAGAGTAGAGCCCTTTAAAAAAAATTAATTTTGATTAGGTACTTCTGAAATTACCCTAAAAGAGAATAGCTGCTGAAGAACTTCTTGGGTTATTTTTGTTTGTTCAACTTTTATCTCAATTATTACGGCATGATATCCTCAATTATTATCTTTTATCTCAATTATTATGGCATGATATCTCAATTATTATGGCATGATAACCTTTTCAGTTGCTAAAAGAGCTGAGCATTTGTTACACTCAGCTTATTTAGCAGAAAACATTCACCTTCAGCAATAACTTCTCTTTGAAATGTTTACAGAGAAGAAAACTGAGGTTAGTGACAAAGCTGTTAACTCAGCAGATTTGTCACTAACTCTTGTCTGGTGCTCTTTTTATTGCACCAGCAACCCCACATCCAAGGGTTGTTGAGGCTTCCTATTGAAACATTCTTAAGCAAGTCTTTAGGAGACTTTGTTGTTGCATCTTTCTACTGTGTATGTAAATAGAGGCATTAGAAGAAATGTAATTTTTGAAGACTGTCTAACCAGTTTCTGCTTGGTAACTGCCCTAAGATTCTCAACGAATGCCAGCAAACAAATTAGATCCACAGTGTATTTGACACGCATATCTTTTCCCCAAACAAAATTTGAATTCCACAAACACAAGTTGAGTCATTTTCCAAATGTTTGTATGTGAATGGAAGTTTTTGTCTTATCCTTTTGTAACCAATACCATAAAACTTTTGAAGGTCCATGATGCATTTGTTGTACAATGTTAATCCAAAACAAAACTTTATTCTGACTAAACGTGTAGCTAGGGAGAGATACCAAACTCATTTCCATTGATCAGTACAACATGTTTGTACCAACCAGATCTAAAAACTGTATAAAGGAGTGCCATGCTGTAAAGACCTTATTATAGTTGTAAACACAAGTGCAGCTGTTACAAATCTAGCAAAACCTCAGATTAAACAATTTAAAATTTACTGAAGATGACATTCCAGACTCATTTTTCATAATATAAACACTCTGGGACATGCCTTTGAAATGAGTGGGATTGTCATAAATATTAATGCCACTGAATTCAAGACTGGGAAGTTATTTCTTTTTAAGCTTTATTTTCACTCCTAATTTTAGAATAAAATATACTTTAAAAAGTCTGAAGTATGGTATGTTTATTCACAGCCTAAAAAATTTTGATCCAGTTGCTTTTGAATTGTAGGAATGCAAAAATACAGTATAAGTATTTTATTCTTTCGTTATGGTCTTTTGACTTAAATGATTTTGTTAGAATTAAATTGGGCAAAAATTAGCTGTTAATGGGATCCATTCGCATTGGTCAATTAAAAAAAAAAAGACCCCAAAAACTTTATATTTTAGGATTGTATTAGTTTGACATTTTAGCTGTATTTAAGAAAATAATTTCATTCTAAATGATTCCGAGCACGTTTCTTGTGGTCTTGTCTTTCAGCCAGACCAAGGTGGGACAAGCCTTCACTCTAATTTGTTTTTCTGCTCATTTTCTACTTAGTGGGATGACTGGTGAGTTGTCAGTTCAGCAATATAGTGTCTTCTAGAGTGACATTCTGTGCTCTGATTTCCTATAAAATCTTGTATTATTTTTGTCAAATTTAAGAGTTTAAAGGGTACACTGGAAGCTCTTTGAATGAATGAGGCCCAATAGTGTGGTGAGAGGGCAGCGTGGTGGTTTTGTTTTTGTTTGCTTGTTTATTGGTGGCTGCATTTTAAAATTTCATTTGCCTTTACTGAATTTCTTCACTGGACTTTTGGGAAAGCCTCTAAATTGGGCAATAGAGCAATAATATGACTATTGATAAACTGTCCTTAGTCCTTGATTAAAAAGAGGCAACATTTATCAAAAGAAGATAGTTGAATCCCTTTCATTTACATTTGTTCTTTAATTTTTATTAAATATTTTTCTGATCAGGAGAATTGAAGCCACCATTGTCAAGTAACATGTTGTAACCTAAGGTTAGTAACCGAGAAAGCAAGTAGCTGATACGGTAATTTCTTATTAAGAAGAATCTGGGATATTTCTGTCAGCATAGAAAATGGGTATACAACGACTGCTGTTGTTACTTTTGCCTCCTCCTCCTTTTCCTTTTTTTTTTTTTTAAATTAAGAGTTCGTGGAGGTTTCTTTTTAACTCTTGGCATTTATGTAAAATTTTATATTTTGAGAGGGTAATCTGGGCAGGCATAAATAGCCTGTTCCTTGTTTCAAAACTTATTTGCAACCATCCTAGGATTGTCCTTCATTATCATCTATTCTGTTCTTTTTCTGATATTGTATCTTCATTCCTTTTTATTTTTTAAACCCTACAGCACCTGGTATTCCTAGATGGTCTCCTATCGAAGTACGAACCAGGTCCGACCCTGCTTAACTTCCGAGATCAGACGAGATCGGGCACGTTCAGGGTGGCATGGCCATAGACCGATATTATATCTTTTGTTTACTACATTCTCTTTCTTGGTTTACTCCATGCTTTTGGTGGAGCACATGCTCTAATATCTTCTTAAAATGGTGTATGGGAAGTAAATTATTTCTGGTCACATTTGACTGATAGTTTGGGTATAGAATTACAGATTGGAAATAATTTTCCTTCAGAATTGTGAAGACATTGTCATTTCCTTCAAGCTTCCATTGTTTTTACATTTTCATGATTATGTACTGTTGGGTAGATCTCTTTTCATCCACTGTGTTGGGCACTTGGTTAGCCCTTCCAGTCTGGAAACTCTTATATTTTAGTTCTAAGAAAATTTTCTTGATTATCTCCTTCCATCCATTTTCTTTGGAGTTCCTTTATTTGGAGTTTGACCTTCAGGACTGATCCTCTGACTTTCTTATCGTTCTCCTATTTTCCATCACATTGTCTTTTTGCTTTACTTTTGAGACATTTTTCAACTTTAAATTCTTTCTTTTCTATTGAGTTTTTCATTTTGCTTTTATAATTTTAATTTCTAAGACCATTCTCTGAATGTTCTTTTTGTTAACATTCTCTTTGTTTTATGAATATAGATAGTATTATCTTCTCTGTGCTGTAAAGATATTGTTAAGAGTTTTAAGAAAAGTTTCTGAGGTGCTCTCTCACTCCATCCCACCCCACAATTTCCATATTGCTTTTTATCTGTCTGTTTTTCTTCCTGTCTATTAAGTTAGATGTTTCCTCAGATGTCTGGTAATCAGTCCTTGGTTGTCTTATATTTGGAACAGGGAACTAAAAAGCTGAACAAAAGCTCTGAATGCATGGAAGACACTTTACTAACTTTTAGATTCTCATTAAAAATATCTGATTGGGCTGAGTGTTGAGGAACCCTCTCATATCAATACCTTTAGATCTTTACGCTTCAACTTATCAGAATTGCTTGTCATCTATAAAGCAGACTGTCATTGTTCTGGGGCCTGAGCGGGGTCGATAACTCTGGGGGCGGGGATGATTCAGCATTCACTATTCCAGTTTACGCATTTTAATTTAACTCCTTACTTCCCCAGACCCCCAACTTGTGGAACTGTAGCCCTGCTCTCAACTGTGTCTGTTGACTCCTGGTCTAGAGACCCTCTATTTTATCACCTCCAGAGAATAAATCGTTTCTTCTTTGTCAGGTTGGTGGCCAGGCAGCTGAGAGTTAGAATGGATATCTGGGGATCTAACTGCCTCTTAGACTTTAAACCAGTTGACCTAATTTTAGGTTCTCCTTCATCCCTTTTCCAGATGTCCCAGATATCTACATTTCCTGATCCTATTGGGGTCCACCGATAGATAGCTAAAATGGGCGGTTTTAGCTTTGCCATTGTTCCTTTCTGATTCAGTTTTCTCTGGTCTATTGAATCAGTTACCACATGTCTATCTGCTTTCTAGCTTGTAAAATTCTATTGATATTTCCTCCTCTTCTAGTCTTCTCATCCTTGTAAGTTTATGTCTTAAAAAATGAAAATTAAATTCCGTTATTTTCATTTCAGTAAGGTTTCAGGAAGGAATGAAAGCATATGTCTATGTTCGGTCAGCTGTCTTTATCTGGAAATTCCTGTGAAAAACACCGTCATTTTTTTCTTTTTAATGATTTAACTTTTAAAGTTTAAACTTTTCATCCCTCTTTATTTTACCCCTAAAATGGCTAGCTGGTCATCCCAAACTTTTTTTTTTTTTTTGCAAGTTCTGATTCATGTGTAACTAATGAAGTGAGTTTACCAATAGTGACATTTCTAAATGCAGCTGTGCTCCTAGCATGGTGTCCCATTCTGTTTGCTGCAGGTCTAATAGACGGATAATGTTATTAATTTATTGAATGAACATTTAGATGGTTGCTCTGTGCATAGCATTATACCAATCTCTACTGTAGTAATGAACTATTGAATAGGAACATGTAGGCTGGAATGTCAAAAGATTTAGAAAAAAGAGTCAAATAGTCTTCTATAACTTTGAATTGCTTTGATATGGATAGTTCAGTTGAATTGTAAAGCAAACAGATGTTGATGACTTTTTAAACAAAAGTGTCAAAAAGAACATCAGTCTAAGGATTGATTGGTAGGATCCAGATATGCTTGTCCTGTAGGTAGAGATAAAATTCCAGGAGTTAGGACAGGTTATTGGGCTTAATTTAAAGATTTAGAGTTCACAGGCAGAAGCTAAAGTTATAGAAGTGAGTAGAGTGGTCCACGGAAAGGGAGATGAAAGGAGACACTTAAGGGTATTTGGAGGAAGAAGAACCTTCTAGGCAGGTTGACGAAGTGCTGCTGCTCTACCCTTGCAGAAAGGTCAAGTAAAATGAGGCTAAGCATGGAGAAGTTCCTGGGAACATTATTTTTACTAAAAGATTTAGGAAACAAACATTTTTATATTTAAAAAAACCTGTTCCCCATCTCTTGGTAAATACCCCAGTCATAGAAGCATTAACATGTATAGGGAGGGTTGATGGTCATCTTAGCCTGAGTGGTGGTGATAATTGTAGGCAGGGCTGGATAAGGCCAGGGCTGGGAGAATTATGAGTTGGGGTGGAACCTAGGAAGATGAAAATATAGGAATACAGGGTTATTTTACTAGGGATAGATGTTAGATGATGTGAAGAAAGTAGATTGATTGATGTGTTGGGGGTCTTCAAGACCACCCCTGGGTGTGAACGATTCACTTGGAAGACTCACAGAGTTCAGCATATAGTTGTCCTTGTGGTTATGCTTTATTACAGGAAAAGGATACAAAGCAAAATCAGCAAAGGAAAAGGTTCATAGAATGAAGTCTGGAGGAAACCAAGCACAAGCTTCAGAGAGTCCTTTCCCTGTGGAGGTACATCGGACACGCTTAATTCCTCCAGCAGAATTGTGACACCATGTGTGAAATGTCATCCATCAGGGAAGTTCATTAGAGATTCAATGCTCTAGGTTTTTATTAAGGGCTGGTCATGTAGTCATCCTCTGCTTAGCAGGTACCAAAATTCCAGACCCTCAGAACAAAAGCAGATGTTCGGCATAAATCACATTGTTTGTACAAACAATTTAGGCACAGTAAGTCCCTCTTAGCAGTTAGAGAGGTGAAACAGTATCCAAGTTCCCAGACTCTAGCCAAGGGGCCAACCTTACAAACTGTCTTTTCTAAGAGCGGTAGTGGTTTGGGCTTGTAATATTATCTCTTCTCTACACAGTCCTTTTAGGAGATTAAGAGCCATTTTTGAGGGCCGAAACTGAGTGTAATCTTGGTAAATTTCAGAAGTGTTTGATGGCAGGGTTAAAGCCTTACTCAGGTGTAAACTTGGGGTATGATGAGAGTTGACACAAAACTAGGCCTAAATAGATTATAAATTAAGGATGAGAAATATAGTCCACAGAATTTTGGAACTCAGGATTAGAAAGCTGGTTATGGGAGAGAGAGGAATGTTGTGCTATATACTGAATTTTGTGTATCAGTCCCCTGCCCACCCTGCAAATTCATTTGTCACAGCCCAGTGTGACTGTATTTGGAGATAGGGAGTTTAGAGAGGTAAGTTTAAATGTGGTCATAAAGGTGGGGGCCCTAATCTGATAGGATTGGTGGCCTTATTAGAAGAGGAAGAGATCTTTTTTTCTCTCTCTGCATGTGCACAAAGAAGAGATCATGTGAGCACACAGAGAGATGGCAACCACCTCCGAGCGCAAGAAAAGGAGCTTACCAGGAACTGAATAGTCCAGAACCTTGATCTTGGGCTTTCTAGCTTCTAAAACTGAGAAATTTATTTGTGTTGTGACTTTTTGTTATGGCATCCTGAGCAGACTAAGACAGGTTGAGATCAGACTAGGACCTCAGCTTTATCAAGGTGAACTCTATGTGGAACAAGAGAATATTGATATTGATATGGTGCATGACTTTCTGTTGATGTTTTGGTATTTTGGTTGTTTCTCTTTTTGTCCGTTTGCTTTTTAAAATTAGCTAACTCACTCACATACCTTTTTAGTTAACACAAGTACTTAACCCAAGGTTCTAGAACTGTGTCATTCAATACCATAGTCAATAGCCATATTTGATGATGTAAATTTAAATTTATCAAAATAAAATTAATTAAAAATTCAGTACCTTAGGGGCACTAGCTGCATTTCATGTGTTCAATAGCCATATGTGACTAGTGGCTATAATATTGGGTGGCATATACATGGATAGAACATTGACATCATTTGCAGAAAGTCTTGATGGGCAGGACTTTTCTATATAGTTGCCTCACACCTTGTCCTATTTATTTTCTATCTCAGTGGTTCTGAATTTTTCCAGGTTCAAGGCATACTTTTGAATACTAAAATTTTTGGTGGGCATCCTTAAAGGTCTTAAAACAACACTAAAAGAAAAAAAGAATAACTATTATAATTGAAACTGCTGAAGTGTACTATGTCAAGCTGTGACTATAACAATATCTGTGGTTATCATGCTATTCCTTTGGTCGTGCTTTTACAGTATGTGCCTTTAGAAAAGATGTCTACCCCTACTGGGCTTGCTTATATATTTCTAGGGCAAAGAACTTGAGTAAGCACAGGCTTGTTCTCCGACACCTGCTTCCCTGTTTTACTGTGCTGGATGTTTTCTCTGCACTCTCCTGGAGGTGGTAGGTACAGATGCTTTAGAAGGAAGAATCAGTAACAAGGCCGATCTTATGAGCACTGATTGGTCTGAGGAATCCCAGGCTGAGGGGAGGTCAGTGAAAATGGCAAACACTCTTACATTATCTGGAAGATTGTTTCTTGAGATAATAAAAAGTATAACATTGGTCAGAAGGGTCATAGTTCTCCCTGGTACCTACCCCTCCAATCCATGGCGTCATGTGTGGGAGCTGTTCTTGAGAATCCTGTGAGGTAGGTATTCCATTCCTGAAGTCAAGTGGGGGAGGCACTCTGAATTTTATATAATTTGCTCTAGGTCACCAAACCACTGAATAGAGATGCTGAATTCAAACCTTTCTGTTGATCTTCACAGCTCATGTTTTTTCCAACATAATGTAACTGGGCTTGGCCCCTTCTCCCCACTGGGTGGGAACAGTTCTCCTAAATCTGTGTTCTATGTGAAAGGGGTTCTTTGTGAATTCCAAACACATTTAATTCAGTGTAAAGACAGAAGGATCTGGAAGGGGATATTTTTTCTTTTATTTTAAAGACTTGTTAATTTTAATTATATTGAAAACACCAATAAGTTTTTTAAAAAAGGAAAAATCACTCATAATATCAGCATTTATTTTGGAATCATTTAAAGACTTTCCTGTGCTCGCATACACATATTTTAACAAAAATGTTGTCATGCTATTTATTTGTCTGAGGCTTTCTCATTTGATTTAAGAATTTAGGATGAACATCTCTCCAAGTCAGTCAGGAATATTCTTTGTGCAGTTAAGTGCTCTGTTACTTTGAAAATGCATTTTTTTAAGGGTTAATGTTATACCACCATAACCATTCCCCTTCATTTTAGTCTCTAGGTCCATTTTTTTCTTTGTGTGTTATTACTAACAAATAATTGCAAGAGAGGAACCAAGTCTTAAATTTGGTGGCACTTAGCACCAAATAATTCCAGAAGTTTGCTTTTCCCTGAAGATAGAAAGAACCTACTCTGATGCTGTGTTTGTTCTCATCCTCCCCTCTATTGATTTCTCTTCCATTTCATTTAATTTTAACCTCAATACCAGACTGCAGACCTTGGCCTGCTACTGTGATATCTTTGCCACTGGTTCTCCCTCCAGCCCTCAGTCACTGATGTTTCTCTTGGCAGGGAAAGGAAGTGATGGTGGTCCTCTTAGTTGACGCAGGAGCACCCCAAGTCAGCAGTAATATTTGGTATAACAAATACCAGAGTGGGATAACCACATGTCCCTGGACTGGGATTTAAAAGTTGTCGGTTGTCCTGAGAGCTGCGGTTTAGTGATCAACTTAAGCAAGATTTTGAATTTATTTCCTTCAGGCTTCTTTTTCTTAGTCCTCATCTGACATTATTATTATCTATCTTATTCCCTTTTATTATCGTTGGCTTAAATTTTCCTTTTAGTCATTTTACTCTGATCATTTTTTTAATCATCTATTTCTAATTCTTCAGACTTCTTTCTTTTTCTTAATCAGGCTTATGCTAATAAAATTTTCCTTCTGCTTGAATCTAATGATCTCATTTTTCACTGGAGAGGGACAGAAGAGTGAAGTAAAAAGGTGGAGGTAAATATGTTATCTGCTATTGTTTAATATAAAACAAGATATTAAGGAACCTAATTCTTTTTTGATTCCTCATATTTGGGAGACCAGAGAATCAGCTGGACACTAATATTAGGTGGCTTTTGTGTATAAAGCTTTACAAAAAGATTACTGGTAAGTCCCCACTTCCAAAGACATAGAATGTGTTGTGCGAGAAAGGAGGCCAGTCCACGTAGAAGGTGCAAAAAAATATTACAGCAAAGGTTAAACAATATGATCATACTGTTTGACCATACAATGTGACCAAAACTGTGATATGAAGGACACATATTGTGCATGGATGATAGGTAAAAATGGAAAGACTTTCAGAAAGAGATGTTAAGAGTATACAAAGACATTTACATTGGTTATAAACAGGGCTATATACTGTTAGTAACTTCTATTTGAAGAAAAGTTAAATATTGTCTAAAGGATAGACTCTGTTTTGGGGCTCAGAAAAGAAGGTTTTGTTCCCAGAAGACAAATATGGGTAACAATTTCGTCATTGAATTAGCTTTTTACTAAAATGTGGTCAGAATATGTGTATTAATTATATGTAACCTTATATCTAGCAATAAAATAATTGTTAGTGAAGCACTTAAAAGGATATACAGTTGAATCAGACAGAATTTCCTAAAATAACTTGTTTTTCATCTTTGGGGAAATCCTGGTTGAAACTGGAAAGCGTCAAGTTTTATTATTGCTTTTACACTATCACAAATTATAGAGATTTTGATATTGTCCAGTTAAAAATTCAGTAGATTTTAGAAACTATTAATTGACCTCAATTCTATACATTTTTGTTGCTTTGCAAGAGTACACTTAAGATTAGAATCACATTAAAAATAGGGTAAATGGCATGTGCCTGTAAGGTCAGACTAAAATTATATATATATTTTGTCAGCACTTGAATTGAAAAAAACTAGTTTAAAAACATGACTGCAATTAGCATCTTAACTCAGTACCACATATAATATTTGTAAAGCCTGGAACCAAAATGTAGAATCAGTGTGTTTTATAGCACTTGAAACTACATCTGATATTACTGTGTGTGCTGTCCTGATAGAGCTTTTGGATTGCATAGTGGGGGAAATATAAGGATTCTTAAAATTAGGTAACATGCGTTGCTTATCTGCACAGATGGTACCAGTTTTGAATCTACTGACTGAAAGAAAACTAGGACAACAATGATTTTGCCAGTTCATTTTTACTGATTTTTTAATTTTAGTTGACTGTAGTTCTTATAAATGTGGCAGACTAAACCTAGAAGCTAGAGCCAAGAACAGACTGGGTGGATGCTCCTCCTATTCCCTACCACAGGTCTGCTAATTTTTCCCAGGAGAACCTGTATGAGTTCTCCCTGGGTAAAAAAAACTTTGTTCCCTTAGCATAACTATTGTCATGATTAGCCTTCCTCCCCTTCTTGTTTCTTCAATTAAATGTTCACAGGTCAGTTGAAACTTCCATTGCTCTCACATCTCTATTGTCTGTGGCCTAGTCTTTTTTTCCCCCTTATCCCCTCTGGGTTTTCTCATCCATTTCCTTGGCTTTTATTATTTTCTCTGTGTTGATGATTCTCATATTTATGTCTTTAGCTCAGATCTGTCTCCTAGCCTTCATGATCATATAGCCCATTGCTTATTGAACATTTTCTCTTGAATGCCAATACACTGTGAATGGATGATAGATAAAAATGGAGAGACTTTAAGAAGGAGATGAATTTGGAGTGTCCAGAGTTGTTTATGTTAATGATAAACAGGGCTATACTGTTACCTTATACTCAGTATGTCCAAAACTGAACTCATCTAAGTATTTCCTTACTCCTTTGTTTCCTTTTTTAGTGGATGGTAGTACCATGTACTTAATTCCCTAATCAGCAACCTGAGCACCATTCTAATTCCTCCCTATTCCTTTTTTTTTTTTTTTGCCATGTTCAGTCAAACACTAAGTATTGTGTACTCTACCTCTTAAGTATCTCTCATATCGAGATACTTTTCTTTGTTCCTTCATGTTACTAGATTTGGCCTTGGTTACTAGAAGATGATCTTCCATCTTACATTATGGTCTTCCTGTCTCCCCTTCTAGTCCATTATCTACACTGTTTCTGTGTGGTCTTTCTAAAACACAAATCTGATTATATTACTTTCATGATAAACATTCTCCAGTGGTTTCCCCTTGCTCTTAGAAAAAAGTCTGTTCCTTACCACATATTATAAGGTCCTTTCAAATCTATCTACTGCTTCCCTGAGCAAGATGACAGCCTTGGTCAAATTTACTGTTATAGCCTGAAATCCCCCTAACATTTATCATTCATAGCACTTGCTATTTTTATGAGAAGCAAGAAATTTTACTGTGGTCTATTGTCCATTAGTAAACCCCTATCAGAGCTGTGTGCCCCTTTTCCTAAAGATACATTATACATAGTGAAGATAGTTGTAATAGTTGGCAAATTCCTTTGATAAATCTCGGCCTAGAACTTATGTTTGATGTTTTAATGTTTTTATTGCAAACTATAGATGAGCCTGTCTACTGAGCCTAACTCAAATAAAGTAATGGAAGTGATTAGCAGTTACCACAGCCTGTCATTTTTCTCCAGATAATAAAAGAGTTAACATCTTCATTTGAAGCAGTTGCCCAAATATGCCAACAGAGGTTTGCTGTATGGTGTAGACATTATGTCCTCCTAGAGAATGGGATTCCTAGAAGTCTTGGGAAGAAAATAAGGAAGAAAGGAAAGAATGCC
Source organism: Pteropus alecto (assembly GCF_000325575.1). Lineage (NCBI taxonomy): Eukaryota > Metazoa > Chordata > Mammalia > Chiroptera > Pteropodidae > Pteropus > Pteropus alecto. The sequence continues at coordinate 1,293,211 of NW_006441525.1, forward strand.
ACCACTGGAGGGATAAAAATGGTGAGTCAAAATATAAGAGCACCAGTAGAATAATACTTTGGTCTCTATCTTTACATGCCCTAAAATGTTTGTCTTCATTATTAAATAGTCAATACAGGTTTCACCTAGAAAAGGTAGTAATCTCTGATTTGGGCAAGATTCTAAAACAATTGCCTTATGTTTTGGTAGTCTGTGCTTTGTCTACTGACAGGTCCTCTTGCCTCAGTCTTTTTGCACATACTCTTCCCCCACCTGGAACATTCTGCCTACTATTCAATTGAGAAACCCCCAAGTATGGGATAGATCTCTGTTTCTGAAAACCTTCCTTGTTATGCCAAGTCTGGATTAAGAGTTCTGCTGAGTCTCCTGTACTATAGGAAATTCTCACATTGCAGTTTTAGTTTATGTTTTAAGTTCAGTGACAATGACTAATTTTATAATATGAAAGGATTCAAGAGGATTGACTAGACTCATGAGACATTTTTCCACTCCTGAAACCACTAAAGCCATGAGTTGTCTTTGAACCTATTCTAATTTTTAAACATTTCAGACATATCATACCATAAGGTATTCTGTGGACAAGAGCTAGCCTGCCCCAGGCCAGTTGTGAATGTCTTGAATGTAAATGCCAGTGTTCATGTTTGATGTCCTTTATTTTGGTATATGTTGCAGCTGTAAAGCCAGCCTGGTCTTTTCCCAACATATGACTTGTGCTTGTTTGGCAAACTCAGTATAATCTACCTGCATTTTTTTTCATTTTCTATCTTAACACCAAATTTCTGCCTAGAAGTTCTCCTAGCCCTCTTTAGCACTTAGCCTCTACTTTCTCTCCTTTTAGAATGGATATTTACTTTTATTAAATAAAAGATATTGTCTGGGTCTTCTGTTTCCTAGAATATTTTTAATTTAATTTATTTTATTTTTAATTAATTATTTTTTTTTAATGGTGACATTGGTTAACGAAACCAGTGTTTCATCTGTACACTTTAACAGTAAGGCATATATATACACTGTGTGTTCACCTCCCAGAGTTACATTTCTTTTTGTCACCACATATTTGATCCCGTTACCCCATTTACCTCCCCTCTCACCCCACTCCCTACCCTCTGGTAACAGCTAATCCATAGTCCTGTCCATGAGTCTCTCTCCTGTTCATTTGTTGCTTTCAGGTTTATATCCCACATATAAGTAATATCATCTGATTTTCTACTTTTTCTGTCTGGCATGTTTCGCTTAGCATGATTATCTCGAGGTCCATCCATGTCGTTGCAAATGGCAGTATTTCTTCTCTTCTTACGGCTGAGTAATATTCCATTATATATATGTAGCACAGCTTCTTTATCTAGTCATCTATCATAGGACACTTCTGTTGCTTCCATGTTCTGCCACTGTGAATAATGCTACTATGAACAAATATATATGTGCAAATATATTTTCACATATGAGTTTTAAAGTTTTGGGGGTAAATACCCAGTACAAGGATTGCTGGATAATATAGTAGATCAATTTTTAGTTTTTTGAAGAACTTCCATACTGTTTTCCCTAGTGGCTGTACCAATTTGCAGTCCCACCAGCAGTGTATGAGGGTTCCTTTTTCTTTGCTTCCTCTCCAACATTTGTTATTACTTGTCCTGTTGATTATAGCTATTCTAACAAGTGTGAGATGGTATCTCATTGTGGTTTTGATTTGTATTTCCATAATAGTTAGCGATTTTGAGCATCTTTTCATATATTTGTTGGCCATTTGTATGTCCTCTAGGGAGAAGTGTCTCTTCAGGTTCTCTGCCCATTTTTTCACTGGATTGTTTGGTTTTTTTTGTTGTTGCTATTGAGTTGTTTTCCCAGCACCATTAATTGAAGAGGCTTTCCTTACTCCGCTGTATGTTTTTGGCTTTTTTGTCAAAATTATTTGCCCATATAAACATGAGTTTACTTCTGGGTCTCAGTTCTGTTCCACTGGTTTGTATGTGTTTTTCTGCAAATACCATGCCATTTTGATTACTGTCACTTAATAGTATAATTTGAAGTCAGGCAGCCTTGTTCTTTTTTCTCTGGATGGCTTTGATGATTCAGGGTCTTTTGTGCTTCCATACAAATCTGATGACTTTTTGTTCTTTAAAAAAATGGGATTTTGATGGGGATTGCATTAAATCTGTATAATGCTTTAGGTAATATGGTCATTTTAACTATGTTGATTGTTCCAACCCAAGAACAGAACATATCTTTCCATTTCTTGCTATCTTCTTCAATTTCTTTTAATAGGGTCTTATAGTTTTCATTATATAGGTCCTTCACATGTTTAGTTAGATTTATTCCTAGGTATTTTATTCTTTTTCTTGCAATTGCAAAAGGAATTATTTTTCCACTTCTTTTTCTGACACTTCATTATTAGAGTATAGGAACGCTATGGATTTTTGAACATTG
>NW_006441525.1:1298037-1305127 GCF_000325575.1 Pteropus alecto
GTGCCCTGTCCTTTGTAAGGGTTGCACTCCTCTGTTTCTATTTACCTGATAGTCACTTTACTTCTAATTATGTATTTTGTTGTTGTTGTTGTTATCTTGTTTTAGGTGAGCTGACCCCTTTCAGTATTTCCTGTAGTGCAGGCCTCGTAGTGATTTCCCTCAATTTTTGTATTTTCTCCTTCATATCTAAAGGAGAGTTTATCTGGATACATTATTCTAGGCTGGTTGTTCCTTTCACTTCATAGTTTAAATATTTGATTCCTTTCTTTTCTGGCTTGTAAGGTTTGTGCTGAGAAGTCCGACGATAATCTAATGGATTTTCCTATAAGTTACCATTTTTTCTCCCTGACTGCCCTGAGAATTCTTTTGTCATTGATTTTTGATAATTTTAATATGATGTGTCTTGGAGAAGGCCTTTTTGGGTTGAGATAATTGGGTGTTCTGTTGACTTCTTGAATTTCATGCTCTAGCTCATTCCTTATATTTGGGAAATTTTCATCCACTATTTGCTCCTTTTCCTCACCTTCGATAATGTCCATTATTCTTATGTTTCCTCTCCTGATGGTATTAGCTAGTTCTCGTATTTCTCTTTCATTATTTTTCATTCTTGGTTTCTCTCTTCTTCTTTCTGATTTCTAGATTTCTGTCTTCGATATCACTGATACTTTCCTCCATTTGGTCGACTGTATTTCCCAAGCTTGGTATTTCATTTTTCAGCTCTTGCAGTGTGTTTTTTATCTCCAGAAGATGTACTCTGTTCTTTTTGAGGGTTTCAATCCCCCTACTAAATAACTCATTCTGCTCATCTAGTTGTTTTTTCAGTTCCTAAAATTGTTGATATGACTCGTTTTGGAACTCACTGAGTTTTTTCAGAAGTACTATCCTGAATTCTCTGTCATTTAAGTTGCATGTTTCTATACCTGTAAGCTTATTTTCTGGAGATTTTTCTATTTCTTTATGAGATGCCTTGTCACCTTGATTGTTCATGGTGTTTAATGGACTGTTCCTCTACCTGGGCATTAATGGAAGTGTATTCTGCTTTTTTTTCCAGAAAGATTTATTATATAAATCTTTAGCCTGTTGCAAAAAAGGGGCTTTTCTTTTGGTTTCCAGTAGGTGGTGTCTATGGCTCTTGCATCCCTGCTTTATTTAAAGACTTAATAGTGCCTTATTTTTCTTGCAAATGTTTAATCACGCTTGCTACCCTCAGTCTCAGTTCCTGTCAGTGTTAGCGACAATTTTGATAGTGGTTGCTCAGATACTCCTGGGGCTCCACAGTGTTCAGTCTTTGAGGGTATGGGAGGAGGGGCCTTTTGGGTTGCAGGTTGGGGGCTGCAGCTCAGCCTCGGGTTTGCAACCGAGGCCAGTAAAAATTAACTGTTGTTTCTCTGCCATCCTATTTCTCTGCTTTGTGCTCTGATGACTGGGCCCTGCTGTCAGCCACGTGGAGCTCACAGCACTCACAAGCAGGGCTGTTCAGGGAACTCGCTGCACCTTCTCCCCTCCCCCTCCCAGTATAGTGAGCTCCGGCAGCTGCGAGAGGCAGCTTCTTTGTTTCTCCCAGTCCAGTGCTCCCCTGACACCCCGGGGTCTGACCTCTGGCAGCTCTTATGTGCAGATCCCAAGCTCAGATGTGCTGGTGTGAAGTTTGGGTGTTTTTAGTTGAGTTTTCGGTATTCAGCTTATTGTTTTTTTAAGGGGAGAGATCTGGGGACATCTCTCACTTCTTTTTGTTTCTCCAGAACCCTAGAGTACTTTTATATCTATGCTCAGAGGAGTTTAATATAGTTGAAATATTGTAATCCACTAAGGACATATAATTTCCTAATTTATACTTTACAAAAACCCTATTGGAAAATTTAAATGAAATCTCTTTGGATGAGAAAAAAATATCAACAAAGATATGGATTTGATATGGTATCTAAAGGAGCAATAAAAAAGTATATTTCTTTTCAACTACAGTATATTCTTCAGTTTACAGAAGTCTTCTTTGTCATCCAGAAGACACGGTGTTTGGGGCCTTTGAATCTGCTATTTTCCCAGTGTTGAATTCTCCTGGTACATTCAGTTAGTATGTTTATATCATGATTCTTATGTCATTTTAAGTCAGATCGTGATATAGAGGGGTTTTAATATACAGTAGACTCAATATTTTGAGATTTAGCATGTGCAGTTTTGACTTTTGCAATTGATCTAGAAAATCTCTGATATCCAGTAAGTTGTTTTGCTGATACAATTTGAATAGTAGTTACTGTGAGGCAGGTTTGGGGGCATGAAGCATTGACGGAGTGAGTAAGCCTAACTCACCCCTAGAGTCTGGCTCTCAGGGTAACTTTGCTGTTTATCCCTCATCAGAGCTTTCTCAATAGTTCTTATGAAGTAATAAAATGTTTTTTAATGGTTTCATAAAAGAAAGCCATCTGCTAGCCCTGTTGTTGAAAGAGAAGAGAAAATGTTAAGGTCTAAGAAAATGTCGATTCTTGGTATGAACAGTAATGTTTTGGGTAAATTAAAGACTGGAATGTCTCTCTAAATTGTATTTATGAATTAAAGTGTGAATGAGTCTATAATAGTCATCAAGTTGCTGAACTCATTTCAGTGTTCCAGCATCAAGTATTGAAGGCACTAGTCAATTTCTTTAAAAAAAAAAACAACTTTAGTGTGAGTAAAGTTTGACTTGTAAGAAATGACTTTCTTTGTGTAATGCAAAGTTAATGTGAAGCATCAACCAATCATAGTGCTAGGGACAAGTTTCCTCTTGAGTTCTAGAAGGTGAAGATGTTATAGACTAGAAAAGTACTCATCAGATAATAAAGGTGGAGACAAAGACAGTGATGAAGAATATGAATAAGCTGTGTGTGATATTTATAACTCCAGTGAAGTAGTCTTACAGTAGAAGTTGCTAATTGACATGTTCATCGCTTGTGATGTATTGATGAATTAGAGCTTTAAGAATGCCTGTGCAGTAAATTTCTCATCAGCCTCATGTAAAAGAAATTTATAAAAAGCTGGAAAGGAAAATATTATGTATGCTTTAAGAAAGCATCTACCAGTATCTACATTGTCTTCCTTCAGTCTTTTCACATTTGATTTAATGTCTTTTTCCATTACCTGTTTTCATTCCTGATATTGCTGATGGCCACGAGGAGGTCAGTGAGAAGGACCTTGCTGGAAGTTTCTAACCTATCGCTTCTTGGCCTTTTGGCTAAGATCAAGTGTGGAAGTTTCTGTCCTACTCTTTCGTATATTCATCTTGGGTGCAACTATAAGGCAGGAGTAGTAATGTGAAATATTGTTATTAATCATTTAGAATCATTTTGATACCTCTCAGTTCAGTAAATAAATGATCCATGCTCCTATAGTAATAATGTTATATAATATTGAGTTGATTTTAATGGCAGAATTTTATATGACTAGGCTTTTATTTATTGAGGTTCAATTCACATAAATAAATCACCATTTTAATCATTTTAAAGTGTAATAATTCTTCCATAGTATTAAGTGCATTGATTCTTATTCAACCATTATGAATAATTTTAGAAGATTTTCATCACCTCCAAAAGAAACTCTTTACCCATGAAGCGTCACTCCCCATTTACATATATACATTCCCTCCCTCAATCCTCCCCTCCCCGCTGCTCCAGACCCTGGCAACCACTAATCTGCTTCTGGCTCTATGTATTTGCCTCTTCTGACATTTTGCATAGGCAGAATCATACAGTATGTGGTTTTTTGTGTCTGACTGCTTTTCCTTAGCATGTTTTCAAGGTTCAGCCATATTGTAGCATGTGCCAATATTTCATTATTTTTTTTTGGTTAAATAAAATTCCATTGTATATGTTACTGAGCAAGGGCTCCCTGCCCATCGTGCGTAGAAGCTAATACTATGACACTGACTTTTGAGAAAAATAAAAGGCTTACTATTAAGATCTACCAGCAAAGAGACAGGAGGCAAGGCTCAAATGTGTCTCCCTGACTGAGGGTTTGGAGTAGAACTTAAGGAGTTAGAGAAGGACAGTCAGGTATATGGAAGCACTCGTGGAGCAGATTTCAGTTGGAGAGCTTCAGCACTGGATCTAGAGTAGTAATCTAGTACTTTTTCTTCCTGGATAGCAGAGCTCTCACCTCTGAAAGGATTCTGGTGATCCAGTTCTGGTCAAGTCCCAGCGTTTTGGTTCCATGAAGGATGGGGGAAACTTTGATGCAGGGTGTTATTGAAAGTCAGAGTTCTCTCCTCTGTGCATGCTTTGACTGCATGACATAAGGTTTTGTTCTCTTGTCACTGAAAAACAATTCAGTATCTTGTTAGAAACAAGATAAGGCCAGTTTGAGCTGATTCTACAGTTACATATGAGATATATCATATTTTATCCATTCATCAGTTGATTAATTTGGGGGTTACTTCTATTTTTTGGCTATTATAAATTATGCTGCTGTGAACATATGTGTACAAATTTTTGTTTAAATACTTTTTTCTGTTTTCTTGGGTCTACATAGAATAGAATTGCTGAGTCATATGTTTAACTTTTTGCGAAACTGTTAAACTGTTTTTCATAGTGGCTGCACCATTTTATATTTTCACCAGCAATGCTAAAAGCTGGAAACAACCCAAATTTCCATCAGTGAAATAACATAACAGCAATGCATGAGGATTCCAATTTTCCTACAACTTTCCAACACTTACTATTTTCTTTTGCATCACTAGTTTTACAAATTATTTTGATTGGTATAATAAAATCTGATAGAGTCATTTAAATCTTTTAGTTATATTTTACTCTACAATATACTTTAGTGGTATTGACAAAGGTCTCAACATATTTTTTATATAAAGTCTTTTATATTTCGAATGTGATTTAATTTCTAACAGATTCATAACAGGCTTTTAAACTTCAAGTTTCTTCAGAGTAGTAATCTAGTACTTTTTTGCTATTTTTTGGATTCTTCCCTTTTTTCCCCTTCTTAAGATGGATACCTAACTCATTAATTAATATTTTTTATTGTGGTAAAATATACATGATATAAGTTGCCATTTTAACCATTTTTAAGTGTACCGTTCAGTGGCATTAAGTACATTCATATTGTTGTGTAACCATTGCCACCATTCATCTCCAGAAAGTTTTTCATCTTCCCAAACTGAAGTTCTCTATCCATTAAACAATAACTCTCCATTACCCCTTTCCCCAGCCCCTGGCAACCACCATTCTTTCTGTCTCTATGAATTTGACTATTCTAGGCACCTCATATAAGTGGAGGCATACCATATTTGTTCTTTTGTGTCTGGCTTACTTCACTTAGCAAAGTATCTTTAAGTTTTAGCCATGTCGTAGGATGTGTCAATAATTTCATTACTTTTAACCACTGAATAATATTCCATTGTATGTGGATACCACACCTTGTATGTACATTCATTCACTGATGGAAATTGGGTTCTTTCCAGATTTTAGCTATTGTAAACCTGGGTATACACGTTCCAATCCCTGCTTTCAGTTCTTTTGGATATAACCCAGAGGTGGAATTGCTGGATAATGTGGTAATTCTATGATAACTACTTTAAAGAAATAGTCATACTGTTTTCCACAGTAGCTGCACCATTTTATATTCTTAACAGCAAAGTCCAAGGGTTCTAATTTCTCTACAGCTTCACCAGCACTTGTATCTTATTTTGTTAGTTGGTTTGTTTTGATGATAGCTGTTCTAATAGGTGTCAAGTGGTATCTCATTGTGGTTTCGATTTTCATTTCCCTAATGATTAGTGATGTTGAACATCTTTACATATGCCCATTGGCTATTGGTATATCTTGTCAGGGCGATGTCTATTCAAGTCTTTTGCCCATTTTTTAATTGTTTGTTTTTGTTGTCATGTGTTTATGTGGAAGTTCTTTATACATTCTAAATCTTAACTCATCAGATATATGATTTCCAAATGTTTTTCTCTTATTCTTTGTGTTACCTTTTCACTCTCTTGATAGCACCCTTTGATGCACAAATTTTTAATTTTATGAAGTCTGATTTCTTTTTCTTTTGTTACCTGTACTTTTGATGTCATATCTTAAGAATTCATTGCCAATTCCAGTGTCATGAAGTTTTTTCCCCTGTGCTTTCTTCTAAGAGTTTTATAATTTTAGAGCTTATACTAAAGTCTTTGATATTTTGAGTTAATTTTATATGTGGTGTAAGGTTAATTTAGAAAGCTTTTAAAATATATACACATTTACAGCTGTAAATGCTTTAATTATATCCCACTTGTTTTGATTGTGGAACTATTTCATTCCTTGGAGTTTTGTCAGTTTTTGCTTTACGTAGTAATATGTTATTTGGTGTGTACAAATTTTAAATTTCTATAGCATCCTGGTGAGTTGAATTTTATTATTATGAAGTGTCTCTATTGATGTATTTTGCTGTAACTGATTTTATTTACTAGGAATAGCTGTGCCAACTTTCTTTTTGTTATTGTCAACCTTTTCTTATTCTTAAGTTTCCGTTGTCACTGATAAACACTGTATTTTTAGATTTTAAAAACCTAACCTGATCATCATTTTTTTAAGCTATATCATTTAGCCTGTTTACATTTAATGTGATCAGTGACACAGTTGGATTTAAATCTGACTTTTATTTCCTTCTTTTAGCTCCAACTATTTTGTGTTCCATTTTCTCTCCTTTCTTGCATTCTTTTTGATCCATGATTTTAAAAAGTAATGCCACAGTTTATTAGTTTCAAAATTACATATTGGATGTCTATTCTTTTAATGATTATCCTAGAAATTACAACATATTTTATTCATATAAGTCTGAAAGTACCTTTTCTCTTTTTTTGGATAATATCAGACTTTAAAATAGTTTAACTCCTTCCAGCCTGTGTGCTATTGCTTCTATGAGTTTTTAACATTTACATCCATAAGTGCTCTTTTTCTTTGTGCTTAATTACTTCTTCTACCTTCTATTTTTCTCCTGGGATAATTTTCCTCTATTTGAAGAACATTCCTAAGAATTTTCTTTGCTGGTTTGCTGGTGAACTCTCCTACTTTAAAAATCTGCCTGATAATGTTTACATTGCATCTTCATCCTTGGAAATGTTGCTGGATATAGCATT
>NW_006441525.1:1305152-1329647 GCF_000325575.1 Pteropus alecto
AGCAGTTTGATTCAGAACATTGAGGCTCTGCCTGATTTTTTGGATTTCTTTTTTGCCATTAGTTTCCTGCAATTTTAGTATATATTATGTTTTTGAGGAGTGTGTTTTGTACCATTTCCCCATAGTATCCTCTTGAACTGAGTTCCAGTTAACCACCCTGAATAGTTGTCTTAACAACTCTCCCTTTATTAGCTACCTTCTTTTCCCTGCATCACTTTTCCATTTCCCTAACAGTATTTACCTTCTAAATAAACTATTTTTACTTAAATCTTTTTTCTAGGTCTACTTCTGGAGAACCCAAAATAAGGCATTTATCCTTTTTTCTATGTGACATTGGGATTAATTAGGCTTCTAAGATCTGTGGATTAATATGTGTATTGGTGACAAAAAGGTACACGTGGAAGATGTTCAGTTTCCTAATGGAAAACTATTTGGATAGGAATCTGTGGATCAAGATAAAGCATACATGATCTGAGACAGAAGTATAGGCTTATCAGGTCCCCCGGAGATTCCCAAATGGTAGATCTACCATTGATGAGAAGCCCCCTTAGCAGCTCATAAATCTCATGAGATTTTATACATTTTTGGTCATTTGCTCTTCTCCCCACCCTTGTGCTTGAATGTTATTGTTCTTAGTCCAGTGACGTGCCTACCTACTCAGTAGGTAGAAGTAACTGGTGCACAGCAATTACCACACATTCTTCAGAGTTTACTGCAGGATTGTGCAGACATGAAGACCAGTTTCTGGAAGCAGTCTTTCAGCAGGTGTAAATTTCAGGCATGTCTGAGTTCCATTCTGAAATGTGTGTGCTGTCTAATTCAGGTTAAAATTTTTAAAAAAATAATTTGAAAGAATAGAGAATTTGTGAATATTGATATTTATATGAATTTTGTGGAGTGATTTATGAATTTTAGCACAATCATAAACATCAACTGTAGATGTTAACCTAAAATTATTATTCCCCTGTGAAATATGAGGGTGAAAGCTCCCTTTTTATGGTATCCTCTCTTTATAGTATACTCATGTGTCTTTTTTCAGGGTTCAATTGTGTAGTTTTTAGGTTCCTACTCCCACCAGTGCATATGCAAACACTTAGTGATTGTGTAAAAACCATACAGTTGGCCCTCTGTATCTGCAGGTTTCTCATCTGAGGATTCAACTAATTGTGGATTGAAAATATTCAGAAAAAGATCACAGAAGTTTTCAATAAGCAAAACTTAAATTTGTCAAGTGCCCAGCACTATGCTGAATCCCATAAGAATAAAGCGATGTGTAGGCACACCCTGCTGTAGCCTATATGCAAATACAGGTTATACACAAATACTCTGACATTTTATATGAGGGACTTGAGCATCTGTGGATTTTGTTATCTGCAGGGTTCCTAGAACCAATCATCCACAAGGGACGGCTGTAACTGTTAGTTTATGTATACACTGATAGATAATGCTATATATAAGAATTATGTATACTTCTGAGCATTTACCTCAGCAGGTATTTTAAAAGTTCAGAAAATTAAAACTGAAAGGCTGAACTCCCTATAGTTTCTCTGAGAAACTGTAGAGACACATTAATAAAATATGAAAGGAGAAACTATAGAGTGAAATGAAACTGTTAGATGAAATGAAACCCTTGGAGTAACAGAAAACAGTGAAGAAAGAGAAATGTGATTGGAAATTAAAAGAGCAAAGTGCCATAGGATTGGTCAGATAGAAGCACTGGATGCAAATACTCAACAAACTAATCAAGGTAGAAGAGCATAGGAAATATGTGTTATGGCAAGAGCTTGGTAATGCATGCTATTAGAGACCATGTGCTAAGTGTTGTAACTATTACCTATTATGAGAACATGTAAAAGAAAATTTACATGGAACACAATACTAAAGATTAGCTGTATGACAGTATAGCTTACCAAGCTAAGATTAGGTCATGGCCTTGAAATGGTCCCGTGGGTTTCAAGTATGTGGGCAGATTAATAAAATACATCAGCATCTTATTTATAGCTATTTAGAGCTGCTGGAACAAATAGTTGTTACACCATGGAAAGCTGAGTTTTCTTCTGTATATGGTCTTATCAAAGACAGATTACCTTATATAAAAAAGATGTGATCAACTTGAACAGTGAAATTGTAAATAAAACCCTACTTTACAAACTATTCTTTGTTGCTGAAACATTACCCTATGTTTTGGAGAAAGCAAGAATATTTTTAGATAAAAAGAAACAATTCTTTATCCCATTAATACTAAATGCCAGACATTTTACTTGTATGTCAGATATCCATGTTCTAATACAGATGATTCGTAACTGAGAAATTTCAGAGATTTTCAAAGAAATTATGAATTGAATTGCGAAAATGGGGAAACCTTATCAACTGGAAAAACTGATTTTACTACTGTATAGCAATGGTAAAAAGAATATCTTACCTTGGATGTTTATTTTGGATATCTATCTTGAATTTTTACAAGCAAAGAAAATAGAAATCAATTTTCATTCAGGGAGGACAAGGCATATTGGAGATGTGCAGCTTATATTGAGAACTGCCTGCCTTTTTGTTGTCAACAAAAAAGAAAAATTTCTAGTTTAACGCCTTGAAGGCAATTTGAATGGTTTCCATTTTGGAAATTATGCAATTTTGTATTAAATAGTGGGTGGTAAGGTGGTCAGATGGAAGAGTTCAGTTCATCCAGCATCATCAGATTGATTTGACAAATGGAATTCTTTTAACTGTGTGGAAAACATTTTGCTTCCTTTATCCTTTGGCAGAGGCAGACGTCGTCTGTGGTTTCCTCACAGAAGTTTGGGTGGGTAAATTTAGGATGTGTAAATAGAAGCAGCAGACAGAGAGATTGTCTCTGACAGTTGGAAGGACCCACTGAGAATCCTAGAACGAGACTGTTGACACTGATGATGTGGCATGACATCGAGTTGTTAGAATTGAGAGAGGAATTGAAAAATGTGGACATAAATGAAGAATGCAAATGCTTAGAATAAAAAGTGTTCTTCCTTAAGAAAAGAAGCCAAAGATTTTAGGTTGAGGTCCCTGAAAAATTTGCTTTTGATGCAAACAAAAACAAAGAATTTACTCTTTATATTCAGCCTTCATTTCCTTTTGCGATGTCACCAAGGATTTGTGATTTGGATGAGCATGCGATATGTTTTTCAGTGAATGGCTCTATCATAATGTGCGACCTTGGGCAGAATATTTAACTTCTCTTTTCCTCAGTTTTCTCATTTACAAAATAGGGTTTTAGAGATTAACCGAGACATGTCTAAAGCTCTTATAATTGTCCTTGGCATAGAACAAACACAGTATAAGTGGTAGCTGCTATAATGATAATTATCATTATAATAATTATTACCATCATCATCTCCATTTTTATTTTAGTAGATTGTGAATGAGGAAGCTCTTCGCTTCCTCTAATAATCTTAGTATATTTGATATATTCTTACAGAAATGAATCAGGAACGAATTGTTTAGTATTTAAGGTGATTTATAATATATCCATGTTACTTTTGAAAAATTAATTTTTGAAAAACGAGTAACTATGAGTGATTTCCATTTTCTTAGCATTTTTTCCAGATTAAAACATGAGCTAAAAATGTCACATAAAAACCATATGGCCACTTGGGGCCATTTAGTGTAGGGGCAAAGAACTATACATACCCCAGTGATCCCTATATATTACAAAACTGTACAGTAATTCTTAATGATGGCCAGCCCCCAAGACATCCTAATTTTAGGATGCTCTTTTAAAAAGACAGAGAATTGTGTAATTGCTTTTTAAAAAGATTTCCATCATGAATACATAAAGCAAGTTTTGGCACTTAAAATCCCTGATTTTAGCAACTTCCATTAGGTTTAGTATATTCATAGGTGCATTGAAATAAAAGAGTCATGTATTTTTTTCACAGCCTTAAAGTTAGCATGAGAGAAACAGAACTCTTAATCTTCCTTCCAAACTTTCATATTCCTCTTATCTTTTCTAATATTGTCCATAATGTGTTATAGGGGCAGTGATGGTCTGAAGCTGCCTTGCCTTTTTATGTTTTCGTTTTGTGTTACCTATGCAATTTGTCAGCTTTTTTGTCGTGGTAAGTTGGTTTTGTTTTCTCATACAGTACCACCATTTATCCAACAGATAATCTTACCTGTTAAGATCAAAGTGGAAGATAAATGGTGAGATTTTTGTATTTAACTGCTAAAGTTATTATTTTAGGACGCCTAGAAATAATAGCAAACATAATCATCAGAGATGGCTTAAGAAGTGCATAGTAGGCGTTTGGTTAAATGTGTATTGATGATAAATGAATGAATCATATCTAGATGTGACTATATTCAGAAGAAAGATACAGTTCTCCCACTTTCTTTCTCAGGAACAAGGAAATCTTTCCTGGAAGCCCCCATTCTAGATGACTTGTAACTCCTTGGTCAGGATACAGCCACTGACAAGGGGTATGGGATTACTTGGATTGACTTAGGTAGAATAGGTGTTTAAGATATAAAACACAAAGACTACTGCATTAGTTATAAAAATGATACATGATGATTATAAGAAATTTGGAAAATATATATAATTAAGAAAATAAAAAACAATATTATACAGAGAAAACTATTGTTAACAATACGCTGTTTAGCTTTCCCGTTTTTGGTTGTATATGTATATGTTTATGTTTATAAAAGAAAATTGCAATCATATTGTACATAGCTTTTATAGTCTTAAATTTAGCAGTCCAACAAAAATTTTTCCATGTCACTAAATCACGTTCTTCTAAAATGAGACTAATGATTCACTGTGTTCCTTCATATAGCTATATGTAAATTATTTGTTTGTTAGATATTTAGATCAGTGTTTTTTTATTGTAAATATACAGTGAACATATTTTAATGTCAGTCATTGTGTACATCTCTGGTTATTTCTTAGAATTTCTAGAAGTGGATTAATGGGTGAAAGGGCATAAACACCTTCAAAACTTTTGGTTACCCTCCAGAAAATTTGTAACATTTGCACTCCCACAAATATGAGTGTCTATTTAACTGTATTCCTGCCAGCACTGGGAGTTATTTTTTAGTTGCTAATTTTACAGGCAAAAAGTGGTATTTTTTTTTTGTTTCACTCTTTTTGATTACCAGTGTTATTAAATATATTTTCCTTTAGTCAGCAATCACTAGATATCTGTTGAATGAAAGAATGTGTTTCCTGATGTATAGATTATCTGTTCACATCCTTTATCTGGCATTATTATTTTTTTTAAACTTTTTATTGCAGTATACACAATATAAAGAAAAAGTATGTTAATGTTAAATGTAAAATCCATAGAATTTGTGATATTCTATTTTCAGTTTGTTATTCCAAATTTAGTCTACTCAGTTTGTAATACTTTTAAATTTTAAGTTTGTAATAATTTTAAATTATAGTATTTTAGAGCCTACTTTAGTTAGATGAATTATCCATCATAGTTACATCCTCCCTGGAGCTCCTGATTACATATAGACTTCATCTTTGATAATGACTGAGAAATAAATTGTTCCTTTTCAGATTCCTTTATGTTATTTAGTAAATGTCTATGGCTCTTCCTCACACTTCTTTGCTTTGGCAACATAGAATTTTACTTATCTTCACTTTCTCCCAGGTATCAAAATCTTTTTTTCCCCTATATAGAAGGAATTTTCAATTACTTTTATTCTTTTTCCCTTCTTGGCTCAGATTCTTTTTTCTTTTCTCAATTATAAGTGCGTGTGTGTGAGTGTGTGTGTGTAAATATATTTTATGTTATTTATTGATAGTTACAACTACTTTTTATTGTTAATGTCTCATTTAATCTTTTTTGTTCTGAGATTTGTATCATTACCCCTTTCTTTTAGAGACAGAAGAAATATTTTAGGCCACACAGCTAATAGTGGTAGAGCTAGGGTTGTAACCTAGTTTGCTAGTATTGTGTTTGGATTTAAAATTATAAAGTGTACGATGTTTGGTCTTGCACATGAAAAGAGGCTGAACTGAAGTTTTCTAAATTATGTTGAGAAATTTACAGTTTATTTAAATTTGGTTCTACCTCTCAAGTAGACTCTTCTCCCTGTTATTTACAGCTAGGAAAGTAAAAGCCCCTCAAATATAATTTAATATAACCAGTAAAAACCATACCACTTTTATAGTCATTTTGTTGTAAACTAGTGTTTCTACAACCCATGACTTGACAGCCTACCAAACCATCTTACATTACCATATTTTGAATGTAGCAGGAACTGGCTTAGCAAAATCTTGAAACCTCTGACTCTGATATTTGTGGTACAGTAAAGTAAACAATTTTGGAGCTTTCAGGGTTGTGTGGTGCACAGCCTGTCCAAGACATTGATGCCTATTCTCAGTGTTGACTCTCTTACTTTCATGAGCAGTTTTACTGACAGGCATTTGGGCTCACCAAGAGAGATTATTTCTATGGAGTGGAGAAATCTTTGAGAAAGCTATAAGCTTCTTTTTATTAGAAATGCAATAACTAATGATAATAGCTAACATTTTCTTGAGTGCTTACAATGTGCCAGGCACAGGTCTAAGTGCTTTCTGTATGTTTATGCATTTTATTATTCACATTAACCTACTAGTTTTCCCATTTTACAGATTCAGAAACTGAGAGACAGAGAGGCTAAAGAACTTCCCAAGGTCACAGGGCTAGTATATGGCCTAGAATAGACTGGGGATTCAAACCTTGGCAATCTGCCTCCAGAGTCATCCTTCATTATTGTTCTGATATACTGATATTTACTAGATGAGAAAAAAAGAGAGGTATGGGTGACTCATAAATAGCTGTTTATGTCTTCTGGAAAAGGCTTGGCTATGCCTAGTGGCAGCTCAAAATAGTTAAGCGATTGCCACTCATTAAATTCATAACTCATATAAAATGAGTTATTTGTCTTGTACCTAATATGGTGGAACATAGTAAAACATACTCTTTTGTGTTAATATAAATTTAGGTAAGCTTGCATTTCCAGTAAACAATATGGTTTTGTAGAAAGACAATGTTTAAAACAAAACCTTAGAAGAGTGGGTTCAGAATCAAAGTAACTAATAGTAACAGAATGGTCAGATAATCTGGTTAATGATCTGTAATAAAGAGTGTAGACCATGACTTTTTGGTTCTGTATTCCATTTTTTATAACAATATTCCAAAACATGGCAGGTGAAGTATTTTGGAATTGCTCAGGCTTGCTCAAGGCAGAATTTGTCTTTGATACTTTCTCCTTTCACCCATCACTGGTACCCTTGGTCACTTCTGCCTTTCCCCATTACTAGGTGGGGTGTGCTGCTTACCTACTTTTACTCACTGTCAACAAGTCTTTCTAAGATGTTCATATTAATGTTTAAAAGCATGGTACATCCTTTCTCAGGATATTTTTTTTAAATAAAAAGAATCAATTTAGGCTGTAGGGTTACTTTTGAGATTTGCCTCACTCCTTTATGAGGCTCACATTTCTCCTCATCCTTGTCTCTCTTCTGTTTGTTTTGCTGCCAAGTCTAGACTTTAAGAAGGAGGCTTGGATGGCCCAAGTTACTACTAGTGGCATAGCTAATAATGATAATGGCGAATGGTGGGACTGATTCATTGTCAAACAGCAATTTGATCTCACCCTTTCTTCTCATGGTTGAGAAGTAGTGAATAAATGAAAACTTGGCATATCATCTTTGGACATTTACTGTTACCCCATATCCCATACCAGGCCTCCTCACTGTTTCTCATTGGAAATATTGAGATAGGTGAATTAGATTAAACTAATGAATCCAACCCAGTTTTTGGAGATGGTTGTTTGTATAGTTCTTGGTTATTTGAAAGGCTATCACTTCAAGTGGCCCTTGGTCAGATAATAATTGGTCAATTCAGAAGTGGCAGTTACTCCTCCATTTGTTTGTAAGATAGTCATATGTGGTAAAGTCAGCTACTGGCCTGAATTCGGATCATTACTAACACTGCTTGGTATATCACTAGCATGCTTGTGGAATTAGGATCATAAGTAACATGTGAAGAGTGGAGGGATCTAGAGAAATGAATATATCCCTGTCCTTTATCTTCTGCTGAGGCATCTCCCATTATCTCTTTGAATTTAGAACTGGAGCTTTTTCTTTGGTAATCTTCAAGACCAATGTACCAGGGCAAGGACATGGTGAGAGTGTCAGCCTCGGTTTTTAAAAAAATGGCAAGGGGATAGACTTTTGTGGTATGTGATGTGTGTGTGGTGTGTGTATGAGTGTGTGTGTTTTACATATTTGAAAATCTACTGCAGGACAGAGAATTCTGGGCATTGCATGATGGCCAGAGGAAAAAGAGCCCTCAGAGGGGCCGACTTAGGAGGAGCTGTTACAGAAAGGAAGTGATGCCCATGAAATGAAGGGAGGACAGTGTGTTCAGGGCAAGTACCGCGAATAGTGTTCAGTGCTGCAGAAAAGGCAAAAAAAGTAAGGCCTGAATAAATAATATTGGACTTTTCCCAGGAGGTTTGGTAGCACGAGTTGTTGTTGACCTTTGCCTCTAAAACTTCAACATGATGGTGGCAGCATAAGTCATTTCTAGAAACTGAAGAGCAAGCAATTACTGAGAAAATAGAGACAGCAGTGAGTGATTATAGACTGTTCTTTCAAAAAGCTTAACGGTGAAGGAAAAGAAGGAAGTAGGATGACATGATCAAGGAAAAGGCTTTTACTTTTATTCTTTTTCAAGATCAGAAAAAATAGTTTTTTAGTAGCCAGGAGAAAAGGAGATGATGAACAGGGAGAACAATGGTTGGAGAAAAGTCTTAAATGAGATGGGAAGGGATGAGAATAGAACATTGATGGGAAAAGTGGAATTCGAGAGACATCAGGGAAGCAGGAAGGGTGCAGTTTCATTTGGAATGTGGGGAAGTTGAGGACATTCAGGACAGACATTTCAAAAAATGAAAAAACTGCTTCAGACTAAGTAGAATACAGTGACTACAAGAATACTGATAATGGTTTGAAAAGAGTCAAAAGATTCAAATAGTTTCAAAAGATTTTGCAATAAAATTGCATATAACAGGGTTATGCATTAAAATTTTCTGAATTGTATTTTTAAATTATTCCTAATACATAATTAAAATGGCATAAAGGTTTTATAAAATTTGAAAATCTATTAAACATAAAAGTGCAATTTTATGAGAACTGTGGCTCTAAATGAGATGGATGGGGTCGTGGTGGTGATATTTTCAGTGAGTGCCTTGAGAAATGTATCATTGCTAGTCTTTTAAATGATTGCTGTTTAGAGCCCTAGTTTTTACACCTTACAGATATTATGTACCATAGTAAGAGAATGACTTCTGAAAAGGGAAAACACAGTTCCCTTTCTGCATGTCTCCTCTGTTCTTGATACCTACTCACAGAACATTCCACTTCACTTGCGAAACTGGTCACCAATTGTGTAGGGATTTCCCCAGACCAAGCAATTCTCATACACCATCCAGGGTCCTACAATTTAACTCAGTTCTGACACTAGCTACCTAGAGATGGCATGAGATCCTAGAAGTTAAGCGTTCAGTCCCACAAGACTGCCCCTCCCTTTCTCCCCTTCAGATACAGTCACAGGTCCAGTATATCACCCATGCTTCTGACCCAACCAGCTATAAATCGAAGGTTCCCATGACCCCCTTCTTGGGTTTGATTAATTTGCTAGAGTGACTCACAGGACTGACAGGAAAACAGTGGCTGACAGGAAAAGTTATTTACTACATTACCAGTTTATTGCAAAGAATATTAAAGGAAATGAATGAACAGCCAGATGAAGAGATACATAAGGTGAGGTCCAAAGGGTTCTAAGCAAAGGAGTTTCTGTCCCTGTGGAGTTTGAGGTGCACCACCTCCTGGCAAGTGGATGCATTCTTTTTTAACAACCTGGAAGCTTCAAACTCTGTAGTTCAGGAATTTTTATGGAGGCTTCATTACGCATGATTGATTGATTAAATCATTGGCCATTGATGATTGATTTCACCTCCAGCCCTTGACCCCTTCTTGGAGGGGTGAGATGAAAGTTCCAACACATTAATCATGGTTGGTCCCCTGGCAACCAGCCTCCATCCTTAGGGGCTTTCTAAAACATTAACATAAACTCAGGTGTGGTTGAAAGGGACTTGTTATGAAAAACAAGCCCTTTCACCTTACTGCTCTGAAGTTATTTCAGTAATTGAGAACTAGAGACCAAATATTATAACAAAAGATACTCCCATTGCTCTTATCACTTAGGAAATTCCAAGGGTTTTGGGAGCTGTGAGCCAAGAACCTTGGATGAAGACCAAAATGTATATTTCTTATTACACATTACGACATCACAGCTTCCTTCTACAAAGTGGGAGAAAAATGATTATGACAGCGGAGGGAGGAAAAGAAAGGCTTAGACCTGAGTTCTCATAGAATTTTTAGGAAAGAGAATGATGCCACAGACTGATGCCACAGTCCCCCGCCTACCCCCAGCTCCATTCATATGTTGAAACCTAATCCCAAAAGTGATGATACTAGGAGGTAGCACCTTTGGTAGGTGATTAGGTCATGAGGGCGGAGCCATCATGAGTCTGATTAGTACCTTGTGAAAGAGGCCCCAGAGAGCTGGCTAGCCCCTTCTAGTGTGTGAAGACACTGCAAAAAGATGGCTGTCTATGAACTAGAAAGTCGGTCGCTACTAGACTCTGAATCTGTGGCACCTTAATCTTGGATATCCCAGTTTCAAGAACTGTAAGAAATAAAGTTCTGTTATTTATAAGACACCCAGTTTGTGGTATTTTGTTATAGCAGCCTAATGGACTAAGTACATATGAAAGTCGAAGATCTAGAAATTGATATTAAAACTAATTGTGTCTGTGTACTCCTCAGACAACCTCTGTACTGTATATTCCCAGTGGTAAATACATCACAAATCAAAGACGTAGTATAAAGCCTGGAAGCATGGCATGGACAAACCTGGGTCAAGGTCTTCTTCTCTTCAGTGTGTGTATTTTTACTGCTCTTTAACACATGGATTTGAGTATCCTCATGTCATTCAGAATTTAGTTACATCAGTGACTTCTATAGAGTCTGAGTTTCCTTATCTGCAAACTGAGGGATTTGAGTTTAGACAATCCTTAAAGTTGTTTCTGGTTCAAAAACTACTTTTTGTTATTTGTATAGGCTACCCTGAAATTGGGTAACACATACAAATTGAGATCAGATTTTATCTTTTTTTTTTAGTGTAAGGTAAATTTGGTTATTTTTTCCCTTCTGTACTCTGATGAGTCTAAAATGATTATTTAATTGTTTGAATACTTTGGAATAGTTTTTGGACTTTGCTCTTAAAAAATATTGGGAAAAAGTTCATCTTTTAAGACATTAAAAATTTATAAGAATTGCTGACAGGTTTACTGTTTTTCATTTGCTGTTGGTATACCACATATTTGGCTGTTGATTGTGGGTCACACGTTGTTAGAGAACTGATATTTATAAGTAATGATAACCCACGTTCTCAGGCCTGTGTCCAATTTGATGTGGTAGTGATTATCATATTCTTTGAGTTTTAAGATTCCTCTTTTCTATACATATGATGAAAGAAACAAGATTTTGAGCTAAGGAGCAAGGGTGAAAGTGAAAAAATTAGGATTCTTCCTATATAGAGGAAAAAATATTTTGATACTTGGAAGAAAGTGAAATAAATGAAGAGATTTGTTGCCAAAGAGAAAGAATGTGAGAATGAGTGGTAGATAGTTACCGAATAACTTAAAGCAATCTGGAGAGAAACCATTTATTATTGGAACATTTTCAAATTGGAAATTCTGTATACAAAGGTAGATTTTTTGTTAATCGAGTAGGCAAAGCATCTTATATAAACAGCCTAAGAGAGAGATTTCTCTTTGGAAAGATTACGAGGAATATGTGCTTCTCCTTTACAACTGATTTGTCTTTGCATTTTAGTCAAATTGAGTCATGATTTGTTTGCCAGTTTTGAGTTGACCACAAAAAATATAGTGCCATTTTATGTCAACCACTGGTCATTAAGATGCATTTTTTACACTAACCTGTATTAGCGTCGCATTGCTTCTGTAAAACGGGTCCCCAACCCCCAGGGATTGGTACTGGTCTGTGGCCTGTTAGGAATCGGGCTGCACAGCAGGTGGTGAGCGGTGAGCACTTCATCTGTATTTGCAGCTGCTCCCCAGGGCTATCATCACCGCCTCAGGTCCACCTCAGGTCATTAGGCATTAGATGTTCATAGGATCATGAATACCTGGTCCCAAAAAGGTTGGGGACCGCTGCTGTGAAAGAATACAACAGATTTAGTGGTATAAAACCACACAAATTTCTTTTACACTTTTGGTAAAATCTGATGTGCTAAAATCTGATGTTGGCAAGGCTGAGTCCTTCTGAAGGCTCTAGGGAAAATCTGTTTGCTTGCCTTTTCCAGCTTCTAGAGGCTACCCTCATTCTTTGGCTCTTGGCCCCACATCAGTCCCTCATTTCTTTTCATTGTCACATCTTTTCTTAACTCTCTTGCCTCCCTCCTTCCTTTACAATGACCCTTGTGATTGTATTTGGGCCACTTGGATGATACAGAATAATGTTCCCATCTCAAGATCTTTACCTTCGTCATATCTGCGAAGCCTCTTTTGCCATGGAAGGTAACATATTCACAAATTCTAGGGATTAGGACGTCTTTGCCCAGGTTTTCCCATCCATTTGCCTTTGGTTACATTTTATATTGTTTAATTGGATAGGTAAATGTTAAACACTTTAAATTTTAATGGAGACGATTGGAGGTGTTAGGAAAAGTCAATGCAATAAAAACAAACATAATTCAGAAGATAGTGGAGTTTTGCAGGTTTTTCCATCTAACTTTAAAATTTAAAGAATATCGAGGATTAGTTCTTGGTTCTTTCTCATTTAATGTAATGATCTTGAGGATTCTGTGAGAATTTGGGGGTTATAATTCAACCTAATGTAATGATCTTGAGGATTCTGTGAGAATTTGGGGGTTATAATTCAACCTATTCTAAGGTAAGCCCAGGGTTTTAGTCGAGGGCGTAAACCAAGTCCCTGTATTCAGTCTTGAATTGGTCTCTGAGTTGGTCCTGGAATACCTAATTTTGTTTCTCACAGATCTGTAACTCTAGGAAAATTTGGGATTGCTTTAGACATTGCCTAAAACTCTTTGATTCTAATACCAGAGTGGACCGGAAATGGTTCCGTCCTTAGGAGTATTATTAGAGTAAAGAATAGCCTTCATTTTTCTGTGATTCCACTGTAAACCCATAAGCCATGAGAGGTCAAATTAATTCTTTAGGGCATTGTTTCTTAAACCGATACTACACAAATACTTTTAGTTTTTTTTAATGGCTTTATTGAGATATAATTCACATACTGTAAATTTCTCCACTTAAAACATACATTCAATGTAGTTTAGTTTATTCACTACAACCTAATTTTAGAAAATTTTCATCACCTCATAAAGAAATCCAGGACCTATTAGCAATCATTTGTCACTTCACTATCCCAGCCTTAGGCAAGCACCAATCTATTTCCTGTTTTGTCTATTCTGGACATTTCATATCAGTGGGATAGTGTAATATGTGGTCTTTTATGACTGGCTGCTTTCACTTAGCATAATGTTTTTTATGATTCATCCATGTTATAGAATGTAATAGTACTTCATTCCATTTTATTGCCATTGTGTGGGTATACCACCTATCACTCATCTGTTTATCAATTGATGGACATTTAGAATATTTAAGAGTTTTTATAAGTAATGCTATGAACATTTGAGTACATTTTTTATATGAATGTGTGTTTTCAGTTCTGTTGTGTATATACTTAGGAGTGTAATTGCTAGATCATGTAGTTATGTTTAAATTTTTTGTGGACCTGACAGTGTTTTATAAAGCAATTGCATTATCACATTCCTACCAGCATTG
Organism: Pteropus alecto; assembly: GCF_000325575.1. NCBI lineage: Eukaryota > Metazoa > Chordata > Mammalia > Chiroptera > Pteropodidae > Pteropus > Pteropus alecto. The sequence continues at coordinate 1,319,082 of NW_006441525.1, forward strand.
TATAACAGTTCTGATTTCTCTGCATCTTTGCCAATACTTGTTATTACCTGACTTTTTAAATTCTTACTGTCATTTGAGGGTGTGAAGTGGTATCTTGTGTTTTTGGTTTGCATTCTCTATGACTAAGGACGTCTAGCATCTTTTCATGTGCTCATTGGCCATTTGTATATCTTTCTTAGGGAAATGTTTATTCAGATCCTTTGCACATTTTAGAATTGGGTTACTTATTATTATTAAGCTATTCTTATATATTCCTGGTACAAGTTCCTTATCAGACGTATGGTTTGCAAATATTTTCTCCCACTCTGTAGGCCTTTTTACTTTCTTGATGATGTCCTTTGAAGCACGAAAGTTTTTAATTTTTATGAAGTCCAGTTTTTTCTCTTGTTGCTTCTGCTTTCGGTTCCATGTTTAAGAGAACCATCACCAAATCCAAGGTCATGAAAATTTACCCCTACATTTTATTGTAAGTTTTTTTTTATAATTTTAGCTTTACATTTAGGTCTTTGATCCATTTAGAGTTTTTTTATATATGGTATGAGGTAAGGGTCCAACTTTCAACTTTGTTCTTTTGCATGTGGCTATCTAGTTGTCTTGGCACCATCTGTTCTTTTTGCCATTGAATGATCTTGGCATCCTTGTTGAAAATCATTTGAGTATAGATGAATGAATTTATTTCTGGACTCTCAATTGTTGATCTCTATGTCTGTGCATGTGCCACTGCCACACTGCCTTGTTGTTTTGTGTAAGTTTTGAAATCAGGATGCGTAAATCCTCCACTCTCTTTTATTTTTTCAAGATTATCTTATCTACTTTAAGTCTCTTGAAATTTCCTATGAATTTTAGAATTAGCTTGGCAAATTTTACAAAGAAGTCAGCTGAGATTCTGATAGGGATTGTGTTGAATCTGTAGATCAGTTTGTGGAATATTGCCGTCTTAACAACGTTAAGTCTTCTGATCCATGAACATGGAGTATTTTCCCAATTATTTAGATCTTACTTTAATTTCTTTCAACAGTTTTATAGTTTTCAGAGTATAAACATTGCCCTTATTTTGTTAAATTTATTTCTAAGTTTTCTTTTTTGATGTTATTGTCAATGGAATTATTTTCTTGATATTATTTTTAGATTATTCATTGACTTTTGTATATAAATCTTGTATCCTGCAACCTTCCTAACTCATTTATTCTAATAGTTTTTTGTGTGTATTCCTTAAGATTTTCTATATCCGAAATCATATCCTCTACAAATAGAGATAGTTTAATTCTTCCTTTTCCATCTGGATACCTTTTATTTATTTATTCTTGCTTATTTGCCCTAGGTAGAAACTCTAGTACAAATGTTAAATAGAAGTGGTGAGGGTGAACATTTTGTCCCTCATCTTAGGGAAAAGCATCTAGGCTTCTACCATTAAATATGAAGTCAGCCCTGTTTTGTTTTTGCAGGTGTTTTTTTTTTATCAGGTTGAGGAAGTTCTTTCTATTCCTAGTTTCTCTAGTGTTTGTTTGTTTGTTTGTTTGTTTTATCATGAAAAGGTGTTGGATTTTATCACACAGATTTTCTGCATCTATTGAGATGATCATGTGATTTTTGTTATTCTGTTGCTGTAATGTATTATATTGATTTTCAAATGTTAAACCAATCTTGTATTTCTGGGATGAATCTGTTTGGTCATGGTGTATAATTCTTTTCAAATTTGCTGGATTTGGTTTGCTAGTACTTTGATGGTGATTTTATGTCCATATTCATAAAAAATAATGGTCTGTAGTTTTTATAATGTCTATTTTTTGTTTTGGTATTTTGGTAATACTGGCCTCATAAAATGTGTTGGGAAGTATTCCTGTTTCTTATATTTTTTTGAAGTTTATGAAGAATTAGTATTAGTTCTTTTTAAAATGCTTGATAGTGGTAAACTTATCTGATCCTGGGCTTTTCTTTGTGGGTAGTTTTTTGATTACTTATTTTATCCTTGTACTTGTTATAGGTCTATTCAGTTTGTCTATGTCTTCTTGAGTCAGTTTCGGTAGTTTCTAAGATTTGGTTCATTTTATTTAAGTTATCTAGTCTGCTGGTGTCTTATTCATAGTATTCCTTTTGAATTCTTTTTTATTTCCATAAGGTTCATAGTTATGTTCTCTCTACTTTGGATACTAGTAATTTGAGTCTTCTTTTTTTTCTTGGTCAGTTCATCTAAATATTTATTAATTTTGTTGATATTGTCAAAGAAACAACTTTTGGATTGGTTTTCTTTATTATTTATTATCTATTTCATATGATTTCTTCTCTAGTTTTATTATTTCCTTATTTCTGCTTGCTTTAGGTCTAGTTTGATCTATTTTTAGCGGGAAGATTAGGTTTTGGTTTGAGATCTTTTATCTTTCTTAATATAGGCATTTACAGCTATAAATTTCTCTCTAAGTGCTGCTTTAGCTGCATCCCATAAGTTTTCTTTTTAATTAAATTGATTGGGATGATATTGGTTAATAAAATTTACAGGTTTCAGGTATATAATTTAATATGTCATATGTATGCATTCCATAAGTTTTGGTATGTTGTGTCTTTATTTTCATTCATCTATAAACATTTTTAATTTCTCTTTTGATTTTTTTTGACCCACCGGTTATTTAGCAGTACATTGTTTAATTTCCACATATTTATGTATTTCCTTCAATTTTTCCCACTATTGATTTCTACTTTGATTCCTTTGTGGTCAGCTTCATATATTTTGGTGCTCTGTTATTCTATACACATATGAAATAATTATATCTCCCTTGTGGATTGACCCTTTTATCAATATAAAGTAGCACTGTTTATCTCTAATATTTTTTGTTTTAAAGTCTGTTTTCTCTGATTTTAGTATAGACATGCCAACTTTCTTGTTTTTTGCGTGGATAATATTCTGTTTTCCATTCTTTTACTGTCAAGCTGTTTGCATCTTTGAATCTGAAGTGTGTCTTATGTAGAGTATATTAAGTGGATTATATTTTTAAATAGAGTCTGATAATATCTCTTTTGGTTGGATTATTCCTCTCACATTTAATGATGTTATTGATATAATTGGATTTATGTCTGTCATTTTACTTTTTGTTTTCTATATGTTTCTTGCCTTTTTTTGTTTCTCTTTTTCTTTATTGTGTTCTTTTCCATTAAGTGAACATTTTTTAATATAGCATCTTAATTTCTTTAATGATATTTTCTGTTTTTTTTTTTTTGTTTTTTGTTTTTTAGTGGTTACTCTAGGGATTACCATGTACAGCTTAATTTATTAGAATCAGCTTCAGGTTTACACTAGCTTTATTCCAGTGATATATAAAAACATATAGTTTTATGCTTAATCCTATATAGCTCTATTCCCTTCTCCCCCATCCCCTTTTGTGACATAATTATTTTACATTTACACCCTTTAATGTTATAAACCCAACAATAGGTTATTATAGATAGATATTACTCTGCTATGTGTAGTTATTTCCTTAGCTCAATACAGCTTTGCTCCCACACACTTCATTTGCACTGGTATTGGAAAATATAGCACATATATCTTACATACCTTATATACATAGCATTTTATACAATTGATTTTTATGTTAGTTATGAGAAGAAAGAACGTGCATTTGTAATATGTGATTACCTTTACTGCTGGTGTTCTTTGTTTTATTGTGTAGATTTGAATTACCTTCTGTGGTTACTTGCTTTCAGCCTGAAGAACTTACTTTATATTTCTTGTAAGGTGAGTTTTCTAAGGAATGAATTCTCTCAGTTTTTGTTCATCTGGGAAAGTCTTTATTAAATGTTCAGTTTTGAAAGATAGCTTTGCTGGATATGGGATTTTTGGTTGACGGTATTTTCCTTTGATCATGTTGAAAATGTTATCCCACTCTTGCTTCTATTGTTTCCGCTGAGAAGTCAGCTGTTAATCTTACTGGGATTCCCTTGTAAATAACGGGTTATTGTTTTCCTCCTACTTTCAGTATTCTCTACTTATCCTTGACTTTCACTGTTTTTATAATGATGTATCTGTTTGTGGGTATCTTTTTTTTAAATGTTTTTTCTGTTCCTTTCTGTCTTCTGGTATTTTCCATTATGAGTATGTTGGTGCATTTAATGGTATTCCACATTTCTCTGAAATTTTCTTCATTTTTCTTCATTTTTATTCTCCCTATTCGTTGGCTTTATCTCTGTTCATCCATCCATCCATCCTAAAGTTTGCTTATTCTTTCTTCTGTTAGTTCATATTTACTATTGAGCTATTCTAGTGAGTTCCACCCCACACCTTGTTATTGTACTTTTCATCTTCAGAATTTGTTTCTTTTTTTATAATTTATGTCAGTTTATTGATTCAACATTGTCATCATACCTTTCTTCTTTAATCACGGTTTTCTTTAGTTCTGAGAACATGTTTATAATGGTTACTTTGAACTCTTTTATGGAAAATCTAACATCTGATTGCTCTTACAGGCAGTTTCTGTTGCCTAATTTTTTTCTGGTGTATAGATCATACTTTCCTGTTTTTTGCATGTTTCATTTTTTATTGTTGTTGTTGCTGTTGTTGACAACTGGACATTTTAGATAATAGAGTATAGCAACTTTGGACACTAGTTGTTCCCAACCCTCTGCCTTCCGAGGCTTGTTATGTCATTTGCTTGTTTATTTCTTTAGAGTGGCTGGTCTTTTTCTCCTCTCACTGTGTTAAGCTTCTGATCTCGCCCCTTAGCAGCTTTGGGTATGCCCATCATCACCCTAGAATGATAGAGATACTGGTAGGGTTCTCCAGCTATTTCTCTGGCTACACCCAGCTATTGAGCTCAGCTGATTGCTGCAGTGGAGTCTTCCTCAATTGAGGGAAGGGAGTAGGGAGTGGTCTTAGTTCAAATATCACAGACTTTCTCCTTTCTTAACAAGTTGTCATGAATAGATTTTTTTTTTTTCATTTACTGTCTGCCCTTGGGACCCTTTCCAGAGGCTTTAAATGGTTGTTGTTTTAATAATTTTCACCAGTTTTGCTGGGAGCAGATCAGCTGAGCTCCTCGCACTGTCATGCTGGAAGTCTATCCTCTCTTGCATAGGTTTTTAACTAGTGTGATGTGATAACTTGTTTAGGCTCAAAAAAGTTTTGATAATTCTCTTTGATGCTCTCATAGTATCCTTTCCTTTTTTCTATCACTCTTTGTATTTCATTATCATTTCTTGTGCAGTAAATTTTCCTCCCACAGCAAGGTTTCCTAAAACATTTTGACTGTGTTCTGCAATAAGAAATCTACTTTATATTCTATTTAGAACACATTTATATAATATTTTTTACAAAAGTTTCACCAGACAGCACTTATTCTTTCTACATATGCTGTACTATATTTTTCATCCTATTTTAATTAAAAAAAGAATACTTGGTTGCTGTCCACTTAATTGATTTCACAACTTATAATTTGAAAAACACTCTCTAGACTAAGGGTACTTGAGACAAAGGACTGTACCTGGGATTGACATTTTATCACCAATCTCTGGCACAGTGCCTGGTACATAGTAGGCACTTATTGAGTATTTGTTGAATGACCATGTGAATGTTGGCTTCTCACAGTCTTTAATTAGTTACAGTGCACTGAGATGCCCTAAGAGAAGTTAAAGCATACAGTTAGAAACCTTACTTGATTCCTGAACCCTTTGATTGTGGAGTCTCTTTAAATATCTCTCAGAACTAGTGCTTGGGAGTGTTTTTTAGATGAATAAAAGCATGGCGTGGTAAATTTCTTTTTCCAGTGAAAACAAAGGGTAAAAGCCAGGAAATACCATGTAAACATTTTGTACTTTCATGATGTCTCTCTTCTCAAATGCTTAAAGGAGGAAATCTGTACTATAGGGAAGGAGGCAAAAAAGAAAACAGACAAAAGTAATTGTGTGTGGACTAGTTTATTTTCAAAACTTATCTTTAATTAACCAAAGGTTACAATTATGATTTTTAAGCTAGAGAAAACAATTTCAGGATCTATATCCACAGCTGATAGTCAAAAGAACTCATACTTGTTCTTTGATTTTTTTTTTTTTTGAGGTCCTACCCAAATGGATGTGGTTGAACTTTTTGAGGATTGCCAGACCAAAAATACAATTCTTAGAGTATAACAAGGAATGAGCAGTAGCACTTATTAAGACTTAGGCTAGGTACATACTTACATAATCAAGCTATTTCTTGAGATTACTTTGCCCCTAAATGAGTGGTCTTGAAGACAAGGTAGGGGAGGGTTAAGAGAAAGACCAGGCTCCCTGACAGGAAGAGGAGCATCTGTTAGAGGAAAGGTTTAAAGAAAAATTGGCCCATGGAATTAATGCCAGAGGCCATATGGTACTTTTGAATATCCTGCAGTCTTAAGTCGAGATGAAAACTTCAAGAACAAACCTAGCAACAAAAAAACTTCATAGATGTAAGAGGAGATCTCCCCTATGAAATTCTTAGTTGACATTGGAAATGAATATTATCTTGGGAGTAGAGTTAGGGGGAGACCCAATAAAAGCTTTGTATTTAATTTCCTGGTGGTTGAGGAGTTCATATACTAGACTTGGAAGCAGATAATACCTCATAGTACAACCAACAGGAATTATCTTCTCTGGAGAAACCAAGCTGGCTGTCTGGATTTATGAAATTGTAACTGAGGGAACTGATTAATTTTATTATATACGGCGTGAGGGCTGTGGGTGCTGCCAGATGTAATTGAGATCCATTCCTGCCTTTCTCACTCTACTCCTGCTATTTATGATCTTTATGCTCAGAATGTCTAGAATAGGCTTTAGTTTTGTTAGGCCAAGGTTGCTCCTGTCACCATGGCCTTTTTATTTTAAATAGACCTTTTTAAAGAGCAATTTTAGCTTCAGAGAAAATTTGAGTGGAAAGTACGCAGTTCCGATAGATTCACTTCCCCCACTTATGCACAACCTCCCTTTATCAACATCCTGTATTAGAGTGATACATTTGTTACAATTGATGTATCTACACTGACACATCATAATCATCCAAAGTCCATCATTTACTGTAGGGTTCCCTCTTGATGTGGTACATTTGGAGAAATGTATAATGACCTGTGTCCACCATAATAGTGTCATACAGAGTAGTTTTGTGGCCCTAAAGATCTACTGTGCCTACCGATATATCCTCCCCCACCCCTCAATCTTTGTCATCCTTTTAGTTTTTATTTTTAAAAATTACTTGAGGTAAAAGTTCTATTAGAATTCTCTGCCTGTGCTGAACTGTTAAACTATACTTTGACCATGATATAGTTCAGAGAATTTCTACTTATGTAAGAACTGCTGATATCTTTTGTTTATTCCTTTCCCCAAATAATGGCAAGTCAGTGACCATATTGTATAAAAGAAGAAATGTTCTTTTATTCCTTAGACTTTCTTGGTGGCCTGCTAATTGAAGATATTTCTGGACAAATGATAGAATTTGATAATATAGTAAGTAGTAAGGTTTTGCTCCAAATACATAGAGCTGAAAGAAAATTTGAAAATGGTTCCTGCTCTGCTTACAGGTTATGGTCATCTCTTTCACATATACATAAAAAACTTCTTGGGCCCTTTACTAAAAGGCTGTAAAACTCTTGAGTGCCTTAATGTAGGGGTCCCCAACCCCTGGGCCATGAACTCATACTGGTCCATGGCCTGTTAGGAACTGGGCTGCACAGCAGGAGATGAACGGTGGGAGCGTGAGCAAAGCTTCATCTATACTTGCAGCCACTCCCTAGCGCTAGCATCACCGCCTCAGCTCCACCTCAGATCATGAGCCATTAGATTCTCATAGGAGCACCGGTTCTGGGTGTCAAAAATGTTGCGGACCTCTGCCTTAATACACATTCCAATCATTTTCTCTTTTGTTGCATCCTTCTTGAAGAATTTGCCCAGAGTTCAGTACCTTGTCAACGACAAATCTTTGTGGAATGAGCAGCTGACCCAGTAGAAGCCAATCTAGAGACTCCATTGGCTGGATTGAACTAATTAGATTTTTTTCCCTGAGAATGGTGACCTTGAGCTGCTGAGTTAATTACATAATGATGAATCCTAGGGCTGAAAGATCATGTAGAGTCATGATCACGTTATGAACTATATCACAAAAGCCTTGTGCAAGCCAGAGGGAACAAAAAAACAAAGGAAGCTCGTCTATGGAGAGAAGCTGTAGAGTGGAGCAAACATACGGAGACCCATAAGAGATGGTGGCGGGAACTTCCAGTCCCAGTTTTCATTTGGTCCAGCTAAACTATTTTCTTTACTTGGGTATCCATGAGAATCTTGTTGTAGCCTTTTTATAGCAACCTCCCCCCAATATGACTTGAGCCAGTTGTATGGGTTTTTATTCTACAACTGAGATAGAGTATGAGTAGAATCTAGTATAATAGAGTCTTATATCATTCATGTCTTGACTCTTTGGGTTGGAAGTCTCAAAAAGTTAGAAAACCAAGGTTTGATTATCAGTGCAAAGTAAGTCAAGGTAGCGTTTAATCAATGTTTTCTAAACCTGAAGGCATTTATTAACTCACTACGCATGCTTTCCTTTTCAATGCTAAAGAATACCTGTATCATTTCATCTTTCTACCCCCCCTTCCAAAAAAAAAAAAAAAAAAAGTTCTGCTATTTTCTGCTTCTTTATTCACATTTTTCTTCAATTCTTTTATTTAACCTCAGGTAGACTACTAGACTAAGTGCTAGGAGACCTGGATTCTGTTCTTCCTGGGATTCTAACCAGGTGGCTGGTCTGTCTAAGGAGGTTACTTCATCCCTCTGTACCATCTTAGGTCTTCTGTGATGTGAAAGAGTTGGGCTGGATCACTGATCTCTAAGTTATAGTTCCTGCACTCCTTAAAGGTAATAATAACAGGTTCCAGGCATTAGGACGGGGACATATATGTGAGTGATGGGTGGGTAGGGGGCAACATTTAGCCATACTTTTGATGAGATGACATGGTTGAATCATTTTGAAAATCTTTTTGTTACATATGATATTCTTGCCAAGACATTAATGAAGAGAGTCAAGAAACCAAGCTACTGACTAGGCATTTGCTATAGATGAGATAAATACACCTATTCTTCACTTAAAGACTTTAATTAATTCCTATACACCCTGTCACTAAGTGAAAAGCTAGTAAAGAAAAAATTATTTATCTTAATTTTAACCCATTTCCCATTTAGGAAAAAAAGCGCAACCTACTGCCAACGTTAATTTAATTTTACATAAAAGCGCTCTTTGAAGCTGAAACAAATCTGGTTTTCAATGTGAAAATAAAATATAAAAACTGTTCTTGGAGTTATTTCTTAACAGAACTTGTCTCTAATCCTAATGAAACAAATGTATATGATGATCAGTATTTAATAATTTTTTTTTCATTTGGTAAATTTCAAAGCACAGAACAACACAAAATGGAACATCACATTTTGTGCAAAAATATCGCATTTCTCTCTGTATCTTCTTGCCATTCTTGTCATTGTGCAAGCAACAAACTTCGCAGCAACCAGTTGGATTTTGTTTCCCTGATGTTGGTGGTATGCTCTTGAAAGTGTCTTCCAGACAGGCGAGGAGGTGTGACACATCATCAGAGCATGGACGACTCAAAGACATTGTTCCCCTGGCTTGTGCTGCTTTTCCAGCATTCTTTCAGTCAATGTCTGTTTGAAGTTTACATGGCTGATCGTGTGCTCAGGATCGTCCTTCTTGAACAGGATGTAGGAGTTCAGCACTGCAATGTTTAGAAGGTGGCAAAAGAATTTCTTATACCAAACCTTATGCCTTTTGAGCTCAGTCATATAAGAAGTATGCACCTGATCAGCCGAGTCCACTGCTCCCATATTCTCATTATAATCCACAATGACACATAGCTTCTCAGTTTCCTTTCCATTTCTGTTGTCTAATTCAATCACAGTATCATTGTGGGTTGCTGATAACATTGTCACCTCCTTCTTGTCACACCATTTCAGTGCCATAAGTTCACCACGGAATTTGGCTACAGGCATTCCCTTTGCAATCCTTTTGTTCAGATCATTTGGTATCAGTTTTCTGTTCAAACAGCCTGTCCCAACTGCATCAGTCCTGTTTTGATGCAATTCTCTGAAAAGCATGGGAGATGTATGGCAAACTTTGGGGGTAAGGTTAGGACTGTAATCTGCGCGTTATCTTGCGGTAAACACTGCAGCCACAAGTGCTAGTATTCTCTGGGCAAACAGGAAATAGGTTAATGGGAAAAGTTACATATTCTTTCCCAACCCAAGATACCTAAGCATTTTCCACAAATGGGAAAATCTATCATTGAGCAATGAAACATTTTTATATATATAGTAAACAATAATCTGAAAATAAATAAATTTATACATAAAATATAATAAAATGTTACTTTGTTGCCTCTAAAGAAGAAAGAGAAGGCTTGACAGGATGTGGGGATAGAGAGAGGAAGTCATTCTTTGGAAGATGGTAGAGAGCCAGGCTTTTGGGCTTTCAGACATGCTTTCAATATCAGAAGTGCCTAATGATAATTTTTTTTATGCCTTTGGGAATTTGACAGTAGAAGAAACTTCTGTAGAAGAGGAATCTTTGGGTCC
>NW_006441525.1:1329739-1331905 GCF_000325575.1 Pteropus alecto
GTCTCCTCTGTGTGTCTGTCTGCAAACTCCTGCCCTCTGTCTCATCAGGATACAAGTGATTGCATTTATGACTTACCCTGCTAATTCAGGAAAAGTACCTCTTCTCAAGATCCTTAACTTAATCACTTTTACCGTAAGGTAATCACAAATTCCGGGACTAGGACATGGGCATATATTTTGGGGGACCATCATTTAGCCTATGACAGATGAGATTGATATTTGAACCATTTTTTAAAATCATTTTGTTCCATATGATAGTCTTGACAAGAAACTGCTATATTGAATAAATTAGCGAGTCTGTTCTTTATCTGAAACCATAATGTTGAAATGTTATAGTGGTTTACTTAGTTTGCTGTGTGTTGAAAAGATCATTAAATGAAGAGGGAAATTAGCCATTTCTAAAAAATGGTATATCTTTTTAAGATCTCTTATGGCATGAAGTCATGACTTGAACTCTGTGCTTGCCTTCCATACTTCATCCTAGAGCCAGCCTCCTTGTAGGGTAAGATGACTTCCAGCAGCAACTAGAGCTCTTATTTCCTAATTCACATCTGGCAAGGAGAGAGTCTTTTCCAGTAGCTCCTTGTAGCATGGGTGAGGGGGTGACACTAGTGGCCAGATAATTTTTGTGGGGACTGTCCTGAGCATCCCTTGCCTCTCTACCCACTGGATGCCATTAGCTCACTACCCCAGTTGTGACAAACAAAACTGTTGTCAAACATTGTCAAAGGTCCCCTGTGGGTCAGGATTGCCCCTGATTGAGAACCAGTGCTTTAACAATCAGAGCCCATTCTTGTTTCACCAAAATCTGCTGGCTTGGATATTTCGGGTCTTGTTAGGAAGAGGAAAGTAGAAAATACATGCTGGAGAGGTTAACTGCAAATGTCCCCTTCACCTGAAATTCTAATGAGGACCAAAATTGGGTTAAATTTAGCAGGCTTACAGAATTTTTGCTAGACCCCAGTAAATATTTCCTACCATTATAGTCTTTTATGTTAGACAACTAAAACCCAATATTATGCTTTTAATTTTTATTTAATTCTATGAGCATATCAGTCCCAGGTTGGGTTGTTTTTTCTGCTTTACTTATGTTGATTAGTCAGTTGCTTTTTGTCTTAGAATTTGTCTCTATATAACTTCATTCTTTTTCAACAAATCTATCCCCTGAGGTCTTTACCTTCAGGACTTACCCTTCCTATAACATTGCCCTAGTTCCCCTTGCTGAGGGGCATTCACAAACATTGCGTTCTACAGACTACCCATTTAGCTAGCCATTAATACACTAGAGAACTGATTGGAATTTTTCTAAAGTATCATTTTTCCTTTTCTGTGAAGTAATTGAAATAGAATACAGACACATTTATTATTGTTTTGAAGTTTTTATGATTTCCAAATTAACAAATTTGTACTTTTACCGGCATCAGATGTCTGATATTTTGGGGGTACATGTTATTTCTTCCCTGATTGCTCCGTGTAGAGGATCTCTTCTGTATTTTCATTTGAGTGCTCTAGCTGTAATGGAAACCCTGACTAGTACTGGATCAGAGGGTGTGCAGCATGATTTGGAATAAACATGAGCTGCTGATTTTTCATCACAACTAAGACATTAGTAGAGGTTACACATACAATGGCTCAAAGAGTGCCCCCACCACACCAATAAAATATAACAAAACTAAATGACATACAGGCTAGAATTTATGTGAATTTTCAAGTGAGTCTGTTAGGGTTATTGTAATTGACAATACCTAGGAGCCTCACAAAAGCCATGAGGGGCTCCAAATAGAACCGTGTTTTGCCATGGATTTAGTTGTATTCTGTATGTATACAGCATATCATAAACAATCAGCTCTACCCTGATGTTACTTATAATATCCCATAAATTGTCTTTCTCCATGTATTTTCTTCTGTTTTGCTAGTAGTTTGGCTTCCTGCTTTGCTGGTCTAGAACTTCTTTGTTTATTTTAAGCTCCTAGAGGGGTGGGGGACTCTTTTGATCATCTTAATACTGTCTTGTAGGACTTAAAATTTGACTTTACACATATCCTTCCCAGACCCACTAGTACTACTACAACTTCTCCACTTGAGTTTTTCTTTGCCCCTTGCAAAACAGGGAGGGTAAGAGCTCTAGATAAGCAGTATTCACTGAGAGCTGAAGCCGCATAAGAG
>NW_006441525.1:1331940-1342666 GCF_000325575.1 Pteropus alecto
AAGAGGACTTTAACATTTGCCAAATTTGTTTTACTGCGGTTATTAAAGCTAAAATGGAACCAAGGAGAAGGCATCCTGTTTCTTTTTCAGGAAGTCTTGGCAAAGGCCTTAGTTTTAAAAGAGGAAGAGACACCCAGTTAGATTGAAATGATTTGAAGTCCATCCCTCCACAGTTATATTTTTCTGAAGCCAAGGTAATCAGGTGAGTAGAGGTGGATACATAGCCATTTTTCAATAAATGGACTAAATTGTCCCCTGGAACTGTTTCAGTAGGTGGTGCTCTTGTGCCATAACATAATGTAGTTTTTGAAAAGGTTTTGAAACTACCATGGCTAGTTACTAGGGCCTGTTTCCCTATCCATCCCCTTGGATGACTGCCAGGTGCACGATTTGGATAGCATCACCTGGGTGGTGTTGATGAGAGGTTTTTATGTTTGGAAATGAGGTGAATTCTGGTCTTTACTTTCTCTAGCTTGCCTGAGCTCTGCTTTCCAGAGGAACCTGAATGAAAGGTTTACTGATTTTTTTTTTTTTTTAAATAAATGTGGCTTTCGTTTTTATCTGAATAATTATGATGTGTGTTCTGTTACCAGTTTTCCAAGACCATTTTTTTTCTATTGGAAATCATCTGTGATTCTCCAAATCAAATTCATTTCCAGATAACTCAGGCTATCATTTTTGTTTCTTTATGTTTTTTCTTTAGCTTCAGAGACGATACAGTAGAATGAAATAACATATGGTACAGAAATTTGTAAGTGATGAAGGAATATGGATGAAAAAACTTTGAGTTCAAATAGCAGCTAGTAGTAACTGTAACTGACAGTGAACCCTGTTGGCATCAGCCCCTTTCCTCACTTCTTTTCCTATATAATGTGTTTTTCGGTCTGAAGTTGGTTATGATACCATGATGGTGAACAAGGAAGGCATCCAGTAAAGTCCACATTTGGTGTGGCTGGTAAAAGCTTGGTTGGTGGGCAAGGAAAAGAAATTTAAATCTGGATCTGAGTATCCATTCCAGGGAGGACAAATCTCTTGTTGCCTGAAGTTGCTGGAAACATTTAGGAGTCTGCTTTTTCAGGGAGTTTCTTGGGGTTATCTCTAATGTGGAAGATAGTTGTTTTACCTTGTACCTACCAACTGTTAAGGAAAAGGCAAAATGCTTATAGGACTTCTCTGTTGGCCTGGATGTGATGATCCGAGCTGCTGATTCCCCGTTATGTCTGCAGGCTGCAGGTCTCAGTGTGTTCAGCTGGTTCTTGCTGCTGTACTAGCAGCCAGCCTCCTCTTGAGCTTTGTGACCCAGCAATCTGGTGGATGTTCAGGGTGCTCTCTGGTGGCTTTTGAGATTTTTTTTTTATGATTAGTATTTTCGTTTGTGTGGGCTGTTTAAAAATTGATTTATATAATTATCTGCTTGTTTATTAAATTATCTTAGTATTTACAATGTACTTTTAATCTGAGAACTCATGTATTTCTTGAACATTCTTAGCTTACCTCTTTAAATATTCTTAGCTTTATGTTTGATTGCTGCTTTTTTCTCATTCTTTTCACTTTCTTTTGCTCTGATGCTCTCTAGATGTTTGTGAAGCTATCCTTCATGTTTCTTAACTCGTATTTTTCTTCTTTTCTTTCTGAGTTGCAATCTGAGTGAATTCCTGAGTATTATCTTCAAAGAATTTACCAGTTCCTTCTTCAATTCTGCCCAGTCTAAAGAATCTTGTGTACTGAGTTTTTAATTTTAATGACTATATTCTTCATTTACGCAATTTCCAGTTGATTCTTTCTTCAACATCTCGTTTTAATTCTGCCTTTTTGTTTTATAATTTCTTATTCTTTTAAAATTATCTAAATATACTTATTTTGTTGGACTTTTATAATAGCAATTTCATCTGAAGTAAATTAGTGATCTGATGGCTGATTTTGTTACTTGCCTTTGTTGGTATTAGATTTCTTTATATACTTTAGAACTTTGGTTGAATGGCATGTTTCGAATGAGATATATTTTTTAATTATTTTCATTTATTCATTTATTTTCTACCACTCTTTCTCCCTCTCTGCTCACTTTTCCCTGTTTAGCAATTTCATAGTTGTCTCTGTCTGGCTTCCATGGAGCCCTAGTCCAGAATGCAGTGGTGGTTTAGCTACTTGGGCAATTATAGGCTGCTTCATTGAGTTCCTGAAGGCTGGCTGGCCTGTGTCCTGCCCTCCTCCCTAGGCCACAGCTCCATATGAAACAAACAGCTGTCAACCTTTTTCAGGAACGGGAGAGCACTCGTTCATTTATCATCTTTGACCCTACCTTCAAGCAGTGATGCTAGGTCTCACTCTGTCCTTAGTGGGTAATGTTTAGCCTCAAAACCTTATAGGATTCATACTTCTAGTTTTGGTGCCTATTTTTGGATCCTGAGCTTAGGAGGCTCAAGGCTTTAACTTTGAGGACTTACCTCTTTATGTTTTTGCCCCAAAGCTATTTCACAGAAATATTGCTATTATTTTTTGCTTGTGTGCATCCTTTTAGTTTTCTTGTTTCCTCCCTTGTTGTTGTGTGTTTGGAATTAGGATCCATCAAAGATTGGATTTACTGTGCCATCTTAACTGGAAGTCATGTGAGATTGAGGGTTTAAAGAAAATAAAGTGAGATATTTGGTTTTACATAGTACTAAAGCTAACCACAAAAATGCTTTTCTGTGTGAGTTCAGTGACCCATAACACGGTTATTTAAACTCCTTCAGTGACTGGCAGCTCCAAAAAGATGAGTGGGATTAAGCAGGTGGGATTTATTAGCATGTCATGGTTCTCTACAAGGACTTTACCTTTTATTTTTCATTTTGATAGCAATTTAACAAATACAGTTGTTTCCAAACACCTAAATTCTAACTAAATAGTGTCTTAAGATGTCAGAGCCAGCAGTAATGTTTGTATTGGCGCCAAGTAGCACTACTTTTAGATATTGAAAAACGAACAGAGGTGAAAATGTAAATAACATGTTTAAGCTGAATGAGAGATTGCTGTTTCATGGTAGTTCAAAAAGAGAAAAGTATTGGGTGAAGTTAGTCATCCCCAGCATATGGTAGGACCAGCACACTCAACAGAAGCTGCTAGTAGCAGCCACTACCAGGTTCACAGGACTCGTCCAAGTGAGGCTCAGTAATCTACTTTATTGATTGCATCAAATTTATTTTGTTGATTGAAATTTTATTCATTTCGTAGATTTGTTGGTATTTGTGCATTTCAAAAAAAAAATGTAGTTATATAAGTTATAAGCATAATACATATTTTAGTGGTTTTATGTTTGTTAGTATTTGACAGAATAGTGATTTTAGACAACTCCGGGAGCTCTCAAGAGCTTTTTTTTTTCATGGATTAAAGGATAACTTGACTCTTCCAATGAAGTGTCATTCTGTGTTTGATTTTGATGCTTTTGCCTGGCTCACTCCTTCTCATACTTTATGATTTTGCTTAGCTGAGGCATCATTTCTGTCTGGAATTGTCTGACACTTCTGTTGGGCGAGGTGCCCTTTGATGCTTCCTGCAGGCACCCTATGTTTCCTTCTCTCCTAGCCCTTCCTACAAGGGGTTATATTTTATCCATTTACAGATCCTGATTTCCTCACTAGCCTCAGGTTGCTTTAGAGCAGGGAACATTGCCATCTTTTTATTTGCTATGTTTTTCAGAGTTCCTGTCATAAAGTAGGTTCCCAATAAATGTGTGGAATTTTTGTTTTTGTTTATCTAGTAATAAATTACAAGTAGAGAAAATCAACAGTGGAATGAGGCAGCAATAACTTAGTCAAGTCACCAGTGATAGAGGCAAGGGGATGATTTGTAATATTTTAATATCTAATGTGCTCATCAGCTCATTTTTCTAAATGGTCTCACTAAAAGCTCATAGTCTTACTGTCAGATAGGTGGATTGAGGACAAGAATTCAAGGAAAGTAAGTAACCACTATTTCTAACAGAATGTATGCAGAAGACATTTCTGGAATCCCAGTGATAGTTCTGTGGTGCTCTGATGGAAAACAAGGTCAGAGGTTGCTAATTAGCACTTCCGAAGGCAGTACTATTATGAATATTATGAAGAGATGCTTTGACTTGGAAGCCTGTTCTAGAGAGCAGCTCTTTTCCCCACATGGCTGGAAAAGTGGGTAGGGGAATGGAACCCAATAAATCCCCAGAGTTATCTGCTAGATTAAATTTACTTAATTCTTTGCAAAGCCTTCTGAAGAGTGTGTATGTGCACTCTGCACCTGGGTTGCAGTTGCCTCTGCTGATTCCTTAGACCTAGATTTTGTTTATGATTGAGATTTGTTTGAAATTATCTACAAACTTCAGGTCTGTGTTTTTGATATGACCATCTCAAAGCAGAAACACTGCTGATCCAACAGAGAAAAAGCCAGCTCCTCCTAGTGGAAATTTTCTTAAAACCTCATTGTTTTAAGGATGTGTGTGTCGGGGGTGGGGTGGGGTGGATATTATTTGTTTCTTTCATCAGCGCTTTATGGGAACAAGAATATTTTATTGTGACCTTTTTTTAAAAAGCCATGAACACAAGGACAGATTGACCAGTCTTAATGAAGCAAAGAAATATTAAGTAAACTAAAACTAAGGGTATTGGGCTTTCGGTAAGGAAGAGGAAAAATGTTGTCAAGCTTAAGCATAGTTGAACACATATTTCTTAATTTTATATTTGATTATATTTCTGGAGATTTTAAATATTTCCTGACAATGCCATTGTTCCCTTAGTTGATGACATTGATTGGAGGCCTGGTATTTGATTTGTCTCTTTTTCTTCTTTTATAAACAGTGTGTTTTGTAGCATTCTGCCCACAAATTTTGTAGCATTCTGTCCACAAATCTTCTGCTTATTGCATGGGAGAAGCCACTTCAGGAGAAATAGAAGAAAAAAACATAGTGCTCTTTCTCAGGTTGCCACTTTGAGTAGTTAGATTATGGTCTGTATTTGGTATGTATAGACTGACTTCTCATACCTCTGGCTTAAAGATGGTACAAACCAAAGGAAAGCAATTTTGAGCTCTCTTGGCCCCTCTGACAATTATGATACACAGCCATATTTGATACTGTGAGGTCTGTGATGAGTTTTGTTTGAAATGTTGACAATCTGGGAGCTACATTGGGTTCTATCAAAATAAAATCGGTCAGGTTTTTTTTTTAATCTATTTTATCTATCTAATCCACTAAAGCTTTATTTACTTATTCATTCATATGCTTCTTCAGTTCTTACTTGTTGAGTGCTTACTATGTGCCAGATACTGTGCAGAGTAGTGTTTTCAGAATGTGTTTGACAAACTAGGTTCTTAGGAGATGTGCCAGCTAGGACATGTTTGACTACAAGTATCAAAAAAAAAAACAATGAAAAGTGGCTTAAACCAAAAGGAAAATTCCAACATTGACTACTTTATTGCTCCAGCTATACTAGTTGAGAGAACTCAGGTCCATCTTTTTGCTTTGGTACTTGCAGCATGTTCACCAGTCCTCTCAGGCTTACTTACTCCTGGGTCCCAAGGTGACGACCACCATGTCACATGAAGACTACAGTGTCTTATATGGAAAGAACATGAATTTAAAATTGAGAAAGTCTCCCTTGGAAACTCTCTAGCTGAAGCTCAGTTCTAATTTTCCAGAGATGCATAACATTGCCCATACCTAGATTCAGTAGGGCAAGTGGGTACCATGGCTTGTCTTTATCAGCCATTTTCAAAATGTGGCTCAGGGACCCTTGGGTCTTCCTAAGACCCTTTCAGAAGGGCCACAAGGGCAAAACTATTTTCATAATAATGCTAAAGACATTATTTGCATTCCCCACTCTCATTCTCTCACTAATGTGCAGTGAAGTTGTCAAGAAGTTACATGATGTGTGATGATGTCATTGATCTGGCATACGATATTAGAGAAATGCAAAGGTACTCAGGACTCAAGGGATTAAGATCCTGGAGCTAAGGGTAGAGTGCTGAGCAGACATTCTACAGCAGTGTTTCACTCTCAGGGCATTTGCAATTTCTTAAGAAGCAGGAAGAGACCTAGAACGTGAAAGAAGTCCTGTCCTGAACAATTTCCCAGGGCAGTTTCACGGGGTTAGAGAGAGACACATTGGCGTTCTAAAGGAAAAGATTGTTAATCTGACTACCTAAAATTGTAAAATTTATGTACATCAAGAAACAAAAACAGAGGAATGGATAAAATTAGGAAGTCACTATTTTTCGAACCCTACTGGATATAAAATGATCACCAATAGATCATAAAACCATTAGGGGCAAGGTTAATGGTGAACTTTAATGGCTGGATTGACAATACCTGAAACCCCTAGTTAGTTTCAACATTCTGATACATGCGACCACCCAACATTATGTGCCTTCAGATTCGAATCAAAGTACATAACACCACAAATGAAGTATTCTTGCAAAAGAATTCACCCTAAATCTAATGAAACCTCTAGATCTAGCTGTCAGTTTGTATGCAAGATAGGATATTAGCAAAACATAATACCAAAGGAATGCAGTCAACCAAGTGCACAAGTATGAGATATTCTATAGGTCAAATGTGTTGTTTTTTTTCCTCAGGGAATAAATGATATGAAAATGTTAAAAAAAACAAAGAGGGGTAATTGTTACAGATTAAAGAGACTTTTTAACATTATTTTGGTACACTTTAAAGGAGAAATATGAGTTTTGACCATAAGCAATGTGTAGCTCTTACTTTAATCTAAATATAAACAACCTAAATATAAAGGGAAACTTTTAAGAAATTTGAACATTGATGGGCTATTAGATAATATTGGTGCTTTATTGGGTATGAAAGAGCTAGTGTAGTTAAGTTTCTTCTTTTTAAAAATCCTTATAAAAAAGAGATACAAATCAAAGTATTTGGGGTAAGGTGACATGATATCTGTAATTTGCTTTAAATATGGAAAATTTTAATAATTGTTTG
This sequence comes from Pteropus alecto, assembly GCF_000325575.1. NCBI lineage: Eukaryota > Metazoa > Chordata > Mammalia > Chiroptera > Pteropodidae > Pteropus > Pteropus alecto. Next base: position 1,338,887 of record NW_006441525.1, read on the forward strand.
AACTAGTTAATGGATACATAGGTGTTCATTTGGCTGCTTTCTCTAATTTTTTGAGTATTTAAAAACACTCATTAAACAGGTGCAAAAAAAAGAATAAGCATCATAAATAAAATTTTACTTGTGCCACACAGCCTGTGTTTTAAGTGAGAATATCATAAGCTGCTTTCATTGGATGAATGTCTGCCGCTTATGAGTGGTATCAGACAAAGAGGCATAAACTTCATTTTATTTGTATAGAATATTTCCTAGCTGTTAGTTTTACTGTTAGACATGTGTAACTCTCCCATTTTTAAGGAGGCACACCTTGATCCATAGTCTTACTAAAACTCTATGGAAAGGAAGAAGGACAGTTATTGAGAGCTAAAATGGGGCGCGTATATATTAAAAGAACAGAAAAGGGTGCTAGGTGGGCAGAAACCACCGATACTCACTATCTTTCACTTGTTAGTTACTCAGGACATTCGAACCTACTGCTTTCCACATACAGAATTTTTAAAACATTTCCAACTAACATAATTTAGCTGTCTCATTCTTAAGAGATGGAGATAATCCAAAGTACTGCCTGATTAATGTATCTAGCTTCAAGCCCAGGAGTTCTGGATAACGTTAGTTGCTCTTTTCATCTTTTTTATTCTGTGAATTACAGACTTTAGAAAATTTATCTACTAATAATATGCTCCCTATATTCAGTAGGGGGGGGGAATGAAAGAGGAGGGCATTTTAAAAATTATATGATGTAGCAAGCAAGACATATACAGATAGCATTCAAAAACCTCACTCATGCATTTTGACCAAGCAGGCCTAATTTACACATGATGATAGAGTGCTGCTGGACACACCCAGCTTTATAACTTGGAAGATTAGTTTTCAGTGAGGCTTGCCATAGGCTCTTCCCAGAATCCAAATCTTCCACACATGCCTTAAACACTATTGGCTATGCTGGGTTATATGAACTGAGTAGCAGAGTGCTTCAGCATGGATCAGCTGTTCAGTGACTCTTGCTCTGGGCCCTACCCATATTTTCTCATTGCAAGGCATAGAAGCAGATAAAAGTTCTAAAACCCATGCAATATATGTTGCCTTCAGAATCCCCAAGATGTTAACCAGGGATTTTGCCTCTTATAAGTATAAGGTGTAAGGTACAGCAGTTATCATTCATTTTATTTTTTGTTTATTATTATTATTTTAAAGTAATTAGTATACATTGCATTAAATTGAAAAAGTACAAAAAAGTATACAGTAAAACCTAAGTTCTTGTTCTGCACTTATTTAGCTACTTAGATCTCCACACTGGAAGCAACCACTGGCACCAGTTAGTTGCTTGCGTATCCTTATTTTAAACAGCATATCCTGACTTGGCACAGACTGTTGGATCACAAGAAACTCCCTAATGTGGCAGGCCCTGCATATTCATGCGATTTATATACCACCATCTGAAATGTAAGCAAGGCACCTATATCTTTCTACTCTCCAGGTTATATCAGCCTGACATCTTCAGTATGGTAGATTAGTGTAATGTGCTATGTCCTAAGTTGATATGCCCGAGGCACATGAAAGTAAACTCTCTCATGTCCTCAGTTTATTCTAATGAAGAAGTGCATTTACTTGCTTTATAACTGCATTCTACGTGCCAAGGGTAGTATTAATTTGTTCCACTTAGGCCCCACATCTGAAAGTGCAGCTTGGATTGGAGTCACTGTTTATGTTTGATAGCCTCCTGTCATTGACTGAGACCCTTTGGCCCCTTAATTGGGAGGTGAGGTTCTCTATAAATCACCAGACTTGCAGCATTGTTTTTTGTTGTTGTTGTTGTTTGTTTGTTTGTTTGTTTTTGTTTGATAGTCCAGTGGCTTTCACCTGCTCATTACTACTAAAAGAATATGAGTCTGGTGCCCTGATTGCAGGTGAAACCTCATTGTTCTGTTTCACCTTCTTTTTCCATGGACTTCTGGTTTCCAATTCCCTAAGATGAATAGGAGTTTCATTACCATTTCCCCTGACTTAGGCCAGTAACCAGTTCTAAATTCCCTTTCTTTCTCCAAAGGTCTGTAGACTGTAGCTCACTCTCTGGTGTCAGTTTGTATCAGATAATGTTAATCAGTTTCAGATATATCAGTTGTTTGTGTTCTTTGATTGAAAATCAGAGAAACCAGCAGTGGTTAATTTAAGGGAAAAAGGAAAAAGAAATTTTTATGGAAGGCCCCTGGGTAGTTGGGTAGCTGACAGAATTAAAGAGAGAGTTGAAAATTTCCTTGTTAAGGACATTACGTAGGATAGCTCTAGGATTCTAGATGAAGAGGTCTTTGAATGACTTAGTTCCACTCTATGTCAATCTACTCAAAATGCAAATTCATTCCCAGCAGAGTCTGGTTTGCCTAACTTGAATCATCATCCCACCCCTTTGTGATGGCACAAGGTACCTTGATTAACAGACCACCAAGACTTGCAAAATAGAGGAGAGATAGTTTCCTAAATCAGAAGTAAGGTGCTGTAACCAAAAGAAGGCAGGAGGAATGCTCAATAGGCAAAACCAACAGATGCCCATTCTGGAGTATTCAGGTTAAGTTAAAATTTCTCAGTAGGATCATCATTGGGGCAGACCATTTTTCTTTGCTGTCCCAATGTATTGCGTTATGTTCAACATCCTTGGCTACTGGTCACTAAATGCTGGCAGCACTCCCACTGCTACTATCACAACCAAGACACCACCATTTCCTGGCGACTAGCATCTGTGGCCCCAGCTCTTTCTCAGACAGGCTGTGTAATAGAACATCTGGACCACAGTACTGCCTGTTTCCATTTAAACAATCAAAACATTTCCAATGCTAAGCAAAAGGTTGTCTGTAATTTTATTATAATAAAATGTTTCTTTTCTCTTTTGTCAAAAAGTTTTTCCGTTTATTCCAGTTATAAAAAAGTAAGAGATGGTAATATAATGTACAGCATGGTGACTGTAGTTAATAATACTGTATTGCATATTTGGAAGGTGTTCAGAGAGTAGATCTTAAAGTTTTCATCACAAGAAAAATTTGTAACTGTGGTGACAGATGTTAACTATACTTTCAGTGGCAATCATTTCATAATGTATAGAACTATCAAATCATTATGCTGTATACTTGAAACCAATGTTACATGTTAACTCTATCTTAATTAAAAAATGGAAAAAACAGTTCTTCAGTTAATTGTCTCCAAATATCTAAACTGATCTGTACCTAGAACCACACAAAATATATAAGAAATTCATCAATTTGTTTCTTCAGTTTATTTCTTTACTTAAGGATACCCACTTTAATTTTTCATTTTTTTCTCTCATTTTTTTGGTGCATTTTTCAGGTTTAAAAAAATTTTTTTAAAGTTTATTGGGGTAACTTTCGTTAATACAATTATATAATTTTCAAGTGTACATTATAATTTGGTATCTATATATTCTATTGTATGATTACCACCCAGAGTCCAGTTTCCTTTAGCTACCATATATTTGATCCCCTTTACCCACTTCACCCTCCCCCAGCCTTCCTATATTTGAACCCCTTTACTGTCTACCTCTTCCTTCCTCGCCCATCTCCTACCCTCTGGTAATTACTAGTCCATTGTCTATGTCCCTGAGTCTCTGTCCTGTTCATTTGTTGCTTTTAGCTTTATATCCCACATATAAGTGATATCCTGTGATTTTCAACTTTTTCTGTCTGGCTTCTTTCTTAGTATTATTTCGAGTTCCATCCAGGTTGTCGCAAATGGCAGTATTTCATGTCTTCTTATGGCTGAGTAATATTCCATTGT
>NW_006441525.1:1344611-1355701 GCF_000325575.1 Pteropus alecto
ATAATCTTTTTAATATGTTGCTGTATTCGGTTCACTAGTATCTTAATTAGGATTTTTGCATCTATGTTCATCAGAGATATTGGTCTGTAGTTTTCTTTTTTTGAGTTATCTTTACCAGGTTTTGATATCAGAGTAATATTGGCCTCATAAAATGGGTTGGGAAGTATTGTCTCCTCTTTGATGTTTTGGAAGATTTTGTGGAGACTAGGTATTAAATTTTCTTTGAATGTTTGGTAGAATTCACTCTTGAAGCCATCAGGTCCTGGACATTTACTTTTTGGTAGGTTTTAGATAAAGACACCCACTTTAGAGCTAGACTCTCAGAATTCAAATCTCACAACCATAGTTCTGCTCTTTACTAGCAGTTACTTCATTTGGGCTTTTACATAAATTTACTTTCGGCAATTACATACTCTCTCCATGCTTCTGTAAAATGATGATATTAATTGCACTTCTTTCATAGGATTGCTGCGAGGATTAAATGAGCTAGATGCATAAGTATTTACTATATTCCCAAGAGCATAGTAGGTGTATGTATGAATGATTGTATTTCTAAAATGGAATGTTAATAAAGTTTCACATAGGTAACAAAAAATAAAAATTTGGGAGGGAGCTACCTTTTAAAAATTAAAATCCTCTATCTGGAAAAGCATTTTGTATGGCATTTAGCTTATATCTTGAAAAATAATTGAATTATTCATTTCATTATTTAATATTTATTGAGTACTTGCCAAGTATGTAGCAATTCTAGGAAGACAGGTTTACATACCAGTGGAGAAAATAGTAACTAAGTGAACAAATAAATGCCCAGGGTAATTATTGATGTGATAGTACCTGTAGAGGAAGCAGCAGAAAGGCTTGGAATAGGGAAGGATTTGGTCTGTTGGTGGAACAGATGAGAGGCCTGGACTGGACTATGGTCACCTGGGAAGAGGCGAGGTGGGAGGGTGTGTGGGAGTTATATTTTGTAGGACCTTAGAGAATCTACTAAGGAGCTGGAATTTTTTTCTACAAGGAGTTAGGATTTCTTTCCAAAGAATATTTTGGAGGTAGATTTGGGGATTGAGGGGGAATTTAATCAGGAATGTGCTGAGTGAGATTTAAATTTGGGAAAGACGTTTTGTCAATTGCGTTGAATTGTTTTTTCTCATTGAAAATAAATTGGAGAGGGGCAGATGAGACCAAGTAGAAGATTCCAGGGAAGGCATGAATGGAGATGGGATGGATGGGGGCAGTAGAGGTGAAAAGTGGATGAAATCTAATCAAATCACACATACAGGCATACCTCAGAGATACTGAGTTTGGTTCTAGACCATTGCAATAAAGCAAATATCACAAGACAGCTAGTCACACATATTTTTTGGTTTCCCAGTATATATAAAAGTTACGTTTACACTATACTATAGTCTGTTAAGTGCATGATAGCATTATGTCTAAAAATATATACATGCCTTAATTAAAAAGTACTTTATTGCAAAAAAATGCTAACCACCATCTGAGCCTTCAGAGAATTGTAATCTTTTTGCTGTAGAGGGTCAATGTTTATGAAAATGAAATATCTAGAAGTAAAATAAAGTTAAGTGCAATAAAACAAGATATGCCTGTATTTATTTTGGGGTAGAATTGACAGGTATTTGTGATGACTTGGATGAGGATAGTGAGAGAAAGAGGAGAATCATTTTGGGCTATTATGTGCCATTTCACAGTATGCATGTATTCCCTCTATTATTAAGCCTTTTTTTTTTTTTATCATTTTAACATGAACCTTTTTAAAATTAAATTTTAGTACTATTTTAAAACTCATCTTCCTGATCTAGATTTTTTTTTTTTGCACTACAGCCAAATTGTGCAATCTTTTTAAATTTTTTCTCGTTTTCCTGTTTAGTGATGAGAACTTTCTTTTTCGATGTTTTTGGCATTTAATTGGGAGCATTTTATCTGTTAATTATTAAATCCTGCTGCTGAGGATTTAAACTCACCACTTGCAGAGTAGGTTTTTGAAATTAGATAGCTGAGTGTCATCCCTGCCCCAGGAGAGCACCAGTCTTTAAAGGCCTGCACCTCTTGAAGCAGCCTTCCCTTCTCTGCCCAGTCTACTGCCCAGGGTGAGGATGGCCAGGAACTGGGATGGTGGTGGGGCACCGGGAGTCCATTTCCTTAGCTCTGCCTGAGCACAGGCTCACTGTGTAACTCCACTGTTACTTTTAATATGTACTTTAGGTACAGTAAGTCAAGTTTGAATTTTTATGTTGTCACTTAGGACTAGTACACCTCTTTAGTAATTGGAGTTTATCATATTTTACTAAAATATGAGTTCTTGTGAATGTATTGAGATCAAACATTCTTTAGATCAAGCAAATCTGTTCAAATTGATGCATGTGGAATGAATTATTTTACTTTTTTCCTAAGAAATGAAGAAAAACTGGGAAGAAAATTCATTACACAGTAGTGCATAGATATTTTTTACAACTAATTGAGGAGCCAGAAATGCATATAAAATGTGAGAACTTCAGAAACATTTCTTAGATACAGACTATTATTAAATGCCCATGGATGTTTTTGATTCCCCATTACATTAAAATACTAGAACTTCATATTCCAAACATTTAAAAATAGCTCAATTTTAAAAAGATATAAAGTATTATCAGCTGTGCTTTTTGTACATAATTAACATGGGCCTGTGGAGGTATAATGACTTTTAGTGTAATGATATTATTCATGATAAAAAGTTCAGATGGTAATGATTGGAGCTACAGCTGGGTGACACATTTTTAAATAACTCAGAGATGACTCCACAGAGTGCATGCTACTTTAGTCTCTCGTAATCCCCCTTTCACTCATCAGTGAATTGTGAAGACACCAAAAGATTGTTTTAAAAATGCTTCATTTTCCCCCATTCTTAAAGATTTGACACGTGCTTACTGTTTCCTTTGGTGCTTGGCAGGCCACTGTGAAAGTACATCATCTTTTCCCTTCAGCTGAAATGGCTCAAGATTCAGGAGGCCTTTTTTCCGATTATCAGTTTTGGATGTGTAAGCTTTCTGTGTGGGGCCAGGCCTCCACTTTGGAAACCCAGCAAGACACCTGCCATCACCTGCCTCAGTTTCAGGAGTTCTTGAGGCAGATGTATGAAGCTTTGAAAGAGATGGTAAGTTGTGGACCAAAATTAATGAAGTTTTGTGACATCAGGGACTCTTTACCATATTTTACAAAGCCTGAATTTGATCCAAGGTCAAGGATTTGTGGTATTGACCTAATATATTGAAGGAGTAGAAAGACAAATTACCTGTAGGTAATACAGACAGAAAGTGGTTTCCTTGTCTCTGATTTATTGTGACTTCAGTCTTTCCTTCTTGATTATATTGTCACATGAGAGTTCCTGACCAATCAAGATGGTTTTAAACAAACAAGATTTGGATACATGTTGTTAGGTAATAATTGGGATTCTTTTAAGGGCCTTTGCATCTCAAACTTTTAAGAATTTGTTGAAATGCTTACCCTTTCCTCAACCCTATTTTAAAGTGGGCTCTACTAAGAGATGATAAATATTAAGATCTCTTCTTAAAAATATTTTAAGTTGTCTTTTCTGGTGAATATTAAGATTTTGAATGTCTTTACAATTGTTATATAGTTTATTGTGTTAAAAATTTGATATAATTTCATTTTGACATAAGATTTATTTTTGCAATATTTTATAAATTAACATGTTTTCATATTATAAAAATATTTGTTTTATACTTACTGTCTAACTTAAAGATAAAAAAAATGATCATTTAATATAGCCATTCTTGTGTTATACTTTTATTCCTTTGTCAAGGAAGCAAGTAGGAAATTTGAAGAATTATTCATGTTGATGATATGGGTTACTATGTCTTTAGAAACTATATGGAAAGATGCAGTTCTGCATGAACGACCAATACTAATATTTTTAAAACTGGTTTTTGTAACTTGACTTTAAAGGAGTCCCAGAAAGTGTAAGACCAGCCTTGAGGAAGAGACAAATGTGAGGACTTTATTGCTGCAATAGTAGGAAATGCTTCTAATTTCAGCTTATGTGTACATTATCTCAGGTTGGTCTTATTTTTGAACTTTCTGAAAGGTGAAGTGGGAAAAGGGCCAGTTATACAACAGCATGTATATTTTTAAATCCTAAGCTGTTTTCTACTTGGTCAATCTTTTTTGTCTCAGGTTTTAAGTTGTTGTAGACTAAAAATGATGTTATTAGCATATAGTAATCAAAATAGTAATAAACACAGATATTTATCTTTACGCTTTGGCTACTTTTATTTCTTTTTACAAGCTCCAGAGCTCTCGTCCTCTTAAACTTCTTTGAAATGGCCCTAATGGAGCTGAATTAGGAACCTCTCTAATTATGTTAGAATCAAACTCCTGGATGAAAATGAGGTTATAAAGATATTAATCACCTTTAATAGGTTTTTTTCCTTTGCTATTATGCAGTCTTTGTTATTTTTAAATACAGTGCTCTTTCCTGACTGTTAAGTATAAATAAAATGAAGCTAATTTTATAACAGAATTGATTTTACCTAAATGTGCTGTACATCTTAGTTTTGGTGACCTGGTTTAAGGAGAAAGAAGGTGGTTGCTTTTAAATTTTATTTGAATAACTAAGATCTTCTCTAATCCTGTTTTTCCTACTTTTCTTAAATATATGCTGAACAAGAAGGATTGAAGCTCCCTTAACCTATAGTATCAGTTTAATCTTTCTAAGTGGCATAGTGCACTTTTACTCACCAAAACAATTTTCTTTTACAGGATTCTAGTACAGTCATTGAAAGATTCCCCACAATTGGTCAACTGTTGGCAAAAACTTGCTGGAATCCTTTTATCTTAGCATATGGTAAGATTCAAAGCATGTCCTCTCAAAACACAAACTTCAAATGATTAAATTATAAACCTGTCTTCTGTTTTTCTTGAAGCAACTTATTAAATGTATTCATTGCCCCATTACAAAGATGACATCCTTTATTGTTGTCAATACATGTTTGTATATGTACAGATAAACATACACACATGCAGATCTGTAGTAAAATGGAATTCCTTGTGTTAGAGGGCAGAAATTCCCCAATGATTATCATAACCTTATTTTTAATTCATCGTAAAATGGTTACAGCAGTGAAATCATTTCTTTTGTTTCACAGTTTCATATTAATTCACATACTGCTTTCCATGTGTAAAACCATTTTTCAGAGTCCGAATCCTGCATGATTCTGCCATTATTTTGGGATGACATTTTGGTTTTACACAAAGTTAAGAGGAATTTGGGGAAACTTTGGGGGAGGTGTTCTTTTACTGACCTCCTGCCTACCTGTCCAGCCTCATTTCCTGTTTAATCTTCCACAACTACACCACATGCATTATAGCCAGGTCAAATTACTAACTGCGCCTGAAGGCACATGATGTTAGGGCTTGTGACACACAATTCCTTTTGACTAGAACTCTGTTCTCATCTCTCATCCTCTTAAACTTTTGAAATCGCATTGCTGCAGCTGAGTTAGGAACCTCTCTCAGTGTGTCTATAGCCGCCAGCATTTCCCTTAATTATAACACGTACTACAGTGTTTTATAATTGTTGGTTTGCCTGTCTGATACCCTGGAAAACCAAATGCCTTTCAAAAGCAAGAAATGTGGTTCTAGGTCTCTATGTCATCCTGGGGCCTACCATAGGATGGAACAGGCACTTCTAAAGGTACACAGTTGAAGTTTATTGCTTTGATTTGACTGTAGTATTAGCTAATGTAATATTTACTTCTCATATATTTTATTCAAATATTGATTGCATAATATATCAGAATAAAAATAAAATGAATATTCCTCTTTTGATGTTTTAAAGAATTGTATAATTTCTCCTAGCCTGTTACAAGTCATTAGGAACTAGGTGGGAAAGGGACATCACATTTGGTCTTGTGAGTATACATGCCTGAGTGCACCAAATACACCCAAACTCACTTGCTCTCTCCCCACCCTGATCTATTCCTCTTCCTCTCTACTTATGCCTTTTGCTTATTCTTCCCCCTTGAGTTGATTCTTCCTCCCTCCACCCACTCAGCTTGTTCAAGTTTTAATCTGAAATGGCAAAAACACGATATAGCCATCACTGTGTTTGCCACATTTACCAGGGCCACACTTACCTGCCTTATGTTAGTATATTTCAGCTATGCCATTGTTTCTCAGACATCTTTAACCAGAAATACATTCTCTGTACAATGTGTATATATGTATATATGTGTATGTACACATACACTTACACACACAAATACTTATACATGCACACACACATTAAAGAATGCTTATTTTTATTATGTGCAGTCCATATTCACTATACTATTTTTAAAATGGTCTTCATGACCCAAAACTGATTTCACAAACCACTGATGGGTCATGACCAAAAGTTTGAAAAACATTGAGCTAGGCTGATGATACTGATAGAAGGAAAAAGGAAACTTGTTGAATTTCCTCCATAAAAGCACCACCCATCGTTAGATATTTCATGGACTGGATAATCGCTTTTTAAAAAAAAATACGATGTCCTCTAAGTGTACATGGTGCATATAAGACACATCCCTAATTTAGAATGTTAAAATGTGGGAAAGTTTGTGTTGTAGAATCGAAAAAGTAGAATGAAAGGCATTGCTCACTTTGTGTTAGGTGCTGTTCTCTGTGGATTGCATAGTGGATCTAATTGAGTTCTTTATGATGATAGTCTTAGAGGATAGGTAATTATGGATTGGAGTAAATAAGTCGCTTTTTTCAGAATAGAAAGCTAATAAGAGCCAGGATCCCACCCCTCTAAAGCTCGCTTTGGTGTTATGATCTAACGCCCATGGATGACACCATTGTGGTTGAAGTATTCCAGTGCTAGCTTTGCCACGGGGCAGCTTCACCTGAATGTATATATTCACTGGACATAAATTTACTAAGGGTTTTTTTTTTTTTCCTGTAAGCCAGGGCCTAGGAAAACATATCTCGCAATTTTTGCCCATTTTCTGGTTAGGGGAGAAGAAAGACCTGAGCAGATCAGCCAGACTCAGAGTGAGATTGGTATCCTAGAAGTCTGAACAAGGAGCCTAGGGGAAGGAGAATTTCACAGGGTAGCTCATGCTGGGGCTGACTCCTAGAGGACAGTAGATAAGATGGGGTTTTCTAAGGCAAGCCATGGAACTTGCTGGGTTTTAGATTCCTTATTTGTAAAACTGCTAGAGGCTGGACCAATTTAGCCCTATCCCTTAAACTTGCATCAGTCTGTGATCTTTTCTTAGCACCTTATCTTCATTACATTGGCCCCCTCTGACAACCAGAAACAAGTTCTCTACCTCTTTTGTTTCAATGCATGTGTTACCTTTTGAACTGCCCATTAAATTTCAGTTTCCTGTTTGAGGTACACTTTGATTCTGAGCTCATAGAAGAGACTCACAGGCACATGAATAATCAAATCTTGCCTGTATGCTGTTGTTTCACCAGTCAGGCCCTTTCTTTCAGAAAATGATATTTTCTTACAGTAAATAATATCAAAATTTCTTTTTAAATGTGGTAAAAGTAAACAGTTTTCATCAAGGAAAAAAGCATTTCTCCTATAATATTAAAAGAGAACAGGATCAGAAATAAGGATAGGGAAGGAGGAAGGATTTGGAAATGAAAAAACATCACAAAGAGAAGAGGAAAAATAGATAAAGGGAGAGAATACCTTTTATTCAGTGATGTTCTCTATATAAAATTACTGCCCTTACCTCCTTGGAATCCTTACCTCCTTGGATTCTAGCTCTGCTCTCATAATTGAGCATAACAGCTATAACCTGACTTCCTCACTATTTGCTGTCTATTGCTGTATAACAATTTGCCCGCAAACTTGGGAGTTTAAAACAGTATTTATTGTCTTAAAAAATAATAATAATAATAATGCTGCCTTCACACTATTAAACTATAGAATTAAAGTTTAAAAAATAATTTAGTTTTTATTTGAAATTTCAATTCAAGATAACAAAAAAAATAAAATTTTAGGTGGCAAATATAAGTTGGTATGTTCCTTTTCCTTTCACTCTTTTTTAGAGTCTAAATTTTCACTACGATCTGCAGTCAGTTCACTATGATCTGAGGCAGTTTCCCATCTCCTTTAAACCATCAGGCAAGATTCTCCAGTCCAAAGTCAGGGCCTCCAGGGAGGATCTTGACAGATGCCGTCCCCTGTAGTGAGTGCTGGTGACACTCATAAATAACAAGTGATGGCTTGCATCTATAAATTCCTAAAGCAAAGTAAGTTAATGAGCAGTACAGTTCAGTGTATTTCAGTTCATTGACTCTAGGTGAAGGAAGTCACCTCCTAAAAGTTGAGTGATCTCTGACTCTTTTCACTTTTTTATGAGAAAAATAAATACACTTGTTGAACTAAATGTGCAGAATCACTCAACACCTGGGAGAAACTCCCATATTTTAGATTCATTTATGTTTAAGTTCCATAAATTAACATTTCCCTTATTCATTCATTCATTCATTCATTCATTCATTTATTTATTTGGTGTTGAATGTCTGGGTTTTGAAAATGCTCCCCATCAAGTTTTGTTTTGTTTTAACACAGGAAGCTGCTTGTGTAAATATATCATTGGTTGTGTGTCACATTTACGATGTGAAGACAGAATTTCTTCTCATATTTAAAGCATAAGACATACAACAGTCACATTTTTAATCAGTGGCATTGGTTTAACCTGAAAAACCTTAAGATCATTAGAGATTATATGATTCTTGAAATAATTGATTTCAAGCAAGCCAGTGCTGTATTTGAGCTCATAAAAACTCGGAGAAAAAAAGTGAAGTCCCGCAGATAAAGTTTGTTCAGAAATGTTTGTCATTAGTAGACCGTAAGTCTGTGGATGTGTATGGGAGAAAATGGGTTTAAAAATTACTGTTAATGTCTTCTAGTGTACAGTTGAAAATGCAGAGGTAGCTTACTGTAGCTTGTATTTTCCTTATTTCTTGTTAATGAAACCCTTAGAAATGCTGTGTTTATGAGATTGTAGAAGACAGAAGAAGGTAAAGGGTGAGGTAAAGCAGAGTTTGCCACCCCAAAATATGCCTTTTGGGAGATGGATTATTTTAAGCTGGTTATTTTTAATTAACAAAAGACTGAGTTTACCTTTTCTTCAGCTACCTAAAAGAATTTAGAGAACCTGCTTCAGGAAGAAAGCTATTGTCATAGATAACTATAGTTCAGTATGAACTAAGTGTTAATAGACAGGGAGGAACTTAGCAAGGCCTGTTTAATCAAAGTCCTCTCTGTGTCCCATTGTTAAAGATGGTCCAGCAAACATTTATTTACTAAACATTTGCTTTTCTATATGCATGTGAATTGTCTTCCTGGCATTTGAAGACCCAAACCACAATCCCCACCTCCTTCTCCTTAACCCAAGATGGCATATAAGCCTTAACTGTCTGATCTCTCTTTTGTCCCATATTCTTAGGAAACCCCCATATGTACAAGTGTAATAAATTTGGTCATTTTCTCCTGTTAATCTGTCTCATATTAATTTGATTATTAGTCAAGCCAGAAGAATTTAGAAAGATAGAAGCAAAATTAATTTTACCACACCACAAGGGCATTGGATGATTCTGCAGAGGGATTGATTCCAATTGTGGATTTTCTCAGTCTCACCTCCATGGCCTTGTGATAAAGTTCATAGTTGCTTGGTTCTATTTCAGGTAATGACATCTTCAGTTTTTAGGCCTTATTTTTGCTTTTTAATCATTATAAAATTTCCAACTGTAATGGACACAGTTTCCATAATAGGACAAAGAGAATGGTTCACAGACTAGATATTCTCATCAAATATAAGAGTTCAAAGTTCAGCATTTTCATCGCATACTTGGTAAAGTTTTAAATTTTAGAGTAAAGAATTCAGAGCATGTTAAGAGGCTTCTGTTTTATCCAAACCATTTGGTGTTAAACAATCCTTATGTTGAATTTGTTTTTAACAGGTGAGAGTGTTTTGGTAAATTAGAAAATTAAAAAATTAAGTCAGAAATATTGACTACTGCCTATAACAGTAATGTGGCCTTAAAAAGGTTGAAATTACTAGGGTTTGAAATGTGAAATAAAGAACTAATCTTGAGAAAAGCCCAGTTCTCTTAGTTCTTTCCATCATTCTCTTTTGGCTTTAAAAATTGCTGCTCTAACAGAAAGGGAATTGACCACACAAGGGCTAAGCATAAGTGATCCCAAAACCACAAGAAGAAAAATCCCTACAAAGTTAAGTTTCACACGTGGCCCTGGATACTTGTTCTACAAACTTAGTAGTTTTAGATTTTCCTATAATATAATAAATATATTTCCTGTAAATATAGTATTTTAAATTTTATATACTAATTATCTTTCCTTTTTATTTGATAAAACCTACTCATTTTAGTTTTTCTTTTTGCAGATGAAAGCCAAAAATTTTTAATATGGTGCTTATGTTGTCTGATTAACAAAGAACCACAGAATTCTGGAGAATTGAGACTTAACTCTTGGACACGGGTAAGAGTAAATTTTGCCCTGCACTGCTCTGAATAAAATTGATTGTTTAAAGGTGCTGCTTTGACAGTCCAGTTCTAGGATGTTATAGAAACTTTTTCACACATACCCTTCGCTGTTAGATTATCTTGCTGAGTATAAAGTTATTCAAGAGGTTTTATTTTTGTTTGTGAATTCCATAAGACATCGGTCTTTAGGGTGAACTTTCCCATGCCTACAAGACCTAATGTTGAGTGGTTTTGAAAAGTTACTTTCATGTAATTAAAAGAATGTACTCTATTTCCTTCTAGCAGTTGCTATCTTTCAAAAAATTATTTCTCCCTACCAACCTAGTTTAAATAATGTAATACATAATTCCTCTCCAGGTACCTCTCTTGCCTCTCTCAGAATCTGTTCTGTAATAAAACTGAAATTCCAAAGTTCCCTGGGAACAGCAGTCTTTATTTTGTGTCCTCAAGTTGGTACTCAGGCCAGTTTGCTCAGACTGGCACCTGGTGTTAGTTGGCTACAGCTGCTCACATCCTAAAATCGGTTACCCAGCTCTGCTAGTCCAGATAGCTGACAGCTTCCT
>NW_006441525.1:1355715-1358769 GCF_000325575.1 Pteropus alecto
TGCTTCCCCCTGAAGGGCATAAGTTGGAAAAAGTTGTAATACTGGGCTGTGGCTGTCCTTACCACCAGTAAGTTGGCTGTTCTTTTCTCTTACCCCACACTGTACTGCTGCAGTAACCCCAAGGGCTCACTGATGCCTGTCAGACTCCCTTTCATATGCATGTGGTTCTGATTAGCTGCTTAGTGTTATGAAATCACCCACCCAGATTAATGCATGTGATTTTGTCTCTCCACCTGACTGGTGATATCATTTCATTCACTGCTTTTTTACAATTCCTTTGTTTTATACAAATTACCAACAGAGATGACAAAGACAATATTGGTAATTTTCTGTTAGGTTGAAAGAATAGAAGGAATATGAGGTCTATTCTACCTCAAAGAGTAGAAGTGAAAATGATTGAGTGAGGGAAGGAAAGAATGCAACATTTAATTGGAAGGATAATTAAAGAGCTGAAGGAAGGAACTGATAAGTGGAATTAAGGTTGAAAAGGTATGAAAACAAGGTTATAGAAATAGAATAACGTACTTAGTCTTAATGCTTTAAATTGTTGCTTCTGTTGAATATTTGATATCTTAATGATTCTTTAAGATATATTTTTATATTGCCTAGCTTAGTAAGTTCTGATATAGGCCATCTAATTAAAGTGTTTCCTCCTTGCCCCCCCGCTTTATGGAAAATTAATAGACAGTAGGTTGCTTGTATTTACATTGTACAGTTCAATGAGTTTTTTTTTCCAATTATAGTTGGCATACAATAATATGTTTTTCAGTTGTACAGTATAGTGGATAGAGATCTATATAACTCACAAAGTGATCACCCCACTAAATCTAGTATCCATCTTCCGCCTACATATTTATTAGGACATTATTAAATATTTTCCTTATGCTGCACTTTATATCTCCATTTCTATTTCATAATTATCCATTTGTACTTCTTAATCCCTTTGCCCTTTTTCACCGTCCCCCCACAACCCCTTTCCCATTTAGTAGCCCTCAAAATATTCTCTGTATCTATGAGTTTGTTTCCATTTTTATTGTTGTTTGTTTCATTCTTTAGATTCCACATGTCCATGAAATCATGTGATATTTGTCTTTATCTGACTGCTTCATTCATCACGATACCCTCTAGGTCCATCAACACAATATCTTTTTCTATCCCCTTCCTTTTAGTCTATATGTGTCTTTTAATCTGAAGTGACTCTTTTATGGGCAGCATATATAGGAGTCTTGTTTTCTTATCCATTCAGCCACCCCATCTTTTGTTTGGAGCACTTAATTCTTTTCCATTTGAGATACTTGTTGATAGGAATGTATTCATGCTTTTGAAACACATCTTTTCTTCGTAAAGAACCCCTCTAAAATTTCCTGTAATACTGGCTTGGTGTTGATAAAACTACCAGCCAAGAATAATGTAACCTGCTAAGCTCTCCTTTAGAAATGAAGGAGAAATAAAGACCTTTCCAGACATACAAAAATTGAGGGAATTCTCCACTACAAGGCCTGTACAACAAGAAATTCTGAAAGAGGTCAGCTCACCTACAACAAAAGGACCAAAAAACCCCCCAAAAACAAAAAAAACCCATAATTAAGAGTAAGGTCACTAGCAGGCCGATAAAAGCAGAGAAGTACAACCCTTACTACGATCAGGGCATTATAAGCTTAAAATAAGAAGAGATTTGCTATAGCAAGATAGTAATGAACGTTCAGCATACAGAGGGACAAATTGAGACAACAATGACAAAAGGGGAAGATTCAAAGATCCAAATTCGCAAGAGGGAATGGAAATAAGGCACACGCAGAAAAAAGGACTACTGTATATATACAACTATCCGTTTCATATTCGTAATGATAACCACAGGCCAGAGATTTAGAACCAAAGTATATAACATAAAACAAGAAGGACCAGAGGGAAAACCCACAAAAACCAACCAAAATAAAGAAAACAGAAACCCAAGGACAAGGAAGCAATGGAAACACCGAGCTACCAGAAAGCAAAAGATAAAATGACTATAAGAAGACCTCATATTTCAGTAATCACCCTAAATGTTAATAGACTGAACTCACCACTGAAAAGCACAGAGTGCAGAATGGATCAAAAAACAAAACCCAACCATATGCTACCTCCAGGAGACACATCTCAGTTCCAAAGACAAATACAGACTCAGTGAAAGGGTGGAAAATGATATTTCAAGCAAATGGCATTCAAGAAAAGCGAGGGTAGCGGTACTAATATCGTATGAAATAGACTTCAAAATAAAAAAGGTAAAGATAGATACTGAGGGACGCTTCATAATGATAAAGAGAATCATGCACCAAGAAGACATAGCACTTATTAATATCTATGCTCCCAATCAGGGAGCCCCAAAATATGTAAAGCAAATACTAACAGAACTAAAGGGAGAAACAGACCAAAACAGTATCGTAGTAGGGGACCTAAATACCCCACTGTCAGATAGGGACGATCATCCAAACAGAAAATTAATAAGGAAATAACATCCTTAAATGACACATTAGACCAGCTGGACATACTTGACATTTACAGAGCCTTCCATCCCAAAGCAGCTGCTATACATTCTTCTCTAGTGCACATGGAACAGTCTCAAAGATTGATCACATACTGGGACACAGAGATAGGCTCAACAGATACGAGGGTTGAAATCATACCAGTCATATTCTCTGATCATAATGCTTTGAAACTAAAGATCAACTGTAAAAAGAAAGTGGAAAGAATCACAAATAAGTAGAGATTAAACAACATACTACTGAAGAATGACTGGGTCAGAGTAGAAATAAAAAAATAGATCAAGAGATATATAGAAATGAATGATGATAGTACAACATATCAAAACTTTTGGGACACGGCAAAAGCAGTCATAAGAGGAAAATTCATATCATTACAGGCCTACCTCCAAAAACAAAAACAAACCCAAATAAACAACCTAATGCTTCATCTTCAAAAACTAGAAAAGGAAGAACAAATGAAGCCTAAAGTCAGCAGAAGGAAAGAAATAATCAAAATTAGAGCAGAAATAAATGAAATTGAAAACAAAAAAAA
>NW_006441525.1:1360703-1458576 GCF_000325575.1 Pteropus alecto
GGAAATGCAAATCAAAACCACAATGAGATACCATCTCACACCTGTTAGAATAGCTATTATTAACAGGACAAGTAATAACAAATGTTGGAGAGGATGCAGAGAAAAAGGAACCCTCATACATTGCTGGTGGGACTGCAAATTGGTACAGCCACTACGGAAAACAGTATGGAGGTTCCTCAAAAAACTAAGAATTGATCTACCATATGATCCAGCAATTCCTCTACTGGGTTTTTACCCCAAAGACTTGACAACTCATATGCGAAAAAGTATTTGCACACTGTATTCATAGCAGTACTATTCACAGTGGCCAGGACATGGAAGCAACCTAAGTGTCCTATGATAGATGGCTGGCTAAGAAGCTGTGGTACATATATACAATGGAATATTACTCAGCCATAAGAAGACATGAAATACTGCCTTTTGCAACAACATTGATGGACCTTGAAATAATCATACTAAGCAAAATAAGCCAAAGAGAAACAGTTAAAAATCACATGATATCACTTATATGTGGGTTGTAAACCTAAAAGCAACAAGTGAACAGAACAAACAAACGGAGACACATGGACGTGGACAATGTACTAGTAGTTACTAGAAAAGAGGGGTTTGGGGGAGGGGAGAAATTTAAAAATGTTAAAAAAAAAATACTATGGAAAAAAAAATTCCTTTAGCTTATTTTTGTCTGGGAAGCTCTTTATCTGTCCTTCGACTCTAAATGGTAGCTTTGCTGGATAAAGTATTCTTGGTTGTAGATCCTGGGTTTTCATCTCATTGAATATTTTGTGCCAGGCCTTTCTGTCCTGCATAGTTTCGTTTGAGAAATCAGCCACCAGTCTTCTGGGGGCTCCCTTGTAGGTAACCAACTGCTTTCCTCTTGCTGCTTTTAAGATTCTCTCTTTGTATTTAACCTTTGACATTTTAATTACGATGTGTCCTGGTGTGGGCCTCTTTGGGTTCCTGGTTCTTGGGACTCTCTGAGCTTCCTGGGGTTGTATGTTGATTTCTTTCACTAGGTTAGGGAAGTTTGCCATCTTTATTTCTTCAAATAGCTCTTCAACTTCTTGTTTCCTTTCAGGTACCCCTATGACCTGGATATCTTTACATTTAATTTTGTCCCATAGGCTTCTTAAATTATTAAAATAGTCTTGGCTTCTTTTTTCTTGCTGTTCTGATTGGGTGTCCTTGGCTTCCCCATCTTCTATGTCATTGGTTCAATCTGCTTCTTTATCCACTGTGTTGATTCCCTCTAATAAACTCTTCATCTCAGATAATGTGTTCTTCATTTCTAACTTGTTCCCTTTTATAATTTCCATTTTCGTGTTTTTTTTCTCTTTATTAAAGTTCTCACTGAGTTCATCTACACTTTCCCTAAGTTCACTGAGCATCTTTATAACCAGTGTTTTGAACTCTGCATCTGTTAGATTACTTGACTCCATTATTCCTGGGTCTCTGTTCTGTTCTCTCATGTGGTTTTTGCTTCGTCTTACCATTTTGGCTGCTTTTCTGTTTCTACCTACAAAGCAAAGCTCCTAAGTCTCCTGGTTTTATTAGCATGGCTTTGTGTAGTAGGTGTCCAGTGGCACAGTCTAGAAGGGTTCAGCTGCAGGCCATGTTTAGCCCCAGCCTGTGCCCTTCTGGGGCCACTTGTTAAGATTCAGCAAGCAATCCATTGATGCTGTGCTAATATTTGCTTTAAGAGGCCTCGCCAGAAACCGAGGCCAGCTACCACCAGTGTGGGTCTCAGTAAGGAACACCAGACTCACCAAGGATACAATTGGATGTGGCTTGGATGGGGCCGTGCGTTGGGGGTGATGGAGTTTCAGGGAATCCTCTGAGCAGAGGGACCTCTTACCCAGTTCGATGATGTCTCAGCTGTGGTGGCTCTGTTTCCGCACACTGGGAGGGGAAGGACTCAACAGAGGAACCATGGATACCACCACCTCTTATGCCCAGGAGAAAGCATTGCCTCTGGCCCTCGCTCCAACAATTTAATGTCCCCCTGTAAGTCCCTGGTGCCCCGCAGACAGCCAACGGAGTGCTGGTGCTCAGAGCAAACAAGTCTGTCACCCTGGAAGTCCGGTTGCGGACACAGCCTCATTAAGAGGTGTCTTCAGCCGCCTTATGGTGCTGCCATAGCCTTTGTCCCCCTCAGCCACTCAAGACTTGACAGACTTGTGTCTTTGCTCCTTCCTGCCTTCTACCACTGCAGGTTGATTAATTATTTCTCTCCCTAGTTGTAGTGCTTCTGTTCATCTAGATCCCAGGCAACTTTGCTTGGTGTTTGCTCCATGTTTCAGTCCCAACTTTGATATAGTGCCAAGAGGGATGAAGAAAACCTCTGTCATCTACACCATTTTTAAGTGTCTCTCCTAATTAAAACATTTTTAAGTGATTGGCATTAACTTTCTTCATTTCACTCATGACTCTTAGTCTGTTTTAAAGTTTCTAGCCTTGCATTTTATTCTGTGGGTTTGTTTCCCTTACTTTAGTGTATATTTATCAATATGTACTTATTAAGTATTTTACCTCAGGGAGGTAAAATAAAAACACTTAATTCATGTCTTCAGGGAATTCATAGACTGGTAACCAGATCATCCAAGGGCAGTGTGATTGGGTTATTAGTTTATCTATATACAGGAGTTGAGGATATAGGAAATGGGGAAAACAGTTTCCGTCCTCATTGTACTAGGCAGGCCTATAATATTAAATGATTAAAGAAATGTCTAGAGTAATATTGATTGTTTAAGTATTAGCAATCTAAAGCTAATTACATATACCTATCACAGATCAGTACCTACATAATCATATATTGTTGACCATAAATGCAGCAAGATGGAAGATACTTGTTTATGAATTAATTGTACATGTGTTTACTTTCTTTTATCTTAGATGTGATATATTACACATTAAGGATGTGTAACTTGCCATCCAATATCCTTCTTAAAATTACGTAACAAGCCATATTTTAACATTTATTTTATTCAGTGAGCATTTATTTAGTGCTTGGTATTTGCTATGCTGCTCTAATTGTGGTAGTAAAATTGGGTTATTCTGTTTTCTTAGAGCATCACAAATTTGACTGAAACAACCTGAATGAAACACTAAGAATTTCTATAAATTCAAAAATTCAGTAAAAATTCAGATTAACTTTTAAATTTGAAAATGTTAGACTGAGTTCTGCAGGTTGTATTTTTATTTTATTTTATTTTATTTATTTTTTTTTTTAGATGAGGCAACCCTTGGTTGACCTCACAGATTGCAAGGACCTTGTTAGCTTACAATCCCTTATTTTTTAATTTTTTATACCTACAGCACCTGGTCTTCCTAGGCGATCTCCCATCCAAGTACTAACTAGGTCCGACCTTGGCAGTTTGTACTTTTAGAACAGAGGTGAAATAAAAATTCTATTTGATGCTTGCTCTGTGTTAGCATATGTTGATATGTTATGTTGGAATATATTAATTCAATTTTTTTTTTTTTTTGAGTTTTACTGGTAACCTCAAATGTACCATCCAACAACACTACCTCAGTGACTAGTCTTATAGTTTAGAGACTGGTCGAAGTCACAGGACTCTTTCACATCTTTTCAGAATACTTGGTTCTTGAATCCGTTGAACAGATACTTTTTGAGCACCCACTGTTTGCCAGGCACTACCACAGAAGCTGAGGATAGCAGCAGTGGATCTAAAGATAGCATTATTTACAGTAGCCAAGATATGGAAACAACCTAGGTGTCCGTCAATAGATGATTGGATAAAGAAAATGTGGTATATGTATGGAATGAATATTATTCAACCATGAAAAATAATGAAATCTTGCTGTTTGCAGCAACATAGTTGCGCCCTAGAGGGCATTATGCTAAGTGAAATAAGTCATACAGGAAAAAAAAATACCATATGATCTCAGTTATATGTGGATCTAAATAATAAAAAAAAACAACAACAAGCTCATAGATAAAGAAAACAGATTGGCAGTTGACAGTAGTGGTGGGGGAAGTGTAAAGGGGTTAAAAGGCACAAATATGTAGTTATAAAAAGTCATGGGGATATAATGTAGAGCATGGTAACTATAGTTAATAATACTATATTGCATATTTAAAGGTCGGTAAGAGAGTAGATCTTAAAAGTTCTCATCATAAGAAAAGAGATTTTATTTTTTTGTAAATGTGTGATGTGTGGTGATGGATGTTTACTAGACTTATTTTGGTAATCATCCTGCCATGTGTACAAATATTGAATCATGTTGTGCACCTGAAACTAATGTTATACGTCAATTATACTTCAATAATTAAAAAAAAGGTCACACATGCCAAAATGTATAACAAGTCATTGCTTAGTGCTAGAAAGGAAAATAGAGGTGGGTAAGGGAAAGGGATGCTGAAAGTTCATTATTAGAAAGGATAGTTAGAAATGTCCTCCAAGGAGAGATGACTTTTTAGGAGAGATTTGAATTAGCTGAAGGAGCAGCCATTTGTTTTTTAATTCTACTTGGTTGTCTTTCATATCATTTTGTAGAAATTCTTTATGTGCGTTGAATATGGGTACCTTTTTTATTGTATATTTTGCAGCTATTTCTTTTTTCCACTCTGGTTTGTTTTTGTGTTTACATTTCCTAATTTTTTTAAGGAAGGTATTTTTAGTTTTATTGTCAGATTGATTAATATTACTCTTTGTGGTTAATAACTTTGTGTCTTAAGAAGGTTTTCCCTACTCCAATGTCATGAAGACCTTCTATATTATCTTCTAAAAGTATATTGGTTTGCCTTTCCCATATAGGTCTGTGACCCACCTGTAACTGTTTTATTGCATGTTCTAAAGTGGGAGTCCATTTTCATTTTGCTTCTACCTGGATACCCCATTGTTTCAGCAACATTGTTGAAAAGTCCTTTCCTCACTGATCAATATATATTGCTACCTTCATCAAAAATCAAGTATTTTTGTTTGTGCAGGTATGATCCCTAAAGCTCTCCATTGGTTTCATTATCTATCTATGATAGTTAATTTTATGTGTTAACTTTGGTCCATTTGCATGCCAGCTATTTGGTCAAACATTATTTTGAGTGTTTCTGTGAGGGTGTTTTGGGATGTGATTAACATTTAAACTGATAGACTGAGTATAGCAGAATACCCTCCCTAATGTGTGTGGGCCTCTTCCAATTAGTTGAAGGCCTGAATAGAACAAAAAGGCCGAACACTTCCATGAGAGTTTTCTCTATATTGGAACCGAATAACCAGTGGCTCTTGAGTAAACTCCAAATTGTACGTTTTATTTTTAGTGTAACACATCACTGTCAGAGAGCGTCCTATATATTTAGAAAACCACTGGTCTCAGAAATTATATTCGTTAGTTTATGTATAGCGAGATGCAAGACAGGCAGGGGACTCTGAAGAAACAGTTTGTTAATGGTACAATGGCACCAGGGATTGGTCAGCCAAGGGGCAGACAATGATACTTTGGAAACATGATTATGTCTGCACCGTTAGTAACTTCTGTTGTTACAGTAGGCCCGCCTTATTCTTGGTTTCACTTTCTACAGATTAAATTATCTGTGGTCAACCGCCATCCAAAAATATTAAATGGAAAATTCGAGAAATAATACCTAAGTTTTAAATTGTACACCATCCCGAGCAGTGTGATGAAATCTAATGTTATCCTGCTTCATGCCACCCAGGATATGAATAATTCTTTGTACAGCATATCCACCTCACTTTTCATCACCTGGACATTGCATCATTTCACATCATTACAAGAAGAAAGATGAGTATAGTACAACAATATATCTTGAGAGAGAGAGACCACATTCGCATAACTTTTATTATAGTATTTTGAATGATCATTTAAAAGGGAAAATAGCATATTTCCTGAGGGCAGTTAGTGAAAGACAGCAGAGGCAAGGCGAAAGTCAGGGAAAAGGCAGGCATCTGGAGATTCCTCTTCCACAGCTCCACTCCAGTAAAACATTGGCAATTGCAAATTGTCATTTTTGTTTTTGTTTTACTTTTTATTTATTTATCATTTATTTTTAATTCATGCGTGTCAGTATTTGTTTGTTTGTTTAATTCCCATCACCTCTTTGGCAATCATGAGTTTGTTCTCTATATCTGTTATATTTTGTTTGTCCTTTTTTTTTTTTAGATTCCTCATAAAATCATACACTATTTGTGTGACTTATTTCACTTAATGTAATACCCTCTAGATCCATCCAGATTGCTGCAAATAGCAAGATTTCATCCTTTTTTATGGCTGACTAATATTCCATTGTGTGTGTGTATATCACGTCTTTATCCATTTATCTACTGATGGGCATCTAGGTTGCTTTCATATCTTGGCTGTTACTAATAATGATGCAATCAATATAGTGTTTTTGTTTTCTTCTGATAAATACCGAGAAGGGGAATTGCTGGGTCATGTGACAGCTCTATTTTTAATTTTTTGAAGAATCTCCATACTGTTTTCCATAGTGACTGCACTAATTTACAATCCCACCAGAGGTGTACCAGGGCTCTCTTTTCTCTCCATCCTTGCCAGCATTTATTTCTTGATTTATTGATGATAGCCAGCCTGATGCAGTATGAGGTGTGATATCTCCATGTGATTAGTGATATTAAGCATCTTTTCATATCTGTTGGCCATCTGTATGTCCTCTTTGGACAAATGTCTATTCAGGTCCACTGCCTATTTTTCAATTGGATTTTTTAGTTTTCTTGGTGTTAAGTTGTATCAGTTTCTTATATATTTTGGACATTAACCCCTTATCTGATGTCTCATTTGAAAATTTCTTCTCCCATTCAATAGGTTGTCTTTCTGGTTTGTCGATGGTTTCCTTAACTGTGAAAAACCTTTTGGTTTGATGTAGCCCTATTTATTTTTTTCTTTTGTTACCTTTGTCAAGGAAACATATTCAAAAAGATATTGCTGAGAGTGATGTCACAGAGTTCACTGCCTCTGTTTTGCTTTAAGAGTTTTATTATGGTTTCAGATCTTACATTTAAATCTTTAATCCATTTTGAGTTTACTCTGGTAAAATAAAGTGGTCTAGTTTCTTTTTTTTTTTGCACATATCTGTCCAGTTTTCCCATCATCACTTATTGAAGAGACTATCTTTACTGCATTGTATATCCTTGCCTCTTTTGTCATAGATTAATTAACTGTATAGGATTTATTTCTGGGCTCTCTGTTCTATTACATTGCTTTGGATATCTGTTTTTATGCTGGTACCATACTGTTTTGATTATTTTAGCTTTATTGTATAGTTTGATATCAGGGAGCATGATACCTTCCACTGTGTTCTTTCTCAAAAGTTCTTTGGTTATTCAGGGTCTATTGTGGTTCCATATAAAGTTTTGGATTAGTTCTAGTTCTGAGAAGAATGCCATTGGTATTTTAATAGGGATTGCATTGAATCTGTATATTGCTTCAGGTAGTAAGGACATTTTAACAATATTAATCCTTCCAATCCATGAGCAAGATACATCCTTTCATTTATTTGTATATTCTGCAGTTTCTTCAGCATTTTATAGTTTTCGTATTATAAGTCTTTCACCTCTTTCATTAAGTTTATTCTTAGGTATTTTATGCTTTTTGATGCAATTATAAATGGGACTGTTTTCTTAATTTTTTTCTTCTGATTGTCATTCGTGTATAGAAACAACTTATTTCTGCATATTGATTTTGCAACTTTGTTGAATTTATTAGTTCTAATAGTTTTTTGATGGTGTGTTTAGGGTTTTCTGTATATACTGTCATGTCATCCACAAATAATGAGAGTTTTACTTCTTTCTTTCTGAGTTGGATGCCTTTTATTTCTTTTTCTCTTACGATCGCAGTGGCTAGGACTTCCAATACTATGTTGAATAGTGGTGGGTACTGGTCATTCTTGTCTCGTTTGTGATCTAGAGTATGATGTTGGCTATGATTGCTTATGATATTGGCTGTGGGTTTCTCATATATAGCCTTTATTATGTTAATATATGTTCCTTCTGCACCCACTTGGTTGAGAGTTTTTATCATAAAAGAATGTTGAATTTCGTCAAATGCTTTTTTTGTGTGTCTTTCAAGATAATCATATAGTTTTTATTTTTTATTTTGTTAATGTGATGTATCACATTAGTTGATTTACAGATTTTGAACTGTCTTTGCATCCCTGGGATAAATTTTACTTGATCATGGTATATAATCCTTTTAATATATTGTTGAACCCAGTTTACTAATGGTTTCTTTCTTTTTTTTTTTTTTTTTTTGAGAATTTTTACATCTATGTTCATCAAGAATATTGGCTTTTAATTTTTTTGGTAATGTTTTGGTCTGGTTTTGATATCAGGGTAATGCCAGCTTCATAGAATGAGTTTGGAAGCATTCCTTTCTCTTTAATTTTTTGAAATGGTTTAAGCTGTCTGATCCTGACTTTATTTGTTGGGAATTTTTTTGATTACGGCTTCAATTTCATTGCTAGTAATTAGTCTGCTTAGATTTTGTTTATTTTCCTTCTTGGATCAGTCATGGATAATTATATACTTATAGAAATTTATCCTTGTATAAATTTCATGTATTGTCGAATTGGTTGACATGTAATTGTTCATAGAATTCTTTAATGATACTTTGTATTCCTGTGGTGTCAGTTGTAATTTCTCTTTCATTTATGATTTTATTTCTTTGGAATCTCTTTTTTTCCTTGACGAATTTGGCTAAAGGTTTGTCAATTTTGTTAATTTTTTTTCAAAGTACTAGTCTTAGTTTTATAGATCTTTTCTATTGTTTTTAAATTTTTTATTGTGTTTATTTTTGTTCTGATGTTAACTATTCCTTCTTCTGTTTCCTTTGGGTTTCTTCTTTTTCTAGTTTTTTTAGGTGTAGAGTTAATTGTTTATTTGAGATTTGTCTTATTTCTTGAGGTAGGCCTGTATAGCTATGAATTTTCTTTTTAGAAATGCTTTTGTTGCATCCCATAAATTTTGAAAAGTTGTGTTTTTTATTTTCATTTGTATCAAGATAGTTTTTGGTTTCCTCTGATTCATTGATTTTTTTAGTACCATGTCATTTAGTCTCCACTTATTTGTGTTTTTTCCAATTTTATTCCTGTAGTTGATTTCTAATTTCATGTCATTGTGGTCAGAAAAGATGCTTGATATGATTTCAGTCTTCTTGAATTTATTGTGGCCTAATATGTGATCTGTTCTGGCCTAATATGTTATCTATTCTGGAGAATGTTCCATGAGTACTTAAAAAAATGTTTTCTATAGTTTTTGGATGAAATGTTCTGTAAATGTCTATTAAGTCTATCTGGACTAATGCGACATTTAAAGTCATTATTTCCTTATTAATTTTCTGTCTGGATGCTTTATTGTTGATATTGATATGAGTGGGGTATTAAAATCCCCTATGATTATTTTATTACCACAGATTTCTCCCTTTATGTTCATTAATAATTGCTTTATCTATTTAGGCACTCCTGTGTTGGGTGTGTAGATATTTATGATTGTTATATCCTTTTCTTGGATCGACCCCTTTACAATTTTGTAATGTCCTTCTTTGCCTTTTTTTTTTTTTTTTTTACATTTTTTGTTTTAGACTCTTATTTTGTCTGATATGAGCATTGCTACCCCAGCTTTCTTTTCATTTTTATTGGCATGGACTATCTTTTCTCTTCTCTTCACTTTCAGTGTGTATATGTCTATTGATTTGAAGTGAGTATCCTGTAACCAGCATATGGATGGGTCATGCTTTTAAAATAATTTTAAGTTTTTTTCAGTTATAGGTGATGTATAATATTATATTAGTTTCAGCTGTACAACATAGTGATTAGACATTTATGGAACTAAAGAAGTTATCACCCTAGATGGATCATGTTTTTCAATCCATTCAGCTACCCTGTATCTTTTTATTGGAGCATTTATTCCTTTTATGTTTAAGGTAGTTATTGATAAGTATGTACTTATTGCCACTTTGTTAATTGTTTTTTGGTTGTTTTTATAGTTTTCGCTTCCTTTCTTCTCTTGATCTCTTCCCTTATGGTTCGCTGGTTTTCTTTAGCATTTTGTTTGGGTTCCTTTCTTTTAATTGTTTCTATATCTTTTGTAGATTTTTGGTTTGTGGTTACCATGATGTTTATGTATATCATTCTGTATCTATAGCAGTCTATTTTAAGATGATAGACATTTAAGTTCGATTATATTCCATAAGGACTGCATTTTTATTCCCCCTTCACACTTTGTTATTGATGTCATGTTTTAGATCTTTTTCTGTTGTTTATCTCCTAATTACTTATTGTAGTTCAAGTTGAGTTTGATAATTTTTTTCTTTTGACCTTTGTAGTAGCTTTTTCATGTCTGATTAACTGTATTTATTAAATATTTGGCTTTAAGTGTGAGATTTTTCTCTTTCTCATATTTTCTTATTTCTGGTAATGGTCTTTCTTTTTCTCCTTAAAGAAGGCGCCTTTAACATTTCTTGTAAAGCTTGTTTAATGGTGAAGAACTCCTTTAGTTTTTCTTTGTCTGGGAAACTCTTTATCTCTCCTTCAATCTTAATGATAAAGGACTGGCCATATAAATTTCTTTTAAAAATACCCGTTTCTTTGATTTGCATTCTCATGAAAATTCCTCTTTAAGTCAATTATGAACTTTATACCACTTTGTTCTCCAAAGAACTGTAGCCTTGATTTCATGAATCATTATTTTTACAAAGCTTCTTTGCAACCATTTTTGAAAAACTGACATGACTTAACTATTTTATGGACTTGGTTTTTACTTTTTGTAAATATACCATCTCAAAAAATTAAGTGCGAGGATAAACTAATATTCTAAAAATAGTTATTTGTTAAGACTTGCAGTATTCAAATGTGCAGACTTAAAACTGAATATAATAAGTCAGGCTGTTAAAATGGAATGAAGTTACAAAAAAAAAGTTCTCTTAATAAAGTTAAAGTTTAACACTGGAAATCATGGTTTTTTTAATTCATCCACAGGCCAGGTGTGATGTAGAAAGCAAGATATTTGCTTCCCTAGACTTCTCACCCATGAAACCAACCTTGACCTGGTGATACCATTTATTTCATGGAAAGCTTTTAGGCTTTCTTATCTGGTCTGCTTCAACTAGGGGTCCAAAGCTCACTCAGTATATATGATTACAGTGTGTCTACGCTTTGTGGAATGGAACACTTGTTCAGTGGATAGAGCTTTTTCACTGTCTTCCAAACTGCTGGGGACAGCAGAGGGCTGAACTTTCTTCATGGTGGTCTTGAAAAAATACCTGCATCTATTTCTGTACTGAATACTTTAAAAAAGTGTTTTTACTAATATAATTAAGGAATCAACTATTTAAGCAGTAGTTTTCAGCTTACCAGACATTAAATTCCACAGAATTGGACCATATTTGTTTTATTCAGAATTGTATTTCTAGCTCATAGCAGGCACAAAATAAAAAGCTACTGAATAGATAAAATTAATTAAATTTTATCATTCACAATTTGGTCCATTCTCATTTTCCTGAAATTAACCAGATTTTTTATGTTTTATTTTGTAATGAATCTGTTACAAAATCAAATATGGAAAGAGTTGTGAGAGAGATATAAATTAGAGTGTGTGTGTATGTGAATGTGTATATGTATGTGCATATGTATGTAGGTAGATATGTGTGTGTGTATGTATGTATGCATGCTGACAAGTCCGAAGCTTTCATTTCCAGGTCATACTTCTCCCCTGAGTACCAGATACCTGACTGACTGTTATTTTCATTGTGGTGTCTATGAGCATAAACTAAAAATGTACAAAATGAATTCCTATCTTTTCCCTGAAATTTGTTTCTCTTACAGGCTTCCATAATTCATTTAAAAGCAACCTTATTTTTCCTGTTCCTCAGATCAGAAACCCTGGAATTATCTGTGGCTATTCTTTTTCTCTTACATCTTACATCCAGTCTATCATCAGATCTGTTAGTTCTATGAAATATATTTAGGATCTGACTACTTTTCACCAACTTCACTCCTTTGACCTCCATTCAAGCCACCATCATCTTTTATGAGGACCATTGCAGTTTACCTCATCTGTCTTGCTGCTTTCACTGTGCTCTCATATACCCTTAGTCTGAAAGGTGCATCTGTTCATAAGCTTCCAGTGGTTTCCTATGCTGTTTAGAGTGAAGTGCAAAATCTGTACTTGGCTGGTGAGGCCCTCCACAACCTTGCCTCATTGACCTTGCTGATCTTCTCTCCCATTTTCTCACTTTATTCCAGCCACACTAACCTCATTGGTATCTAGCAACCTCCTCCTTAAAACTTATGTAACTGTTTCCACGGCTCTACCTCTGTCAGAGCTCTGCTCAAATGTTAGCTTATCTGAGAGGCCTTCCTCACCTTCCTGTCTCAGGCATGCACTGTCCTTATTTTGACTTTTTTTTTTCCTTAGGGTTGATCACACCCTGACATACTGATTTTTTTTTTCTGTCTCCTTACCTCCCAACTATGTTACAAATTCCAAGGGAGCAGAGACTTTGTTTTAAATCCTAGAACAGGGCCTGGCACATAGTAAACATTCAGCGAGTATGAATAAATAAATGATTTATTATTTTAAATGAATAAATAAATGATTATGATTTTAGATGGTAAAACCTGGTGGGTGGTGGTGGTGGGGTTTCCACCTGCAAAGAAGACAATGAACAGACAGAAGGTGGGCATGATCAAGAAAAAACTGATTACTCCAGTAGGCTGAAGAGTAAGGTAGTCATGGAGAGAATTTGAAGTTAAGATTAGTAAAATAGTTTGGGAGAAATTTTGGAGAGCCATGAGTGCCACCTTGTGAGTTTGTTCATAAATTAGGGCAATTGAAGGACTACTTAAGAGTATTTTAACTGTGGCATTGGGAGAGGAGTATTTGTAATGATTAGCATGCCTTCCTGCTTTCTCCCTTGCTCTCTAGTTTTTCTTCTTCCTTTATTCACTTATTCCTTATGTATATCCTGAGTGCCTTCTGTGTATAAGCAGATGTTGGGGGATATAAAGATTTTGCCTCCAAGGATGAAGTAGTAGTCTAATGAGTGAAGGAGTAGAACAGCATATAGGAAGTACTGTGGTACCCAAGAGACAGAGAAAAAACTTTGTTGGGAGGTATTTGGGGAGCTTGCAGGGATGTTCAGAAAGGTTTTCTTAAGATGATAGTTGAGCTTTGCATTATGAGGTATGAGTTCTAGGTAAGCAGAGGCCCAGGACATGCATGGAGCTGGGAGAACTGAAAATGATTTGTGGTATACATATGTAGAAAAGTAGAGAAAAAGCTAGAAAAGGCCTTTTTGCTAATGATAATAAGAATGTGCGGTCTCATTTATTATGCACTAGCTGTGCATGAGAGTTAGAAAGGGCCAGATCCTGATATGGGCCAAATGGCTCATATTTAACCTGGAAGGCAAAGATTTTAATTGGAGGAGTTTAAATGGTAGTTGTGGGGTTTTTTTTTTAGGGGGTGGGGGGGGACCCATATTATAGAAATATAAATAAGATAGTGGCTTCAGTGTTGTAAGTACATTGGAGAATAAAGAGGGCAGAAATTGGTACTGATTACTTGTTAGGAAAAGGAGAGAGGAGCAGTTAAGGATAATGTTAAAATTTTAGAGAACTAATAATAACACCTCTGTCTTCTGAGTTAGGAACCAGTTGATATAAGATACTGGAGATGGACAGTTGGAAATCAGAGAATCAGTCCCTTAACTCTTAAAACAGATTGAAGAATGTAATTCTGTTTGTGGTTCAGTTGGGCCTCTCTAGATTTGGTAGACAAATGAGTTAGATACAGCTAAGCTGAACCACCATAGGCCTGTGTGACATAGAATGTGCCTGTGGCTAAGCATGTTCCAACAGTAGACCAGAATACATCCTTTCCATAGGTAAGGCAAGCCAGAAAGCCAGAGGAGAGGAATGTAGGGTACTGGGCATTTTTAGTTTCTTCTCCCAAATTTACCAAGCAGGTCAGTTCTTTTCCTGAAGAGGAGATAGTGAGGGGATAGAGATGATGTCTTAGATTGGGCTCCCTGGAAATCTGACTCTGAGGTGGAGATTGATGTGCAGAGAATGCTGTGAGGAGTGACAGCTGTGGAGGGGAAGAAAAGAAGCAGGTTGTGCAGAGGGAAAAGTTTAGCTGCAGCTCAATCTCGAACAGAAACCTCTGCTGTGCCTACAGAGATAGAGATGGAAGACCCTTTAGATTTTTTCCTGCTTTGGGACAAGAAGGTTGGGCCCTTGTACTTCTGTGTCCATAAGTAATTGGAATGTGGCCACCATGGGAAGGGAGTTTAATCTTGGGCAAGGTTGAGACGGCTGAAGATGATATGACATCACAACATCCTTCAGAGATACCAAAACTATTTCTTCTCTTTACCCTGCTGGGGAGTGGGTTTGACATTCTGCCTTCTCTGGAAACATGAGGATTGGGCAATTTTATTTTCCTCTGAGAGAGAACAGTTTTTACTTGGATATAATGGTGGATGGTAGTACCATTCACTGAGAAATGTAAGGGAAAGAAGTGCTGCCAGAAGTGGTATCCTGAAATAAACCAAGTAAGAATGTACAGGGGCGGGTGGGAATGGATATCAGGTCATCCCAGCAGCTGTCCCATGTTCCTCTTATGTGCCATGTTCCAGGACAGTGACATATAGA
Organism: Pteropus alecto; assembly: GCF_000325575.1. NCBI lineage: Eukaryota > Metazoa > Chordata > Mammalia > Chiroptera > Pteropodidae > Pteropus > Pteropus alecto. Next base: position 1,375,345 of record NW_006441525.1, read on the forward strand.
GACCTTGTTTTCTTCCTTTCTTACTGCCTTTTCGTGTCTGTTTACATCCTTGAGACCATAGCTCAGGGGATACAATATAAATTGAGTCCTCTTCCATTTCTCTTCCTTTCTGTTATTGAATAGACTGCTGGGAACAGGCAAATGAGAAAGAGAAAGCATGGAAGATTACTCTGTAGTTTTGTAAATGTATTTTCCCCAGGGCTTTGGAAACCGCCAAAGCTGTCTGCCATATTGTATTAGGTCAGTGGAGTCTGGTAGTAGGCTACCCAGTTCCACAAATGCTTTAAGTAAATCCATGAAATGGCATCCACCTTAATAAATGTCATGTTTTTATTCAGTCTGATAAAGTTTTCTCAACATTTCAGTTTTTCAGTATAAATATGGCATTAAGTATTTTGCAGGGCTCCGGAAAATGTGAAAAGCACTACTTCTCATTCCCAGGTATTTTAAGTTCACTTGATACGATCAGCAGTTCATTCCACATGTGAAGTCTAATTGTGAATGTTTTTATGTTTTTATATGTGCATGTTTTGGGGGAGTGGTAACTGTCTCCTGTGTCATTAATGTGAATGCACTGAACTTATTATTAAACAAACTTCCCAAAATGAAAATTTGCTTCCTCTGAAGGGGCAAAATGAGATACCATTTGTGTTCTTGTTTAGGTTTTTCCCTTTTTCATTTCATTTAGATGGAGTTCTGCTTATTATGACTCTAAATTGTATCAGATTGTTTTTTAGTAAATTGCCACTGCTCAAATAGGCCCGCTCAAGACATTTATTGCCAATTAGGAACAGGATGTTTGAGATGTTTAGTGATGTTCTCCGGATGACCTGTTTTATGTTTTCTGTTTATTTTGTTTTATTTTTGTTTTATGATCATGTTGGCTTTTCCATTAAACTATAACTTTAATTGAGTTGGCTCAGTTAATAGAACATTGACCAGATCTCTTTCTCTAACTCCTAGCCCTCTCCTTATTCCACCCCTGCCCCCAATTCTCCTGTTGTGTTCCAGCCTCCGTCTGGAGTGAAGGGAATTTTTAGGCTTGTGACTTACAAATATATGTTTCTAAGACATAGGCACACATAGGACACCACAATCTAAATTGCTTGGCTAATGCTCCTTGGGCCTTTTAGGGATAAATCCCTGTGAAAAGTAAATTTAAACAGTAATGTCTATAGTGGGGGACATTTCTTAGTGAATAGCCACTGGTAAGGGCTGTGTCGATGTCTGCCTTACATGTGGCAGTATGATCTCTACATCTGTTTTGAAGTTCAGTTGTTGCTCAGACCACATGTGCGTTTCTTTAAGGGGCTGACATCCATCCCTCCCAGGATCCAGGCACTGTGAGCTGGTAAATATAACTGGCTTACTCTTTTTGACTTTGAGATTGTTATACTTTGTGTTAGTTTGACTGTTGTTTCTATCAGTTCTGGTTCTGTTTAGTACTGACAACATTGGAGTTTCTATAAATTAGTAGCATGGCAAAAGAACCAGGCATATTTAAACCCACAAATCTTGATTTCTAGGTCTTTTAAAAGCTTTGTGTTTTAAATAGAGTTTCACTCTATGGTAGACATAAACAGTACTTGTAAAAATTCTGGCAATTATAAGGCTTTTATACTTCACCTGGAACTAAAAAATAACCTCAGTCGAGGTACCCTATTAAGAATCAGAAAATCCAGTTTCATTCTGGCTCTGCTAGTGAGATCTTTTAAAACTTACATATTCTCATTTACATATCTTTAAAAAAGAATTACAAATATGATTCTACTTATATGAGGTATCTTAGTTAATTAAATTCATTGAAACAAAGTAAAGCAAGGGCCGTTGAAGAGGGAGACTGTTTAATGGTCACAGAGCTTCAGTTTTGGAAGAAGAAAAAGTTCGGGAGATCTGTTGCACAACATTGTAAATATATTTAACACTACTGAACTGTATTATAGGTAAAAATGGTTGTAATGTTAAATCTTATGTGTTTTTTATGACAATTTACATTTAAAAAAATTTTAAATGGATAGTGCTACTGTTAATTGAGTGCTCAGTATGTGCCTTGGTGGTATTACCTTATTAAATATTCACAGATCCATGCAGGTAGGTAATATTACCCTGTTTTATAGGTGAAAGAACTTAGAGGAGTAATTTATGAGCCAGTAAATGGCAAACCATTTTGGACCTATGTATGACTCCAAAATCACTCAAAATATATATTATCACCAGCTAAAGTTAAGCCAAGCTATCTCTAAGGCTTTTTAGCACTGGAATCTGTGATTCTATGATTCTGAGATTCTCCAGGTACCCCACAGAGACTCTTCAAGTGAAAAAAGAGTTTAAATGTTTATGTGTTTGGAGACTACCCATCTATCAGTTGTAGTAAATAAAAATTGCCATACTAGATTTAGTCTCTGGTATAGCAGCACCAACTGCTGTTTATGGGAGGCCAAAGTGTTATTCAAATGTTACTAAGTGAAGGTGTTAATAGTGATTACTTCTGTGGAAAAGCTTGGTAAAGACTGATAAGGGCCTTCACATATTCATTATAATTTTTTCTGCTTTTTGAGTTTTTCATAACAAGTATAACTTCTGTTTGGGGTTGAATTGTGCTGAAATTCATATGTTAAAGTCCTAAACCCTAGTATCTTAGTATATTGACCTTCTTTGTAAATGGGATTATTGCACACGTAATTAGTTAAGATGAGGTCACCTGGAGTAGATTAGGTCTGTAATTCAAAATGACTGGTGTCCTTATAAAAAGGGAAAATTTGGCCTGAGACATGCACACAGGGACAACATTATGTGAAAGTGAAGTCAGAGATCTAGTGATATTTCTACAAGCCAAAGAATGCCAAAGATAGCCAGGGACCCACCAGAAGCCAGAGAGAGGCATAGAACAAATATTTTTCACATCCTCAGAAGGAACCAACCCTGATGACACCTTGATTTCATACCTTTAGCATCTAGAACTGTGAGACAATAAATATCTGTGGTTTAAGCCACTCAGTTCGTGGTACTTTATTACAGCTGCCCTAGCACTTTAATACAACTTTTAAAATGAAAAAGAAAAAATATGGGGTGAAAAAGTGAGTTGATGGTTCTTAGGATTTTATCCCAAGCAATATTCAAATTAAGAAAGGATCTTTATACATGATACTCACTATTATAATTTTTATAATTGGAAAGAATGGGAAGCAACCCAAATGGTTAGGCATTAGCAACTAACCAAATTATATATGTCATTTTGTATAGCCTGTGAAATAATGTGAAAAATGTGTGTAACATAAATAAAAAGTTGGATGTGAAATTGTTTATACAAAATGATAACTAACAGCTGTGCAAAATATATATGCATTGGCTAAGATTGGAAGAGAACACAGAAAAAAGCTTTGTTAGGATAGTGGGATAGATTTGGTAGATTTTTCTTTTTGATTTTTCTTTTAATTTGTTGACTTTATTACATAGAATTATGATAATGTATTATCGTGATTGTAATATCTTTTAAAAATCAACTTTATGGAGGCAAATTTTACATTTAATAAAATGTACCCTTTAAAGTGTACAATTTGATAGTTTTGACAAATGTATACCTCCTTGTATCCTCCGCTGTAATCAAGAACTAAAACATTTCAAACACAAGGGAAAAGAAACAATGGAGATACAGAGAAAACAAAAGATAAAATAGTTATAGTAAATCTTCATGTATCAATAATCACTCTGAACCATGAAGATTGGAAAACCTAAATAGACCTGTCACTAGTCATGAAATTGAAACAGTAATCAAAAACCTCCCAAAAAACAAAGTCTGGGACGAGATCGCTTCACTGGTGAATTACCCCAAACACTCAATACAATTAATACCCATTTTTCTCAAACTCTTCCAAAAAATTGAAGAAGATGGAATACTTCTTAATTTATTTTATAAAGCTGACATTATTACCCTGATTCCAAAACTTGGCAAGGACAATGCAAAAAAAGAAAATTACAAGCCAATATCTCTGATGAACATAGATGTAAAAATCCTAAACAAAATACTAGTAAATTGAATGCAATACATTAAAAAGATAATACTTCACCATCAATGGGGTTCATTCCAGAGATGCAAGAATGGTTCAGTGTCTACAAATCAATCAATGTGATATACCAATTAACAAAGTAAAACAGAAATTATATGGTCATATCAGTAGATGCAGAAAAAGCATTTGACAAGATACAACATCCATTTATGATTAAAACACTTAATAAAATGGGTACAGAAGGAAAGAACCTCAACATAATAAAGGCCATTTATGACAGACCCTCAGCTAGTATCTTAATGGTGAAAAACAAAGTTTTTCCTCTCAGATCAGGAACAAGATGAGGATGCCCACTATCACCACTGTTATTCAACATCATATTGGAAGTCTTAGACAGAGGAGTCAGGCCAGAAAAAGAAATAAAAAGCATCCACATTGTGAATGAAGAAGTAAAACTGTCATTATTTGCAGATGACATTATTTTGTATATAGAAAACCCTAAAGATTCCACCAAGAGACTATTAGAAACAACAAACAAATACAGTAAAGTTGCAGGATACAAAATCAATGTACAAAAATCTGCTGCATTACTATATGCCAACAACAAAATATCAAAGAGAATTGAAGAAAAAAATCTCATTTACAAATGCAGTAAAAAGGATAAAACACCCAGGAACAAACAACATAGGAGGTGAATGACTTGTACACTGAAAAGTACAAGACATTGCTGAAAAAAATTGAACAAGACAGAAAGAAGAGGAAAGATATTTCGTGTTCATGGATTAGAAGAATTAACATTGTTAAAATATTATCTAGAGTGATATATACATTTAGTATAACCCCCATCAAAATCCCAATGGCATTTTTCACAGAAGTAGAACAAAAAATCCTCAAGTTTGTATGGAACCACGAAAGACCCAAATAGTCAAAGCAATCCTAAGAAAAAAGAACAAAGCCGTGGACATCACACTCCTTGACTTCAAACTGTACTACAGCAATCAAAACAGTATGATACTGACAGCAAAACACACACACAAACTGAAGGAACAGAGTTGAGAACCCAGAGATAAACTCATAAGTATACGTGTATATATGTATGTTTGTGCGTATTTATATATGCATACAACTAATTTTTGACAAAAGAGCCAAAATTGTCTGTCTCTTCAATAAATGGTGCTGGGAAGACTAGAAAGTCAAGTACAAAAGAATGAAAGTAGATTGCTCTCTGACACCATACACAAAAGTTAACACAAAATGCATCAGACTTGAATATAAGACTTGAAACAGTAAGACACATAGAAGAAAACATAGGCACTAAACTTATAGATCTTAGTTTCAGAGAGATCTTTGTGAACTTGACCCCAGATGCAAGGGAAGTAAAAACAAAAATAAATGAATGGGACTATATCAAATCAAGCTTCTGCATAGCAAAAGAAACCATCAACAAAACTAAAAGGCAACCAACAAATGGGAGAAGATATTTACAAATGATACTACTGATAAGGGGCTAATATATATATATAGAAATATATAGAAAACTCATACAACTCAACAACAAAAAAGAAACAATCCAATTTAAAAAATGGGCAGAGGACCTAAACAGATATTTTTCCAGGTAAGATATACAGATGGCCAACAGATATATGGAAAAATGCTCAAAATCACTAGCTATAATGAAAATGCAAATAGAACCCAATGAGATATACCACCTTACATCCATTAGAACAGTTATCAATATAAGAAATAACAAGTGTTAGAAACAATGTGTAGAAAGGGAACCCTTGTACACTGCTGGTGGAAATATAAATTAATGTAGCCACTATGGAAAACAGTATGGAGGTTTCTCAAAAAAATTAAAAACAGAGCTACCATATGAACCAGCAATCCTCCTTCTGGGTGTCTACCTGAAGAATTAGAAAACATTCATTTTTGAAGATACATGTATTCGTGTTCATTGCAGCATTATTTCCAACAGTCATGGAAACATCTCACATGTTCTTTGACGGATGACTGGATAAAGGCATGGAACCTGTATACAATGGCATACTACTTAGCCATAAAAATGATGAAATATTGCCATTTGTGATAACACGTATGGATCTTGAGAGTATTATGCTAAGTGAAATAAATTAGACAAAAGACAAGAATCATGATTTCACTCATATGTATGGGATGTAAAACAAATGAGCAAACAAAACTCATGAATACAGACAACAGAATGGTGGTAATGAAAAAGTTTGTAAAGAGTGTCAAATACAAGATGATGAAGGTAGACTAGAATTTGGGTGGTGAGCAAACAATAGAGTATACAGTTGTTGTATTATAACATTGTACACCTGAAATTTATATAATGTTATTAACCAATGTAACCCCAAGAAATTTAAAAGAAATAAAGCTTTTGTCATCACAATAAGTTCTCTATTGCCCTTTGAAAGTCAATCATTCTCTCAGCCCTGGCCTTAGTTAACTTCTGTTCTGTGTTCTGTCACTATAGATTACTCTTTTCTTTTCTATAATTCATGTAAGCAGAGTAATATAGTACATACTCTTGCCTGGTTTCTTTCATTAAGTATAATGTTTTTGAGATTTATCTATGTTGTAGCTCATCTTAGTAGTTGATTCCTTTTTATTGTTGAGGAATATTTCCATGTTCAGTATGCCAATTTGTTTATTCATTTATCCATTGATAGCAGTTTAGATTGCTTCTAATTTTGGGCTATTAATAAGTTGCTGTGAACATATTTGTACAAATTTTGTTTAATCATACATTTTCGTTTCTCTTGGATGCTTAGGATTGGATTGCTGGATTGTATGATAAGAAACTGCCTCACACAATGCAATATATATATGCCTTACTGTTAAATTGTACACCTGAAACTTACTGGATTTTGTTAACCAATGTCACCATAACAAAAATTAATTAAAAAAAAAAAATAAAGAAACTGCTAAGTGGTTTACATCATCACCAGCAGTGTATGAGACTTCTAGTAGCTCCACGTGTTTACCAACACAGAGTATTGTTAGACTTTTTGTGTTTTAGTCGTTCTCGTGTGTATACTGATTTTTTTGTGTGTGGTTTTATGACGAATTTCTCAGATGATTCGATGTTAGAGCATCTTTTATGTTTTCTTTTGAGAAATGTCTATTCAAATGTTTTGCCCATTTAAAAAATTGCCTTTTTATTGAAGTATAAGACTACTTTTTAAATATTCCAGATACTGTTCCTTTGCGAGATATACATAGATTTAAATAAAGTATTCATTCCATTTGTGGCTTGCCTTTTCATTTTCTTATAGTATATTTCAAAGTATGTAAGGTATAAATTTTAATGAAATCTTTGTCAATTTTTTTCTTTTATGATTTAAACTTTTTGTGTCCTAGAAAATTTTTGCCTGTACCAAGTTTGCAAAGAGTTTCTTCTATGTTTTCTTCCAAAAGTTTTGTAGTGTTAGCTTTTAGATATATGATCTATTTGGAATTTGTTTATATGGTTGTGAGGTTAAGGGTAGAGGTTTGTTTTTTTCTAATCCCTGCAATAAGAGATTGACGTCACTACTATAAGATTTGTTGTAGGCCCCCAAATGCCCTCAGTTAATTGGTAAATTACATTTTAATTGTAATTACAAGATTATTTGTGGTGTAGACCTAGGGTTTCTTCAGTAGAGCTGATGCTCTTTACTCTTTGTACACTATGGTGATATACAGGAAATGTAGATGTCATATGCTTTATCTTCTGATTGTCATTTAAGATAAGGTTTCATACTACAGGAAAACTAAGATATGAAGTTCAGCTTTTGGTTACATTTATTACCACACTGGACTACAGGCTTTTATTGCATATAACTGAAGGAACGAAGATTATCATACCATAATGTTTTGATTACTGCAAGTTATAGTTAGTTTTTGAAATCAGGAAGTGTGAGACCTCTAACTTTGCTCTTTGTTTTCAGGATTGTGTTGGCTATTTGGAGGCCTTTGAGATTCAATTTGAAATTTAGGGTAGATTTTATGTTATCACAGAATATACCACTGTGATTTTGATAGGGATTGCGTTGGATTTGTAGATTGCTTTGGGTAGTATTGACAATAGTATTAAGTCTTCCAATCCATGATTATGGGATGTGTTTTCATTTATTGGTGTCTTCCTTAATTTCTTTCAGTACCGTATTGTCGTTTTTAGTTTATAACTCTTTCCTCTCTTTGGCTAAATTTATGTCCAAGTATTTTTATTCTTTTTGATGCTATTTTAAATAGAATTGTTTTCTCATTTTGGGGGACAATCATTTTTATATAGAAACAGTTAACTTGTGTGTTGATTTTGTATACTGCAGCTTTGCTGAAATCATTTATTAGTTCTAACACTTTTTTGTGTGAGAAGTCATTAGGTTTTTTACATGTAAAGTCATGTCATCTGTGATCAAAGCTAATTTTACTCCTTCCTTTCAAGGTTGGATGCCTTTTTTTTTCTCTCTTCTACCTAACAGCTCGGGCTAGAACTTTCAGTACTTTGTTGGATAGAAGTAGTAAAAGAGGTCATCCCTGCCTTGTTCCTGATATTAGAGGGAAAACTTTAGTTTTTTGTCATCAGGTATGATATTAGCTGTGGACCTTTCACATATGGCCTTTATTATATAGTTGTTTCCTTATATTCCTAGTTTGTTGAGTGCTTTTTTTTTTTATCATGAAAGGATGTTGAATTTTGTCAAATAGTTTTTCTGTATCAATTCACATGATCATGTGTTTTTTTCTTCATTTTGTTAATATAGTTTATTTTGCTGATTGAGTTTTGTATGATGAATCATCTTTGCATTTGAGGAATAAATCCTACTTAGTCATGGTGTTTAACCCTTTTAATGTGTTATTGAATTTGGTTTGTTAGGAATTTTTTTTTTTGAAGATTTTTACATCAATATTCATCAGAGATGTTAGTTTATAGTTTTTTTAAATAGTGCCTTTATCTAGATTTGGTATCAGGATAATACTGGTCCTCATAGAATGATTTAGTAAGTGTTCTCTTCAATTTTTTGGAAGTGATTGAGAAGGATTGGTGTTAATCCTTCTTTAAATATTTGGTAGAATTCTCCAGTGAAATCATCTAGTCCTGGGCTTTTCTTGTTGGTAGATATTTGATTGCTTATTCGGAATATCTCCTTACTAGTTATTGGTCTATTTAGATTTTTAAATTTCTTCATGATTCAGTCTTGGTAGGTTGTGTTTTTTTAAGAATTTGTTCATTTCATCTGCATCATCCAATTTGTTATTATACAGTTGTTTGTGGTCCTTTCTTATAACTCCTGTTTCATTTCTGATTGTGATATATGAGTCTTATCTCTTTTTTTCTTATTCAATTAAGGCAACAGTTTATCATTTTTTACCCTTTGTTCTCTTCAAAGAACTAACTCTAGGTTACGTTGATTTTTGTCTATTTTTCTATTCTCTATTTTGTTTATCTCTCCTATAATGTTTATTATTTCTTTCTGGTAACTTTGAATTAGTTTGTTCTTTTCTAGTTTCTTAAGATTTAAAGTTAGGTTGCTAAGATCTTTCTTAACAATATTCCTCTTATCACTTCTTTTCTTGCATCTCATAAGTTTTCATGTTTTGTTTTCATTTTCATTTCTCTCAAGATATTTTCTAATTTCCCTTGAGATTTCTTTGAACTTTTAGTTGAGTGTGTTTAATTTCCACATATTGTGGATTTTCCAGTTTTTCTCTTACTGTTGATTTTTAGTTTCATTACATTATGATTGGAAAAAAATATATTTTGTGACTTAAGGCTTTTAAAATTTATTAAGGCTTGTCTTCTAGCATAATGTATGGGTTATTCTGGAGAATGTTCCATGTGAATTTGAAAAAAATGTGTTTTCTTCTATTGTCTGATGGAATGTTCTGTATATGTCTCTTCGGTGCCATTAGTGGATAATGTTTTTCAGGTCTTCTGTTTCCATAATGATTTTATGTTTGTTATTCTGTCCATTATTGAAACTGAGATGTTGGAATATCCTACTATTATTGTAGAGCTGTCTATTTCACCCTTTAATTCTGTCAGTGTTAGCTTGTTTCATGTATCCAGAAGCTCTAATGTTTGATGCTTATATTTTTACAATTGCTGTCTTTTTGGTGAATTGTCCCTTTTATTATTACATAATGTCCTTCTTTGTCTCTTGTACCAGTTTTTGATTTAAAATTTATGTTGTCTAATGTGGTATTACCACCTCTGCTTTTTTTTGCTTATTGTTTGCATGAAAAATCTTTCTCCATCCCTTTACTTTAAACTTGTACCTGTCCTTAAATCTAAAGAGAGTCCCTTGCAGACAGCATATAGTTGAATCCTATTTGTTTTTACCTATTGTAATAATCTACGTCTTTTGATTAGGGAGTTTAATCTATTTACATTTATAGTAATTACTCATAGAGAAGGACCGTATTGTATTGCCATTATGTTTTTTTGTTTTATTTTTTATTTATTGTTTCATTAAATTTATTGGGGTAACATTGGTTAATACAATTATATAATTTTCAGGTGTACATTATAATTTGACATCTATATATTCTATTGTGTGTTTACCACCCAAAGTCCAGTTTCCTTCAGCTACCATATATTTGATCCCCTTTACCCACTTCACCCTCCCCCTACCTCCCTATATCTGACCCCCTTTAACCATCTACATATCCCCTTAGTATCCCCCACCACCTACCCTCTGGTAACCACTAGTCTATAGTCCATGAGTGTCTGTTTGTTTGTCCTGTTCATCTGTTGCTTTTAGGTTTATATCCCACATATGAGTGATATCATTTGATTTTCAACTTTTTCTGTCTGGCTTCTTTCGCTTAGCATGATTATCTTGAGGTCCATCCATGTCGTTGCAAATGGCAGTATTTCATCTCTTCTTATGGCTGAGTAACAATATTCCATTGTATATATGTAGCACAGCTTCTTTATCCAGTCATCTATCGTAGGATACTTCAGTTGCTTCTGTGTCCTGGCCACTGTGAATAAGGCTACTATGAACATTGGTGTTCATAGTTTTCTTAGTTTTTTGAGGAGTATCCATACTGTTTTCCATGGTGACTGTACCAATTTGCAGTCCCACCAGCAGTGTGTGAGGAGTCCTTTTTCTCTGCATCTTTCCTCTCCAACATTTGTTATTACTTGTCTTGTTAATTATAGCTATTCTAACAGGTGTGAGATGGTATCTCATTGTGGTTTTGATTTGCATTTCCCTAATAGCTAGCGATGTTGAGTATCTTCTCATATATTTCTTGGCCATTTGTATGTCCTTTAGGGAGAAGTTCAGATCCTCTGCTCATTTTTTGATTGGATCATTTGCTTTTTTTGTTGTTAACGAGTCATATGAGTTCTTTGTATATTTTGGATATTAGGCTTTTATTGGAGGTGTTGGTTGCAAATGTATTTTCCCACTCAGACGGTTGTCTCTTTACCTTGTTGATGATTTCTTTTGCTGAGCAGAAGCTTTTTAGTTTGATGTAGTCTCATTCATTTATTTTTGCTTTTACTTCCCTTGCCTTTGAGGTCAAATTCATAAAATCCTCTTTAAGTCCAAGGTCCTTGAATTTAGTTCCTATGTGTTCTTCTATGCATTTTATTGTTTCAGATCTTATATTTAGGTCCTTAATCCATTTTGATTAATTTTGGTGTGTGGTGATAGACAACAGTCTAGTTTCATTGTTTTGCAAATGGCTTTCCAGTTTTCCCAGCACCATTTACTGAAGAGGCTTTCCTTTCTCCACTGTATGTTTTGGCTTTTTTGTCAAAAATTATTTGCCCCTATAAATATGGGTTTACTTTTGCACTCTCGATTCTGTTCCACTGGTTTGTGTGTGTGTTTTGCTGCCAATACCATGTCGTTTTGATTATTGTCGCTTTGTAATATAATTTGAAGTTGGGCAGAGTGATGCCTCTTTTTTTTTCTTAGGATGGCTTTGGCAATTTGGAGTCTTTCGTGCGTCCATATATATCTGATGATTTTTTTATTCTATTTCTTTAAAAATGCCGGTGGGATTTTGATGGGGATTGCATTAAATCTGTATAATGCTTTATGTAATAAGGTCATTTTAACTATGTTGATTCTTCCAATCCAAAAACATGGACTATCTCCATTATGGTTTTGTTTTTTGTGCGTCATACAGTTTTTGTCCCTTTTTTTGGTCTCTTACTTTCTCCTTTGCATTTAGTTGATTTCTTTTTTGTAATGACATATTTTGATTCCCTTCTCATTTCCATTTGTGTAGATTCTATAGATATTTTCTTCATGGAGTCTATTTTAGACTGATAAACTGAATTTAACTGAAATCAACTTTACTTCAATCACATAAAAAAGTTCTTTATAGCTCTGCTGCTCCACTTTATGTTATAGATGTCACAAATAACATGTTTATATTATATACTTAGTAACTTAGATTTACACTTTTTATGCTTTGGTCTTTTAAATTTAGTACAATAATTAAAACGAATTTATGTACCTCGGATACAATAATAGAAGATTCTATTTTTTTACTGGAGAATGTCATATTTTCATATGGCTTTGTGTTTCTGTCCAGTAGTCTTTCAGTTCAACTTGAAGGACTCCCTCTATTTCTTGTAGGTCATAAATTTCCTCAGCTTTTATTTATCTGGGACGTCTTAATTTCTCTTTCATTTTTGAAGAATGTATTTGCCAAATACAGTAATCTTGGTTGGTAGTTTTTTCTTCATCACTCTTTTTTGTTTTTTGGGGTTTTTTTTTTTTAGGGATATTTTATTTATTTATTTTCTTTTTTAGGTGTGGCAACCCTTGGTTGACCTCACAGATTGCAAGGACCTTATCAGCTTACAATCCCTAATTTTTTCATTTTTGTACACCTACAGCACCTGGTCTTCCTAGGTGGTCTCCCATCCAAGTACTAACCAGGCCTGACCCTGCTTAGCTTCCGAGATCAGACGGGATTGGGCTTGTTCAGGGTAGCATGGCTATAGACTTCTTCATCACTCTGAATGTATCATCCATCCCTTTGTGGCCTGTAATGTTCTGCTGAGTAATCCGCTGATAATTTTATGGTAGCTTTCTTATTTGTGACAAGTTGCTTTTTTCTTACCGCTTTGAAGGGTTTCTCTTCTGTGTTTGACTTTTGACAGTTTGACTGTTATTAATCTCAGTGGGGACCACTTTTAGTTCATCCTAGTTGGAGTCCTTTGAGCTTCTTGCGTTTGGATGTCCAGTTCTTTCTTCAGACTTGGGAAGTTTTCAGCTGTTATTTCTTCAGATAAACTCTGTTACTTTCTCTCATTCTTCTTCTGGCAGTCCCATAACTCATATATTGGTGCGCTTTGTGGTATCTATAAGTCTCTTAGGCTTCCTTCTCTTATTATTATTTTTCTTTGTTCCTCTGACTCAGTAATTTCATATGAGCTCCCTTCGCTGCCCCCCAAACTCAGAGCTGCCATGTGGTCCCTGGATGTAGTGATTGCCTTCCTGAATGTGGCTTCATCAGATGGTATCTCTCAGGAGTATCCCAAGATTCTCAGTGGAACCAGTGGGCTTCTCCTGGGTGGCTACATCTGCTTCCCCCACTCTCAGCCCTGGCAGACAGCCCTACTAGTATAGGGATGGCTGCTCTGTAAGGGAGTCCTGATCTACCCCAGATGGATCCTCACTGCAGCACACTATATGAAGGATAGGTGCAGAGTTTACCTTGGCAAGCATGCCCTGGGTCATGTGGAGGCTGGAGAGCAGGTGAGGGAGGTAGTCTGTTTTATCACCCATCTTTAGTACCAGAGCAGTCTCACTCACCTAAGCCATAACCACAATATCATACTTCTGGAGTGATGGTCCCTGGTGCAGCTCATGAGCCGCATCCATGTCCTACCCCTCTCCTACAGTGACTGCCTCCCCGCTTCCACCTGCTGTCAGGTGTCTGGCTCGGGTACCACCACCAGCCCCCAGGTGAGTTACTCCCAAACCTTACAATGTGCCAACATCCAGCTATGCTCTGATGAGTGTCATCATGTCTACCTGAGGAAGATCACAGCAAACCCACTGTGTGCTGGCACAAAAGAAGATGGCAAGGACTCCTGTGGGGCCGACTTTGATGGCCCACCCACTGTGATGGAATGCTTTGTGGCATCTTCTCCTGTAGAGACTTCTCATTTGGGCAGCCCAAACACCCTGGTGTTTATACCTGAGTCTCAATATGTTTTGTGGATCTGAGAAACAATCTGAAAACAAAACCCAGGAGCAGAAATGGAGAAGAGCCCACAGTAAAAGTTGGGTTGACTTACCTGCCTCCTTCCTCCTATCATGCCCTCCATACTCAGTTTACCATTCTCTGCCCTTCTCAGAGTGTGCCACTGGAACCAGTGACCTATGTTCTCAAAATATCCCATCCCAGCTGACATTCTGTGTTTCAAAAGCACTCAGTCATGGCTAGCACTATAGTCTCCCAGATGTTATGTACCTGAAACATCCCAGTCCCCTAAATATCCCAACCCAGACATATCCCAGGTCTCTTGTTTCACCATAAACCCAGATCACCATCTAAATGTTTTACCTAAATACCTCCACTCATTCCAATAATTATCTATGTCCTGCGATCGGACCATCCTTGATGACATCTGGTCCTATACTCCTTCAGATATTTATTCATTGCCAATGTTCTAGGTCTTTCTGTGCTTTGTACACAAGGAGGTTCTACACTCCAATGACATTTTATTCTGAAAGTATTCTCTTGTGCCCATAATATTCTGCCCTGACAACATTCTATGCCCTTCTGAATAACTCATTACAGCTATCATTGGATCTTTATCTCTGAATCCCCATGCCCACTATAGGTCAACAGCACTCTAGAGTCTAAAGAGTAATGGGGTTCAGTATTTAAAGAAGATCTCGTTGCCTGGACTCTATTCTCTTGTTCAGCAAATATTCTGTCTCTATGAACACCCTTGTTCAGTGCCCCTTGCTGTTACATCTTTGCGCGTGACCCCAGAACATGGTGGTGAAATGCTCAAGCTCTGTTTTGAACAAGTTATGAAACTGCCTCTCTTTTCTCCTCTGTAAAACAGGGCACATAATTTTTCCTGATAGCATTGTTATTAAGATAAATGTTGAATGCTTACTGCTGTTATTTTCATGGTTCTCTATAAAATACCTTAGGATGTTGCATTTACTTATTTTTCTTGGCAAACATTTATTCAGGGCTATCATGTGCAGGTGCTCTCCTGGACATTGGTAAATACAATTTTGTTTATTCAACAAATATTGGTACCTATCATGAGCCTAGGCACTACTGTAGGCACAGATGATAATGAATTAAACAGACAAAAACTAAAAAAAAAAGTTGTTTTATATCTTTGTCTAGTAAGTTCAAAGTGTGTGTTTTCCTAGGGTAGGTTTGGAAATTTATATTGTTCTATTTAATTAGTCATATTTCCCTTTTTCTTTGTCTGCTTTATTATGTTTGTTGAAAATTTGTCATTTGAAAACCACCATCTCAGTCTTTACAGATTTCCTCTGTGTAGGGGAATACCTTTACCAGTTAACCTGTCATGAAGGCTTAAGGTCTTCTTGAGCCTTTTCTGAGTACATTTTTCCTGGGTCCGTACATTTACTTTTTCCCAATTTGTCAGTCTACATAGCTCTTTTAAGATGTCTTAATTTCATTGTGAGTCTCACTCTTACTTTTTCACTCTTGAAGTTTCTATTCCTTTTTTTTTCTGTCTGTAATTCTATCTGTAGGCATCTGTAGGTCTTCAGTTCCCTGTAGTTTTCACATACCATAGCACTCTCTACTACCTTTTGTGGTTTCCAACCTGAAATCCAGGCTGTGCCACCATTTGCAACTGAGCTCTAAGTCAGGCAATATAGAAATCAGTTCCTGGGGCAGCCCACAGACATGCCAGAATATTGCAGATAAGTTTCACTTTTTTCCTACTGTCAAGGAGGAGGGTGCTAGAAATTGGGCCACTTCCTTCGAGCTTCACCAGGGAGAGGTTGGTGGGGCAAGTGCAAGCAACAATGCCATGAAATTTCCTACTGTTTTGAGTGTGACTCTTTCTTGATTGGATATTTGCTTAGTTGCTGCAGATCCGTGACTGCTTTTCAGAGCTACCACAAAGCTGTTTTAGTTAGCCTGTAGTTCTTGATATTAACATGGTGGGGAGGATGAGGGTCTGGAACTTAGTAGTCTGTCATTTTGCTGACATTACTCTATCAAATATTGAATATTTTAAAATTCTATTTATGCATCTTTGGAGATGATCATATGATTTTTCTTTCCTAATGCTAGTATAGCAAATTACATTTATTGATTTTTAGATTGTTAATTTCACCAGTAATTATTGGGATAAACCTCAGTTAGTGATATAATGTTCTCTTTTTTATGTATTGCTGCTTTCTACTTGTTAAAATTGTGTTAAGGAATTTTGCATCTACATTCATGAGAAATATTGATTTGGAGTTTTTTATATTGTCTGTTGGTTTTGATATCAGAGTAATTCAGCTTTATTTTCTAATTATATGTAAGAATAATATTTTTTTAAATGATTCGTATCACTAATGAAACTATCTGATTCTGAAATTTTTTTTGTGGGAAGTTTTAAAATTATGGGTTCATTTTCTTTATTAGGTAAATTTTATAAAGATTCTTCTTGAATCAATTTTTGTAAGTTTTGTCTTTCAAGAAATTTATCCATTCCATCTTTATTGACATAATATTTCTTTGTAATGCTTTTAGTATCTGTAGGATATGTAGTGAGGTCCTTATTTTCATTTCTGACTTTAAAACTTGTATCTTCCATTTTTTTCCCCATGAACATAGCTTGAGTTTAACAAATTTACAAATTTCTTTTTTTTTTCCTAAAACTGGGTTTTGGCCTCATTGATTTTTCTCTCTTGTTTGTGCATTTTTCTATTTATTTTATTTCTCTTCTTACATTTATTATTTATTTTCTTTCACTTACTTCGAATTTAATTGGATTTTTTCCCTTAGCTCTTAAGTTGGAACTTAAATACTTGACCTGAGACCTTTCTTCACTTTTAACATAAAGCTTAAAGCTGTAAATTTTCCCCTAATCACTGCTTTGGTTGCTTCTCCTGAATTTTGATATATATATATATTTTTTTTTCATTTTAATTATCTTCAAAGTATTTCCTAATTTTCCCTTGTCACTTTTTCTTTGACTCCTTGGTTATTTAGACATGTGTTGTTAAATATCCAAATATTTGAATATTTTTCAGATATCTTTCTGTTAGTGATGTATCATTTAATTCTGTTGTGTCTGAGGAAATATATGTACTATTTCAGTTCTGTTCAATTTTCTGAGACATGTTTTATAGCTGTGATTTTGGTCTGTCTTGGTAACTGTTTTATGTAAACTTGAAAATAACACTGGATGGGGTAATCTCTAGATATCAGTTGGGCCATCATGGTGGTTGGTATGTGTTGAAGACTGTGAAGGGTCTGAGGTTGTTTCCTTCTTAAAAACAAGTTATTATGCCGTTGTTTTATGCCTGCTGGGAGAAAACATAGAATTCCTTAGTCAAAGACAGAGGACTTTATTACTCACAGCACAACAAATTTTGATTTTTGTGTCTATTCACTTTATCTCTCATGTCTCATTGGAGAAATGCAGAGAGTCCTAGATAAATACTGGTTATACATGGGTTTGCGTCACAGCTGAAGTACCTTCCAGTTCAGATATCCTATAATAGACTGCAAATAAACTTCTTTTTTACCCTGGAGGGACACGTGTTATATTGAACAGTAAACCTGCCTTTTGCCTTCGATTGAGATCCTTATCTCTTTTCTGGAGCTGTTTGCTCTACAGATATTCTTGAAAAGATATTCTTTCACAAAGGCAGTCAGTATCTCTGCTCACAAAATGTTCAGAAATGCAAGAGATTCATGGAGAATTGACTCCCAATAATCATGTTGTTCAAGTCTTCTATAGCCTTACTGATTTTCTGTTCATCAGTTACTAACAAATATGTTAAAGTCTCTAATTATAATTGTGAGTTACTGATTTCTATTTTCAATTCTATCATTTTTTGTTTCATTTATTTTGAAGCTTTGTTATTGGGCACAAACACATTTGGAATTGTTACATCTTTTTGATGAATCTCCTCTTTTATTATTAATGAAATGTATCTCTTTTTCCTGGAAATACTTTTTCTAAAATTTACTTTGTCTCATATTAAAAAGAAAAACAAAAAACACCCTAGCTTATTTTGATTGTTTGCATGTTATATTCTTTACCATCATTTTACTTTTAGTCTCTTTGTGTCCTTATATTTACAGTGGGTTTCTTGTAGGTAGCATATAGGTAGTTGGTTCTTGGTTTTTATCTATTCTGACAACTGCTGCCTTTTCATGGATTTCTACTTAATGTAATTATTGGTGTGCTGAATTAAAATTTTTAATACCAATTGCTATTGCTAAGTAAAAAGCCACCCCAAAATCAGTGGCATAAAACAATAATCATTTTAATGCTTTTTTTTTTTTATTCTGACCATCAGAAACTCAGAAAAAACATGTAGGGGATGGCTTTCTCTGCTCCTTGTTGTCAGAGGCCTCAGGTGGGAAAACTTGAATACTGGACTGAATGACTTGGGATTGAAATCATGTTGAGGATTTTTGTTGGCTGTCAGCTGGTACATCAACTGGGGCTATTAGCTGGAACCCATCTACACGTGTCCTCTGCGTGGGGCTTCTTGGTTTCCTCATAGCATGGTGGCTGGGTTTCAAGAGAATGTCTTCAAGAGAACCAGGCAGAAGCTACATACTCTTTATAACCTACTCTTGGAAATCACAGTGTCATTTTCGCTGTCCTCTTTTAGTAGGAACAGTCACAAACCCTCCCCCAGATTCAAGGGAAGAAGACAAACCCCACCTGTGAATGTGAAGACTTATCAAAGGTATTCAGAACCACGTTTTAAGACTGCTATATCTAGCTAGCATTTTGCTTTTTGTCGTTTTTTAAATTTGTTCTTTTTTTCCCCTATATTTCTAACTTGTTAAAAAATTAGTTTTATTTCATCTTCACTATTAGCTTAATAGCTATACCTTTTGATTTTATCTTATAGTGGTTGCTTTAGGACAGCATATCCAAGAAAAATATAATGGGAGCCAAATTGTGTGCCCCAAACATAAATTTAATTTTCCAGTAGCTACATTAAAAATTAAAAAGGGATAAAAGTAATTGTAAAAGTATTTTTATTTAACACAATAAAAAATAAAACCAAAATATTATTTTAATTCATAATCAATGTGAAAAATGAGAGTTTTATTCTTCTTCTCCATACTAAATCTTTAAAATTCAGTGTATAACTTATATTTACAGCAAACCTTAACTCAGACAAATGTTTCAAGTTCTCATTTTTCACATGTGGTTAGTGGTTACCGTATTGGGCAGCACAGCTCTAGAATTTATAATATTCATGTTTTGTATCATATAGGACTGTCTGTATTACTTAATAGTATAGTATATACTATATATGTGTAGTATTAGAACCTCACAGCAGTTTACATCCATTTTTCCTATCCCAGCTTTTTTATATTGTATATTTTACTTCAAAAATTTTTAGAAACCCATAATACATTATTTATTTTGCTTTAAGCAGTCTTGCTAAAACTAAAATTGAAAAATAGAGGAAGAAAATCTTTCATATTCATGCATATATTTGCCATTGCCAGCACTCTTTATATTTTTGTGTAGATGTACATTCCCATTTGATATCCTTTTCCTTCCTCTTGAAGAACTACTTTTAACATTGCTTGGAGTGTATGCCTGCTGTTGAGAACTCTCTCAGCTTTTGATTGTCTGAAAGAGGCTTCATTTCATCTTCATTTTTGAGTGACATTTTCACTGAGTATAGAATTCTATTTTGACAGGTTGTTTGTTCTTTGTATTTTAAAGATGTAATTTCATTGAATTCTGTCTCGTAGTTTCTGAGAAGACTGTTGTCATCTTTATCTTTTTTCATCTCTGTCTTTTCCATCCTGGCTGCTTTTAAGATTTCCTTTATCACAGATTTTTAGAAAATTGATTACAATATGTCATGGTGTGGTTTTCTCTGTGTTCATCCCAGTTGGGATTTTTTGAGTTTCTTGTATTTGCATTTATAGTTTTCTTCAAATTTGGGAAGAGTTAAGCCATCATTTCTTTAAACACTTTTGTCTCTGTCTTTCCCTTCTTTCTAGGACTCTAGTTACGTATATATGAACCTACTTGACATTTTCCCTCAAACCTCTGATGGTCTTGTCATATTTTCCCCTATCTTCTCTATCTGCTTCATTTTAGATAGTTTCAGTTGCTGTGTCTCTTACTTCGGTGAGATCTTTTGCAGTGTTGAATCTGCTTTAATTGCATTCAACATATTTTTCAGTTCAGATAGTGTATTCTTTATCTCCACAAATTCAATTTGGTTCTTTCTTAACTGTCCAGTTCTCTCCTTGTATTTCTTTAAATACATGCAATATATAATATCAGCTGTTTAAGGTCTTTATTTGCTATTTTAATCATCTGTCATTTTCAGCCTAATGCCAGATATTGTGAACTTTACAGTGTTGAATATTTTTACTATGTCGTCGTCTTTTTTGTTTAGTTTATCTTGGCAGGCAGTATATTCCTTGAAGATTAGGTCCACCCTTTCTACCTTTCCAGGGTTGTTTTTAAACTTCAGTGGAGCAGGTCTTCAGTAGCCTTTCTGCAGGGCTTCTTTTGTCCTACCACTGAGTCTACTCTGATTGCTGGAACACAAAATTGCAGTGTCTCCCAGTGTTTTATAATTTTCGAGAATTGTTTACCTTATTGTTTTCTAGCAGTTGTTCTTTGCCTTTGTGGAGTTTTACCCTGCATGTGCACAGATTATTATTCAACCAAAGACTCAAAACCCCCACGTTGATGTCTGGAGCTTTTTCTCTGTCTAGCTCCCTTTTCTGTCCTCAAATCCCAGCTGCCTTTGTCTTTCTGAACTCTAGTCTCCATCTCCTTACCTTAGTGAGATTTCTGTGCTCTGCTTGTGATGGCTCTCCCTGCTCCGTGGTTTGGAAGGCATCCAGTTAGAAAGCCAGGCTGATAATGGGACTCACTTTATTGTTTTTTCTACTTTTAGGGATCACAGTCTTGTGCTACCTATGGGTAGGTGTCTTAAAAAATTTGTCCAGTTCTCTAGTTTTTGGTAGCAGGGGAGTAAATGCAATAGCTTGCTAGGATTAGAAGTGCTGAAGACAATTGGAGTGCTTTAAAAACCTTTGAACAAATTAATAAGGGTTCAAAAATTTTCCAAGTCAATTTTATCGTTGAGCATTTATATTAATATGCTACTTGACCTCTGTATAATTAACATTTTCAGGTTACAAAGCTCCATCTGTCCTAATAGCATATAAATTGTAAGAGTTTACAGAATGTACATGAAATGTTTTAAGAGTCTTTGTTCTGTAATAATTGCTACTTGTTAAGGTTGTTAAATTTAAAGTATTGTTGTATCTACATCAAATCTAAAAGAATTATATCAGTTCAGGACTGAGTAGTTTGGAATGATTACATACAGGTACTCTCTAACACAACTGCCTGAATTCACATCCTGGGTCTACCACTTACTAAGTTGGTGTTACCTTGGACAAGTCACATAACTTCTCAGAATTACAGTTTCGTATCTGCAAAGGGAAAATAATTTTACACCTCTTAGGATTGTTGGAAGGCTTAAGTGATTATGTGTGAGGTGTATGAGAATGTTTTTGGATGTGTGTGTCAAGTTTTTAGAGCAGTACTTGACATAAAGAGCTCACTGTCAGTAGCATATTAATATATGTGGAAATCATATCAGGGAACTGAGTTTTTGATTTGATTAAGATTTATTCCTCTAAATCTTATATTTTTCTTACCATTTTAATTGACGCATCCCTTGTTTTTTATTCATGTATATCATTATGCAATTTAAAGAATCATAACAAACACTTATATGTACCATCCAGCATTAGCAATATTCTTTCTCTCATCTTGAATTTTCTTTTTATTGTTGTTTTTCTTTATAATACAATTGACTACATGTTGATTTAGTCATAAACAATATATAATTTAATTTGTCATGTTTTTTAAATTTCATGTAAATATAATGACATGTAGTCTGCTTGTTTGCTCAATTTTTTGTTTAGGTTTATCGGTGTTACATGTAGCTATAGAACATTTTTACTTCTGTGGAATATTTCATATTTCTAGGTTTTTGCTGTTATACACTGGATGATGGCTCTGAATATTTCTGTACACGTTTCCTAGTTACATGTGCTAGAGTTTCTCCTGGTATATGTCTAGAAACAGAAATTTCGGGTTGTAATCTTCAGTTGGCTGCCATCTGGAACAGGCCAGAGTGGAAGCGAGTTGCAGCAGTAGGCCAGGCAAGGTATTAAGGGGGCTTGAACTAGAATGGTTACCAGGTGATAGAGGAAAGCAAATGTATTTCAGATTTTGTTTGTAAATATAATCTGCAGGTGTTAATGTTGATGACATAGAAGCAGGGTGGCAGGATGAGGGAGAGGGCCATCAATAATAACTTCCATAACTTATTTATTTATTTTTAAATTATTTATTATTTATTTTTTTACTTTTTTTTTTTATGTTGACGTTGGTTAACAAAATCCAACAAGTTTCAGGTGTACACATTAACAGTAAGGCATATATATATTTACACTGTGTGTTCAGCTCCCATAGTTAGATTTCTTTCTGTCACCACGTATTTGACCCCTTTTACCTTGTTTACCTCCCCCTTCCTGCCCACTCTCTACCTTCTGGTAAACACTAGTCTATAGTCCATGTCCGTGAGTCTCTGTTTGTTTGTCCTCCCTCCTCTCTGGTGACCACTAGTCCATAGTCCATGTCCATGAGTGTCTGTTCGTCCTGTTCATTTGTTGCTTTTAGGTTTATATCCCACATATAAGTAATATCATTTGATTTTCAACTTTTTCTGTCTGGCTTCTTTCGCTTATTTAGCATGATTATCTTGAGGTCCATCCATGTCGTTGCAAATGGCAATATTTCGTCTCTTATGGCTGAGTAATATTCCATTGTATATATGAAGCACAGCTTTTTTATCCAGTCATCTATTGTAGGACACTTCGGTTGCTTTCATGTCCTGGCCACTGTGAATAATGCTACTATGAACATCGGTGCGCAAATACCTTTTCACATATGAGTTTTCAAGTCTTTGCGGGTAAATACCCAGTAGAGGGATTGCTGGATCATATGAGAGATCGATTCTTAGTTTTTTGAGGAACCTCCATACTGTTTTCCGTAGTGGCTGTACCAATTTGCAGTCCCACCAGCAATGCATGAGAGTTCCTATTTCTCCACATCCTCTCCAACATTTGTTATTACTTGTCCTGTTAATTATAACTATTCTAACAGGTGTGAGATGGTATCTCATTGTGGTTTTGATTTGGATTTCCCTAATAGCTGTGATGTTGAGCATCTTCTTATATATTTGGTGGCTATTTGTATGTCCTCTAGGGAGAAGTGTCTATTCAGATCCTCTGCCCATTTTTTGACTGGATCGTTTGTATTTTTATTGTTATTGAGTCATACGAGTTCTTTGTATATTTTGGATTTTAGGCCCTTATCAGAGGCATTGCTGCAAATTTATTTTTCCATTCAGATGATTGTCTCTACCTCGTCGACAATTTCTTTTGCTGTGCAGAAGCTTTTTAGTTTGATGTAGTCCCATTCATTTATTTTTGCTTTTACTTCCTTTGCCTTTGAGATCAAATTCATAAAATCCTCTTTAAGTCCAAGGTCCTTGAGTTTAGTTCCTGTTTTCTTCTATGCATTTTATTGTTTCAGGTCTTATATTCAGATCCTTAATCCATTTTGAGTTAATTTTGGTGTGTGGTGATAGACAACAGTCTAGTTTCATTGTTTTGCAGATGGCTTTCCAGTTTTCCCAGCACCATTTATTGAAGAGGCATTCCTTTCTCCACTTGGCTATATGTCAAAAATTATTTGCCCATTTAATATGAGTTTACTTCTGGACTCTCGATTCTGTTCCACTGGTCCATGTGTCTGTTTTGCTGCCAATACCATGCTGTTTTGATTACTGTTCTTTGTAGTATAATTTAAAGGCAGGCAGAGTGATGCCTCCAGCCTCGTTCTTTTTTATTAGGATGGCTTTGGCAGTTTGGGGTCTTTTGTACTTCTATACATCTGATGATTTTTTGTTCTATTTTTTTAAAAAATGCTGATGAGATTTTGACAGGGATTGCATTAAGTCTGTATAATGCTTTACATATTAAGGTCATTTTAACTATGCTGATTCTTCCAATCCAAGAATACGGAATATCTTCCCTTTTCTTAGTATCTTCTTTTAATTGAATCTTGTAGTTTTCATTATGTAGGTCCTTCACATGTTTTGTTAGATTTATTCCTAAGTATTTTATTCTTTTTGTTGCAATTGCAAAAGGAATTATTTTTTCCACTTCTTTTTTTGACACTTCATTAGTAGAGTATAGGAACGCTATGGAATTTTGAACGTTGATTTTGAGTCCAGAAACTACCATATTTGCTTATTGTTTCTAGTAGTGTTCTTATGAAGTCTTTAGGGTTTTTTATACAGAGAATCATGTCATCTGCAAATAGTGGCAGTTTGAGTTATTCGTTTCCTATTTGAATGCCTTTTATATCTTTTCCCTGATTGCACTTGCTAGGACCTCCAATGTTATATTGAACAAGAGTGGCGATAGTGGACAACCTTGGCTTGTTCCTGATCTTAGAGAGAAGGTTTTTAGTTTTTTACCATTAAGTATAATGTTGGCAGAGGGTTTGTCATATATGACCTTTATTATGTTAAGATACTTTCCTTCTATACCAATTTTGTGAAGTGTTTTCATCATAAATGGGTGCTATGTCTTGTCGAAGGCTTTTTCTGCATCTATTGATATGATCATATGATTTTTATTTTTTAATTTGTTTATGTGGTGTATCACATTAATCGATTTGCATATGTTGAACCATTCTTGTGTACCTAGGATGAAGCCAGGTTGATCATGGTGTTTAATCTTTTAAATATGTTGCTGGCATATGTTGAACCATCCCTGTGTCCCTGGGATGAAGCCCACTTGATTGTGGTATATAATCTTTTTAATATGTTGCTGTATTCAGTTCACTAGTGTCTTATTTAGGATTTTTGCATCTGTATTCATGAGAGATATTGATCTGTAGTTTTCTCTTTTTGTGTTATCTTAACCAGGCTTTGGTATTGGAGTAATATTGGCCTCATAAAATGAGTTGGGAAGTATTGTCTCCTCTTTGATGTTTTGGAAGATTTCGAGGAGACTAGGTATTAAATCTTCTTTGAATATTTGATAGAATTCACTGGTGAAGCCATCTGGTCCTGGACTTTTACTTTTTGGTAGGTTTTTGATGAATGTTTCAATTTCCATACTGCTGATCGGTCTATTTAGATTTTCTAGTTCTTGATTCAGTCCAGGAAGGTTGTATTTTTCTAAGTACTGGTTCATTTCTTTTAGGTTATTCAATTTGGTGTTAAATACTTTTTCATAGTATTCTTGTATGATCCTTTGTATTTCTGAGGTATCTGTCATAATTTCCCCTCTTTCATCTCTGATTTTGTTTATTTGTGTCCTTTCTCTCTTTTCTTTAGTTAGTCTAGCCAGGGGTTTGTCAATTTTATTAACCTTTGCAAAGAACCAGCTCTTTGTTGCATTTATTTTTTCTATTGTTTGTTTGTTTGTTTTCAATTTCATTTATTTCTGTTCTAATTTTGATTATTTCTTTCTTTCTGCTGACTTTAGACTTCATTTGTTCTTCCTTTTTTAGTTTTTTAAGATGAAGGGTTAGGTTGTTTATTTGGGCTTGTTCTTGTTTTTGGAGGTAGGCCTGTAATGATATGAACTTTCCTGTTATGACCACTTTTGCCGTGTCCTAAAAGTTTTGATATGTTGTACTATCATTATCATTCGTTTCTATGTATCTCCCGATCTCTCTTTTTATTTCTACTCTGACCCAGTTATTCTTCATTAGCATATTGTTTAATCTCTATGTATTTGTGGTTCTTCTCACTTTCTTTTTACAATCAATCTCTAGCTTCAAAGCATAATGATCAGAGAATATTATTGGTATGATTTCAACTCTCTTATATTTGTTGAGGCTATCTCTGTGTCTCAGTATGTGATCAATCCTTGAGAGTGTTCCATGTGCACTAGAGAAGAATGTATAAGCAGCTGTTTTGGGATAAAAGGCTCTGTAAATGTCAGTTATGTCCAGTTGGTCTGATGTATCATTTAAGAATGTTATTTCCTTATTGATTTTCTGTTTGGATGATCTGTCCATATCTGACAGATCACTATGATAGTGTTTTGGTCTGTTTCTTCTTTTACTTCTGTTAGTAATTGCTTTATATATTTTGGGGCTCCCTAATTGGGAGCATAGATATTAATAAGTGTTATGTCTTCTTGGTGTATGACTCCCTTTATTATTATGAAGCATCCCTCAGTATCTTTCTTTACCTTTTTTATTTTGAAGTCTGTTTCATCTGATATTAGTATCACTACTCCTGCTCTTCTCTGAATAGTGTTTGCTTGAAATAGCATTTTCTACCTTTTCACTTTGAATCTATATTTGTCTTTGGAACTGAGATGTGTCTCCTGGAGGTAGCATATGGTTGGGTTTTGTTTTTTGATCCAGTCTGCAGCTCTGTGCCTTTTTATTGGTGAGTTCAGTCTATTAATATTTTAGGGTGATTATTGAAATATGATGTCTTCCTATAGCCATTTTATCTTTTGCTTTCTGGTAGCTCGGTGTTTCCATTGCTTCTTTGTCCTTGTGTTTCTGTTTTCTTTAATTTGGTTGGCCTTTGTGAGTTTTCCCTCTGGTCCTTTTTGTTTTATGTTATGTCCTTCAGTTCTGAATCTTTGGCATGTGGTTATCATTACGAATATGTAAAGGATAGTTATATATATACAGTCATTCATTTTCTTCTGTGGATGCCTTATCTCTATTCCCCTATGTGAATTTGGATCTTTGAATCCTCCCCTTTTCAGTCATTGTTCTCTCAATTTGTCCCTATTTATGCTGAACGTTCATTACTATCTTGCAATAGAAAATCTCTTCTTATTGTTTAAGCTTATAATGTCCTGTTCTTAGAAGGGTTGCACTCTTCTGCTTCTATCTGCCTGATAGTCACCTTACTCCTAGTCATGTTTTTGTTTTTGTTTTTGTTTTTTTCTTGTCATTTTGTTTTAGATGAGCTGACCTCTTTCAGTATTTTCTGTAATGCAGGCCTCGTTGTGGAGAATTCCCTCAATTTTTGTATGTCTGGAAAGGTCTTTATTTCTCCTTCATATCTAAAGGAGAACTTTGCTGGATACATTATTCTTGGCTAGGAGTTCCTTTCTTTTAATAGTTCGAATATTTGATTCTACTCCTTTCTGGCTTGTAAAGTTTGTGCTGAGACATCCGACAATAATCTAATGGGTTTTCCTTTATAGATTACCGTCTTCTTTTCCCTGGCTGCCCTGAGAATGCTGTCTTTGTCGTTGATTTTTGATAATTTTAGTACAATGTGTCTTGGAGAAGACCTTCTTGGGTTGAGGTAATTGGGTGTTCTATTGATTTCTTGAATTCCAAGCTCCAGCTCATTCCTTAGATTTGAGAAATTCTCATCAACTATTTGTCTGAAAATGCTTTCTAGTCCCTGCTCCTTTTCGTCCCCTTTGAGAATGCCCATTATTCTTATGTTTCCCTTTCTGATCATATCAGCTGGTTCTTGTATTTCTCTTTCATTATTTTTTATTCTTTAGTTTCTCTCTTCTCCTGATTTATTTCTACATTTCTGTCTTTGATATCGCTGATCCTTACCATCATTTGGTCAACTCTGTTTCCCCAGCTTGCTATTTCAATTTTCAACTCTTGCAGTGTGTTTTTAATCTCCAGAAGTTCTCTTCTGTTCTTTTCGAGGGTTTCAAGCTCTTTGCTAAAGAACTCATTCTGCAACTCTAGTTGTTTTTTCAATTCCTGAAATTGTTAATATGACTCTTTTCAGACCTCACTGAGTTTTTTCAGAAGTATCATCCTGTCATTTAAGTCGTATATTTCTATGTCTGTAAGCTTATTTTCGGAGATTCTTCTCTTTCTTTTTGAGGTGCCTTGTTACCTTGATTGTTCATGGTGTTTAATGGACTATTTCTCTGCCTGGGCATTAATGGAAGTGTATTCTGCTCCCCCCGCCCCTGCCCCAGAAAGAAGATTTATTGTATAAAGATCTCTCTTTAGCCTGTTGCAAAGAGGGTGCTTTTCTTTTGGTTTCCAGTAGGTGGCGTCTAAGCCTCTTGGATCCCTGCTTTATATAAAGCCTTAATAATGCCTTTTTTTCCCTTATAGATGTTTAATCACGCTTGCTACCCTCAGTCTCAGTCCCTGTCAGTGTTAGCGACAGTTTCAGTAGCATTTGCTCAGATTCCCCTGGGGCTTCGCAGCGTTCCTTCTCAGAGCATATGGCGGGATGGGCCCTCTGGGTTGGGGGATGGAGTTTTTGGCTCAGCCTCAGTTTAGCAACTGTTGCTGATAAAAATCAACTGTTATTTTTCTGCCATCCTGCTTCTCTGCTTTCTGTCCTGATGCCTTGTCACTGCCGCCAGGTGCATGGAGCTCACAACTCTCCTGGGCAGGGATTTTCAAGGAACTCGCCACACTTTCTCCCCTCCCCCTCCTCCTATAGGGAGCTCTGGCGGCTACAAGAGGCAGCTTCTTTGTTTCTCCCTGTCCACTGCTCGACACCTGGAGTTCTGACCTCTCGTATCTCTTATGCGCAGATCCCACGCTAAGATGTGCTGGTGTGCAGTTTGGGTGTTTTTTGTTGAGTTTTAGATGTTCAGCTTATTGTTTTTTCAAAGGGAGAAATCTGGGGATGTCTCTCACTCCGCCATGTTTCTGACATCACTCTTCCTATAAGTTTAAATGGAGGTATCATTTACTGAAATGGAGACTGCTCCAAAAGATAAGACATTTTATTTTGTTTGAATTCATACATAGGTATTTCCTTTTTTAAAAAAGAAAAAAGTTTTACTTTCTTATTAGCTCTATACAATGCACTTTTCTCTTTCCATTATGCTGCTTTAGATGTGCTCTAATCATAAATAAGAACTAAATTGTTTGTAATTATATGTAATATCACCAAATAAAGGTTTAGGTTTCCTTAGGAATGTAATGAGATTTGGACTCTTTTTTTGATTACGTCAAGTTCTGAGCTGTGTTGGTAAAGGTTATTAGTTAGCTAAATTTCAGGTAAGATATGATCTTATTAAGGTTTTTTCTTCATATTAAAGTTATTTACATGAAGTGACAGTTGGAGGGAAAAGATCATAATTTATATGCTAAGGAACATGGCAAGTGATATGAAGTATGGAACTCTGGATTTGAATTTTGGCCCTCTTACTGGTAAGCTGTGTATCAGTTTCCTATTGCTCCTTTTTTAACAAGATTATCACAAATTTATCGGTTTAAACAACACAAGATTTTTATCCTGCCCCTCTGGAAGTCAGAATTCCAGCTGGGCTAAAAAATCAAGTGTCGACATAGCTGTGTTCCATTTGGAGGCTGTAGGGAAGAATCTTTTTCATTGCTTTTTTCACCTTCTAGAGGCCACCCCACATTCTTTGGCCCCTTCCTTTATCTGCAGAGCCAGCAAATCCTTCTGAGACTGTCATCTCTCTGTTCTCTTTTTTTTTGCTTCCCATTTCTATTTTTAAGGACCCTTATGATTACAGTGAGCCTACCTGCATAATCTGGGATGTTATCCCTGTCTTGAAATCAGCTGATTAGCAACTTTATTCTATCTACTACCTTAGTTCTCTTTTGCCATGTAAAGTAACATATTTACAGGTTCCAGTGACTAGAGCATGTGCTCATGCCGAACTGCCACTGACTTGATGCTCACATTTTAGTCACATGGGCAACTTGAACAGCTTTCTTGTTTACAAAACAGTAATAATAATAATAACAATATCACTCACTTTTATATTCAGGTGAAGAGTGTGTTTGGAGGACTTTAAGAATATAAACGGTGGGCAAATGTTACAGGTTTTATTTTTGTTATAATTTATACTGAAGGCAGTATATGAGACAGGAGGACACTTAAAGGCTCACAATCCACTTTAATTCTTTATCTTTGTGTCCATATATCAGGCACTTTAAAAGTCAGGAGAGATGTATGAATTTTAGCACATTTTGTGTGATGTGTATTAATGAGATGTTTAAAGTATGTATTACATAGGTTCTCATCCCCTTTTCATTTTTTAAGCTAACTATTGGGGATAATAACTTTATGGGCCCAAGACCTATGACTCTATTGAAAACTTCTTAAACTTGAAATTGCATTAGATTTATTTTTTAAAAAAGAAAATGATCTTTATATAACATGGCAGAGACATAATAAGGCATATATATGGATGACGTGTCTCTTTAAAAGGCTTATGGATTAGCAGAAGTCATTTAAAGAATTAAGCATTTTCCTGTCCCTTGCGCCCTCCCTGAAAAGTTTATGAGAAGATGGAAATTAAGAGTCATACCAAGATATTGCAGTTAGAGCCATTTGTGTCATACTCACAAATGTAGTCTAACCTGTGTGAGTAAAACTGAAAAATAACAAAATAGGAGCTCTCAAACAACCAGAGGCCTTTAATTCAAATGCATAACTTTATAACCTAAAATACATATATTTATTCTTTTGTTTTTCCCTTTCTTGGAAAAAAGTAAAATTTGTTAAATTAAGTCTCTAAACCCAAATTGCTTTCTGGCTGTAAAATCAAAGCTTTGTGGCATTTCTTATCACTGGAGCATTTTGTTATAGGTAAAGTATATAATGAGGTAGGTATGGGTGGGTTGTGGGAAGACTGTAACACCATGGGACATACACATACCCACACCCCATACACTCACACACCCACCCACCCTTGGGATTGTCCCTTCTTCTCTCTGCCCTATCACTGAGTAATGGAGTTGTGCAGAGTTCACCTGAGCATACATCCAGGAGAGATGGGAAATGTTAAGTCTCCTAGAAGCCAGCACAGTTCAAAGTTGATTTTCTTAGTCTCGGTCTTGTAGTTTGGGAGATTTTATGGCTTTTTGAGGTATGTTTGAGAAAGAAGGATCCTCATTCCTTCTTTAACCTAAGCAAATAATCTCCAAGGACTTTGATCACTGGGAAGAGGGAAAGAAGACCGTCATCTGTCCTCCAGATGAAAGGCTCTTTTTGGCTGGAGCCTTACAGAGATGGGTCATGATTTTTTGGTGGTTTTGATTTTATGCTTCTAAAAAAGATCTTTTAAAAAATTTTTATGGTTGGTTGTTTTCTTTCATTCTTTTTGGTTTCTTTCCTTTTTAGTGATAGAAGCTATGGCCAGCTGTCTGTGTGAGCTCACTTATGCACCTCTCCCAAGGCAGGGGCTCTGATATAGATAGGTTTTGGTGGAGGTTTGAAGGTCTTCCTTACTTGTCTTTAGGCCAAGCCTGCCTGCCAATTTCTGGTTGAGCTGAACTTGTCCTTTAAAAAAAAAAAAAAGACTTAAAGAAAACCCCTTTATATTACCTTGGCTCCTCAGAGAAGACCTACTGTGCCTTAGTAATAGCTTCTCCAGTGGGGGTGGAAGGAAGGGATCAGGGGAAGTTGTTGAACCAGGACTTGGTTGCGTTCTGTTCACGTCCTTTTGTTCACATCCTTTTCTGAATGCCTGTTCTGGGTGTCCTGTTCTGGGTGTCTTGACTGATATTTTTACACCACGTGGAATAATGTTTCTTGAAAAGTGTGTCTTTAAAGCCACATTACTGTTGTGAACAAAATTAGGATGTAAAGCAAATTTGATAGAAAACGAAGTTTGGGGATAAATAGACCTGCAGAATTTTATAGCTGCTATATTCCTCGGTATCCTCCTGTGTATTTAATCACTGGACAGATATAAGGGTGAATTGTTCCTTGGTATATGTTTAACCTACATCTCAGCTACTTATTAAGGGGCTTAACTTTATCTGTATATCCTCTTTAAGAGAATTGAAAAGGAATTCGGAGTGGCATATCTGTTTTCATTGTAGTGTTAGATGTATGGTAAGTTAAACCATTTTTGTGGAAGTTGAAAGTATAATATTAAAAGTATCCAGTTTTCTAGCCATTTGTGCACATTAAAAATAACTTGTTCTTCATGTTCACTGGTTATCTTGTTAGACAATTTAGGGGACTTGCCACAACACATGCAATAGATTATAAAAAGACTGCAAATTTAATAATTACAACATGGCGCAGACCGCGCTGGCAGATACTAGAGTACAGCACTCTCTTTAATCACGGTGCCTCCCATAGTGTGGGTGGTCACGGTCCACAGACGGTTCAGGCAGTCTAGTCCCCTTGTGAGAAGGACTGTGAATCAGAGCACAAGTAAACAGCATTCCATAGGCTTTTCAGGATTTTCATTTTAAGAAAGTATAGCATTTCTTTTAGGTTGCTTTCCCCCTTTCTCTTCTCCTTCTCCAGCCTCTTCCTTTAAATTTTTGTTGTTTATACTCTTTTATCAGACGAAATTTTAATCGTGTGTGCTTTCTTTTTCCAGCCTTTTTTTTTTTTTTGCAGCAAAATAAAATATGTTTAACACTTCAAAAGTCTATTTCAGCACAAAAGGTGGAGGTGACCAGTAGCATATTGTGATCATTAGAAGTTAGCAGCTTCTCACAATAAGCTTTGGTAAAATGAATATAATCAATTTATTTCCTT
Source organism: Pteropus alecto (assembly GCF_000325575.1). Lineage (NCBI taxonomy): Eukaryota > Metazoa > Chordata > Mammalia > Chiroptera > Pteropodidae > Pteropus > Pteropus alecto. The sequence continues at coordinate 1,408,112 of NW_006441525.1, forward strand.
GTTTCATTTTTTAAAAACATTTAACTTCTGCCCCTTATTTGATTCCTTTGATGTTTGTTTGATAGAATGAAAATTTGAATTATTTGTGAAGTTTTTTTCTTCCTCATTCAAAAATGTCCTTTTTAGACTATTTTGTTCTTTAGTATTCTATTTTCTCTTTCTATAAATTTTATCATCCTTTGATGTTATGAGTATTGATGAAAGAATCAAGTAATGAAAATGTAAAGTCACTGGTTTTTGTCCATTTATGAGAATTATGGAGTTTATTAAAGTTCTTGGTCAATTTCCCTAGGGAAGAGTTATTTTAAATGATAAATGTGTGCAAATGGTTGTGTATTATCTCAAGCTTTACATTTTCTCCCTAAAAGAGTAATTTTTAAAATAAAGACTCAAAAATATAGATTTGTTAATAAAAGAGCATTTAATATTACAAATATGTACCCTTACCCCCTTCACACCCCTTTTGATTTCCTTAGGGGGATACTGTCTTATTAGTTAAAATTATAGACAGACTGTTCCTAGTCATCATTTTTTTAATAAAACATGACACTTTAGTTGATATTTTATGTTAGCATACAAAATTAATATAAAGATGTGTAAAAAAAAAGAAAATAGTTTGCAAACTTGTGTATCAAAAGATATACTCCCTAATAAAATCATTATATTGTACTTTTTTCCCATAAGCTGATAAAAAATGGATTGCCTACAATTATAATTTATAATGACATTGTCAAAACCAGCTTAAAAAGAAAGTAGAGTGATTATATATTTTAGAAAGAATAACTTCCTTTTAAAATCATACCTTTAAAAAATCCAGTGCTATATATAGATTTTTGGAGAATTTTATTGTTGTTCATGAAAGCATTTAAGAAATACTTGAGTCATTTTCATTTATGATAAAGCTAATCTAATTCTCTGTTCTGATGCTGCTTGCCAAACTTTAGATCACAACGGCTTAAGAAAAAAATTGCTGGCTAATCCCCTTCGGTATTTTGAAGCTATTTTGGGCACCCTTTGTTCTATGGTATGTTACAGTCTGTTTATGGGGAGCCATCGGGCGTTTGATGTGGGACCCTCTGGCAGAGGGGATTGGAACTTGAGAGTCTGGGTGCAACTGGGACAAGTTAAGGATGCTGAATATAACTTTCTTTTGGAATTGTCTTTCATCTATAAATTGAAGGATTACATTTAATTTTAAATGGAGTACGGGTGAGGCAGGTTGGTTTTGGTTTTAGAAGTTACTATTTGGAGTTCAGTAACCATATCAAAAGCAGAGATGTTGACATTTTAAATTTTATTACTGGTTAACATACACTTACTACTGAGCATTTAGTCTCCCTTTTCCTGAGTTTCCTGATGAGCCTCAGAACTTGCCTTAAGATGCCAGGGTAAACCCTCCTTCACAGAAAATGTGCCTGAGTTAATGCCTCATTTCAGGCTTATTTTGTGGTTCCTACAGAGTGGGCTGCATGAGGTTCAACAAGTTTTATTCACAGACATACTTTCAGAACATTTCCCCTCTTACTATTATTTAATTAAGCTGATAAGATCCTCAGGAGAGGGATTCATGAGTTTATATAGACGTAGCCTTTCATAAAAATGATACTTAGCAATATGAGAGATTTAAGTAATATTAAGACCACTAGAAGACTATATATTCTGTATATAATTTTTGTGATTTCTTGAATGAAATTAAAGCATGAAGTATTACATGAATTTAGACTGTTACCCTTGAAATTAATTTCCTTTCTTGGCGTTGATCTATAAAGAACACATTATCATATATCAATATGGTGTTTTTATGCTCCTAGTGATATTTACAGCCCTATATCCGCTTCACTGCCTCCACCCTAAGTGTAAATATCCATCATTGTGTTTTGTGTTGTTGATTAGCAGCTCTCAAAGTTTGATCCAAGGACCCTCAGGTCTATAAGACACTTTCAGGAGATCTGCCATGTCCTTCCTTTTCCAAATATGTATCTTCTTGATAATGGATTTTCTTCATAAGTTGAACCAAAGCAACATATCACAACCGAGTGAATGCAGCAGCAGATATGAGAACACAGCTGTCTTCTATTATGCCAGACATTAAAGAGATTTGTAAAACAAACAAACAAAAAAAGTAAAACCATGCCATTCTATGCATAATTTTTTTGTTTTGGAAAATATAGTTTTCTTCCATACATGTTTCTGTTAACATGTACAGGGCTTATTATTATCTCTAATTAATTAATAGGTAATATTGTAAAAAGTTCTGAGATTTAATTTCTAGTATAGTAAATATTGATAGATGAAACCCATAAACAAAATCTCATTGGGGTCCTAAGACTAGAACATTTTAGAACTATTATTATGGATATTGGGGCTATTGCTGTAGTTCTCAAATCAGTCTTCTGTTGGCTTCTCTGAGAGTCTGATCCAAGTGAGCCTATAAAATATATGAAATTAGCCCACAGTCATGAGGTTTTAATTAAGTATCTCCTTTACATTTTCAGAACATTTTTATGATGTGTCTTTTTATAAATAAAGTGTCTCTCAACCAAAGCTGCCAGTGTCTTTTTGTAAATTTAAGGAGCCATAGGTTACGTAGTTTTGATCTCTTTTATTTATATAATTGATATTTCTGTGTAGTTTGATATAATCTGCACTCATGTGCATTTTAACATATGACTTTTGACAAACATTACAGATTGCCATCTTTCATATATGATTCCATGGAATCATAGAATCCATGGCAGTTGTAATACACATAGAATACATTGTTCTTATTTGTATTTGGGATATTTCTAACCATAATTGCCTCAGTTACCCAATATTTTGTATTTTTCAATTGATTTTTAGTTTGGGGATAAATTAGAAAAAAAATGACCTGACAAAATAACCATTATTTTTGCCTTTATTCTACTTTAAATCATCTGTTTTTAGTTTATCTTGCTTTGTAACTAATCCTTTAGAATGTGGTTTATTTCTCATTTGTAAGGGGCTAATGCCCTATCTATAGAGCAAATAAACTTCTGTACTGGAAATGGAGTCAAGTAAGATAGGATCTGGTTCATTTTCTTCTATTTATAATTACCATCTAAAATCTTTAGAGAAAGTGATTGATTACCTATCTGTTGGCAACTTACAGCAGGGTCGATTCACTGATCTGCTTAGGAAGTTGTCTAACTCTGCCCTGTGCTGGGAGAGCTGGCTCTTTCTCTAGATTGGCTCTTTCCCATGAAGCCCCATGTCCTCTCTTCTGGGACACCACCTCCCCTGGGGGAGTTTCCCCAGCTCTCCTTACAGCCAGCAGCACCCCTAGAGTCTTCCATTTAGTCTCAGGTCACATGGAAGGGGAGGAAGTTTCCTTCTTTGAGCTTAATACAGCAATTTTATATATTTGGCATTGTAGGTGATTTGCATGATAATGAGCTTATTATGCCAGTTGTTGAGTTCTGCCAAATACCTAATTGATTTTTTCCAAGATTATAGTAGTCAAGAACCATCTGCCTTCTGTATTACACAGGTACAGCTAAAATGCTTTTTTATGTAAGCAAAATGTATCTTATTATAGAAAGTAATCTGAGGTTTAGAGTACATTAAGGGACTTGGTTTCTGGAAATGTTTTAAAACTTGGAAACCTTTTAAAACTGCTATTACCTATCACTTAAAAATAGATATATAACTAAGTAGGTGGCCTTTTGTGTCTTGGCTAGTATTAGAGTGTGGTGTTTCTTGCACATAAAGGAACAAATTTAAATCACTAGGTGCTAAACCAGTAGATTTCAGTATGGATTAGTTAAGAACTATTGTAGTTCTTGTTATGTGGTTGCATAAATGGTTTTTCCTCCCCCCTCCCCCATATTTAGTTTATGCAGACTGTGTCTCCATTCCTTCATCCTCTTCTTTCTTCACTGAAGAAGTAGCAATTTTGTTAGTGGATTGCTTTGAAGAAAATACAGAGGGAAGACGAGAACTGGACCTATGATTACTTTTCATAAGTGAGGATAAGCATAGGCTTTAGGGCTTGCCAGGTCTTCAGTTCTTTGGCTTTTTTTTTTTTCCTTAACATTTCCAAAGGTTTTGTTAGTGACTTTCAAATGGAACTTCAAGCCTTGGAACAGTTCCATTAAAAGGTTGTGTGGTCTTAGCCACAGTAGCAGCACAATTTATTTTTCCTATACTAGTTTCACAGAGGTTAACTGAGCTGGAATTGATGAGAGACTAGTAGTGTAAGGGGGTATGTGTGTGTTATGTGTAGGCTTTTTCCCTCTTGATTTGTGTAAAAAAATGGTTTAGCAGAATTAACATTTGCCTGTTGATTTAAAAGGGAGCAAATCGAATAAGTCTAATATGCTTAATAATACTATATTGTTCAAGCCTTTAAAAAGATGAACTCTCTTTTGTTAATTGTATTTTTATATTGCATAGTACCAAATTGCATTGTGTGGATTTGCTTTCTTGTTGGGAGATGTACTACAGTTTACAACTCAGCATAATCTTAGTTGACTTGTTCTAGAGAGTAAATTTTGATTGTCTGAAGCCAAATAGCACTTGACTATACTCATGATTGAGACAGGCTTATTCTTAGTTCAAATAAATATTTTGAAGGTAACAGAGATACCTTTTATTCCTTTGGTTGTTATATTTTTAAGAAAAAAGTGATCTGTTATTTATACGTTATCTCATTATACATGTTATGTTACTGAGGAATAGTAAATTTCTAATGAAAATACCAATTGTATTAATACTTCAGATTTTGATACTGTTTTGTAGATTTCAAAGCAAATCCCTGTTATCTCATTTAATTCTTAAAATAATCTCGTGATACCATAGGGCATGTTTAATTATATTCATGTCATAGATGAGACATGTAAGGAATTTGCCTGAAATTCCCCATTTGTTAAGTGAAAGTACTCCACTAAACACCTTGCTGCTCATGAAAGCAGCTCTGGCTTCCAGTCAGACCTCCTTTATATTTTACACAGTGATACTTAGACAAATAGCAACAATAATATTGTTTATACTGCACATTTATTGACTGCTGACAAAGTGTCACACACTTCGAGATAATGTTTTATGTAGTTTAATCACTTCAACAACCTCACTCTTTTGTAGATGAGAAAACTAAGGTAAAGAGAGATTAAGAGCTCTCCTAAGGCTATATCACCAGTAAATGGTGGTCACCGTTATGAATCACAGCAGTTTTGCTCTAAGATTCAGGATTCTTAACTGCTACACTACATTAGCTCCCAATAGTGGTTCATCTGCTCGGATTTGCAAGCATCAAATATTCACTAGTATTTCTAATAGCATCTATTTGCATTTGTCTCTAATCTTGAAGATTTAGAAATGAGAGGTTTTATCATCTAAATTTACACCAAATAAGACATTTTAAAATATTTATTACAAGTATCTATACTACATGTAACAGATAGATGCCAGCTAGTATAAATCATCCTAAAAATAAGACAAATGTTTACCAAGAAAGAGAGAAAGCTCATATGAGCTGTGAAAACTCTTACCTAATAGATATTCCCATTCTCGTATAGAGGGTTCTTATGGTATAAAACTTTGAGGAGGAAGCAAAGTATGGAAGAGTCTCATCTAAATAAGAGAATCATTGTACCAAAGTGAATGTGCATGTCTCAAAACTGTAAAAAGAAGTCATTGCTGTAAACGCTCATTCTTAGAATGGAAACCAGGAGCCTGTAATGGTGTTTTTTTCTCTGCTCTTCCATCTTCATTCACCAAATGGGATGCCTGTGTGCACCAGGCCCTACCTGTGCAATGCTGAACATATAGTAGTGCTTAAACTGGCCCTGGCGCTGCCCTGTGGAGCATATTGTCCAAGGGTCAGGCTGCCATCAGTCAGTGCTCATTCAAGCCAAAGGACTGTGTCTGGGAGAAGGGTGGCCTAGGAGAATCATAGCAAAAGACAGAAAGTGGTCTTGACTAGAGCTGACATCTGAAGAGGGGTTAGGGGTCAGTAGGTGAGGAGCAGAGGGAAGGGGATACAGGAAGTGGGCAGCATGTAGTGGGAGGGAACATAACAAATACGAGGGGCTGAAGGAGAGAGGCCTGTGGGTTATAAGGTGGGGCTGCAGAGGCTGATTCTGGGAGACTTGTTTGTATCTGAGCAGCAGGAGGGCCTAAAAGGGATTTTAAGGGACGGGCTTTGAAATTATCACCCGAGTACAATGTGTAGAACGTTGTTTTAAGGCATAGCAGGGTTCTCAGCTCTTTCAGACCCAACACAAATTATTTAGAACAAATATTTTATGATGCCTTCTTAAGCTATTCTGAAAAGAAATTCATAAACACTCTTTAAAAAATCAATATATTGCCTTTACTACAATATAAATAAAAAATAAAAAGAAAATAATATTAATAAAATAATATACATTTCAAAATGTAAGTGCTTGGATGTTTCAACCCTAGAAGACATAACAAACACTCTGATATGTGCATCTACACATAAGTTCTCCGAGAATGTGACCACCACAAATATTGACTGACATAAGAGGGTAATGTGATGATGAGGTAAATATCATGAGCAGCCTTACCTTCTGGGAGATGTTTTTCCAAAACGATGGACAGCTCTTGATAAAACTCTGACTAAAATACCATAAAATCTCCCCTGGTAGATATGGTAGTTACATGTTTGGAGCAGCCAGAAGATGTCAGTACATTCAAAAATTGCTTTGTGTTTATGTGCAAAACCAATTTAGGCTCTAAGAACAGGTTTCATGTATATGAAAGTACAGTGGGACATCTGACAATTGTGTGTGACACAATTTCTAGTCTTCCCAAACCACTGTTAGGCTCAATAGCCTTTTCCTGCCAAAACTTGTAACCTTTAATGACAGTAAAGTGCAGTAGCATTCTGGATATTCCATCTTCACTAGCTGGATCATGAAGCTCTCCTGGGAGAGCTGGCTCTGGGTGCCTTTAGTACACCCCTAAGCCTCCTAAGCTACAGCCGTATATCCAATCTAGGAGTCTGAGTCTTAAGCCTTTGATTATATTCTTGATTATAGGCCATCTCCTCTGCTGAGGTTGCCCCACCCCAGGACACCTGGAAATTGGCCACTGTTTCCCTCTTGACTGCAATTTCTAGGTCCTGTGGGAACCTCTGCTATTTTGCACCATGTACCAGGGAGGTCCCTTTGGATGGTTCTGTTTGTTCAAAACATATTCATATTTGAGACATTGTCCCTTGACCTTCTGCCTAGTAACTCCTTTATGTTGACTCAAGGTTCATAATCTTAGCAGCAGCAGAAATAGAAAGTTCTCCTGGCCCCAGCACTGCTGGTTTTCCTCATGAATCAGCCCAGCACTTTGAATAACAACAACCATGCCTCCTGCAGAGACTATAAGGGCTAAGTGCAAAAGTATGCATGATTATAGGGCTGTGCTATTAGCATGGTGCCTAACACAGAGAAAGCTGTCAGTACATGTGAACTATGATTACAATTCCCTTTTCTTTTTACTATATTGGACTTTTTAACTTGAGGACCCTAGACCCTGGGGTTCATGAGTGGACTTCAAAGAGTCAGCAAACTCCACGATACTGTATTAAAATGTTAAAAGTATGTATAGTTCTCATGGAAGAAAGTTCACAACTTCCATCAGATATTCAAAATAAGTCATAAGGAACTTCTATTTCCAGCAGTCGCTAACCCAAAAATCAGATGAACCCTCCTGAGAATGAGAAAACCTATCAGTATATTAAAAACATGCTTAAAGGCATGAAAAAACTTACAAAATAGTCAAAACTTTGCAGATCAAGATCCAAGTAAGGACAGGGGTAAGAGAGTTGAACCCACTGTTTGGGGATGGAGGTGTCTACCAATTTTAAAGGGGGTAACCTTGGATGCTTTTGGCAACATTGCAGAGCTAGGAAGATAGGAATTAGAGTCTGTGGCCTACCAAGTGAAGAAGTCCTGGTGAACCCTTCATTTTAAGTTGGGACCCTGTAAGAATGTACTTTAAGAGTGTGAACTGACATAGATAGGCCCTTCCAAGGAGTACTTCAGATTATTTTAGTCACTGAAATTGGATTAAGGCGATCCTGAATTACTAGTGCTTCAGATCTGGCAGAGCTTCTTTGAAGGAAACCAATATCCTCTTGGTGCCTCAAATTATTTTTACTAAGGGTTTTGCAAATGTAGTGCTTGGCATAAAACAAAAGTAGGTACACAAAGAACCAAGACAACAATATGGAATCAGTAGAAATAACAGACAACAAAATGACACATGAAGTCTCCAGATACTGGCATTGTAAGACTCAGACTTTAAAATAACTATACTAAATCAAACAGTGTAATCCACCCTATTAACAAGCAAAAGAAGAAAAATCATACTGTCAGATTGGTACAGCAAAAAGTACTTAATAAAATTTAATACCCATTCATGACAAGAATCTCTCAGTGAGTTAGGAATGGAGGATAATTACCTTAATTTGATAAAGACATCTGCCAGACACCTACAGCTAATAATATCATACTTAAGTTAATGGTGAAAGATTAAATGCTTTCTTCCTACAATCAGAAACAAGACAAAGATGTCTGTTCTTATAGCACTAGAAGTTGTAGTCACTGTGGTAGACAAGAAAAAGAAAAGGCCTAATGTTGGAAAGGAAAAAAAAAAGGCCTACGTATTCATAGATGATATAATTGTCTATGTAGAAAATTCCAAGGAATCTACCAAAAATAAAAAAGAAAGGTGAAAATAGCTCTTAAAACTGATAAATGAGTTCATCAGAGTCATCAGATAGATCACACAAAACAACTACTTTTTCCATAAACTAACAATGAACATGTGGAAACTGAAATTAAAAACAGTGTCACTTGGAGTCACTCCTAAGAGAATGAAATGCTTAGGTATATCCTCAACAAAACATCTGTATGCTAAAAATTCCAAAATACTGATGAATTAAATAAAAAAGACATAAAAAAGTGGAAAGACATATAGTGTTCATGCATTGAAAGACTAAACATAGTAAAGATATCAGTTCTCTTCAAATTGGTCTATAAATTTAAAGCATTTTCTATCAAAATCCCAGGAAAGTTATTTATAGACATAGACTTATTCTAAAATTTATATGGAAAGGCAATAACAGGTATAACAGTCTTTACAAAAAAAGTGAGAGGAGTCACTCTTTTCAATATTAAGGCTTTACGATAATAGCATCAGTAATTAGACCAGGTGATATTGGCAGAAGGATAAACCAATAGATGAATGGAGCAGACTAGAAACTCCAGAAATAGACTTAATACAAGTAGGCTCAACTGATTTCTGATAAAGGTATAGAAGCAATTCAATGGAAGAATTTCAACAAATGGTGCTAGTATAATTTGACATTAGCCTAAATCTTACAACTTATGTAAAATTAGCTCACGATAGATGAGGGACTTAAATGTAAAATGTAGAACTGTAAAACTTTTCGGGGAAAAATGTAGAAAATCTTTAGAACCCAGAACTAAGCAGAATTCTTAGACTTCATGTCAGAAACACAGTACATAAAGGAAAATTGATCATTTGGACCTCATCAAAATCAAAAACTTTTGCTCTGTGAAGGACCATGTAAAAGGGATGAAAAGACTTGCTACAGACTGGGAGAAAATATATGCAAATTACATGTGACAGAGGAGTAGTATCTAGATTATATAAAGTCATAGAACTCAGCAGTAAAAACACTATCATGGGCAAAACACATGAGCAGACATTTCACCAGTAAAGGTATACAGATAGCAGGTATGCATACAAAAAGATGTTCGGTCTCATTAGCCATCAGAGGAAGGCAATTAAAACTGCAGTGAAATGTCAGTACACACTTGAATGCCTAAAATAAAAAATAGAACACTAAATGCTTTTAAGGTATGGAGGAACTATATTGTACATTTCTGGTAGCAATGTGACAGTGGATATAGTTTTACATCCAAGGCAAGTCCCTTGCATCACTCTAGTACCAGCTTTGACAATCAGACTAGTGACTTCTCAAAGAAGTAATGAAAGCTAGAGAAGACAGTGTATTGATATCTTTAAATGCTGCAGGGTGGGCAGGGGATCAGGAGAAAAAATGACTTTTACTCTTTTACGAAAGAGACAATCAAACAAAAAGTGGGAGAATTTATCAACAGCAGACCCACAGTAAAGGAAATACTAAAGTTGTTCTTTAAGCAGAGGGAAAATGACCGTAATAGTCCTCCACCCCAAAATATAAGAAATCAATCTTGTTTTCATACTCTGCTTGGGCCAGTGAGTTTCAATCCTAGCTATACATCATAATAACCAATGGAATTGAATAAATAAATAACCTCCACATCCTTCTTCAGTAGATTGATGTGTGGCTTGAGTCTAATGATATTGGTGCCCAGTCTTGGGTGAGAAACAACTGGAATGCTGAGACAGAATAATGCAGTGAGGTAGCAGGGTGGTAACTGCAGAATAAGAGGAAATTGGTGTCACTGCTAAAACTGAATGCATTATCTTCTCTTTACTTGGGCCTCTGCGTTTATACTTAGTGTGTTTTCCTGATAGTAGCATTCTTTTATTCTCTAGGTTGAAAACCCACTCTACAATTCCGATTCTTCCTCTTTTGCTCCAGGTAAACCAAGTTCTATTCATTCCACCTGTGCAGTATATCTCTCTATCATTGCAATGCAGGCACTTGTCAAATTTTGACTCTATATAATAGCTGGCTATTAGTGTTTCAACCTCGAATATCTTCCTCCTTTTCCAGTCTACTGTACACAGTATCACTAACCCAATCTTCATAAAGCATAGCTCATGCCACTGCCCTCCTCAGAAACACTTTCATTGCTTCTATCTACAACATAAAGCTCAAATTTAATAGTTTTGAAAATATAAATCAAATCAAGTTATTTTTCTATTAAATACCCTTTAGTTTCATCCTGTTGCACTTGAAATAACACAGTTCCTATTACCACAGTCTATAGACACTACTTGCTGGATCCCTGTTTCATCGCCATCCCATCTCATTCCATTCTTCCCTCTGCTCACTATGGCAGAGCTATGCTGGCCTTAGTGGAGTGTCTTCAGTAGCACTTTCTTGTCTTTGATCTGAACTTGCTGCGTATTCCATCTGGAATACTGTTCCTTCCACAACTCTTGGTCACATGCTCAGTCTTCAGAGTCACTTTCCTTTACTTATCTGAAGTAAATCCATTCTTTTCTGTTTTTCTCAAATCACAGCATCCTGATTATTTCCTCTCAATGACACTTATCATTGTCATTATCTTGTTTACTTTATTTATGGCTTTCTTCCACCTCCCTCAATGGAAAGTAAACTCTATGAGTGCAGCAACCTAAACTGTCCTGCTGCTACACCTCTAAAGCGAGGCACAAAATAAGTGCTGTGATTTATTTTCAATATAGATACATTATGGCAAAGTTTTTATAGTAGAATAGTTCCCTGACAGTAGAATCTTGTTTTTCCATTGATTTTAACAATATATTGCTTTATGGTTGTTTAATGAAATTCTGCCTATTCTCATTCTTACATGTAACTTTTGGGTGAATGGAGGCCAAGAATGTAGTGGAAAATGAAACTGGGAAAAGACTGCTATCTAGGGGAAAACAAGCTGGAAATAGAAGTCTGTAATTACTGTAAGATCCAAGAATCTTTACCTAATAAGTATTGCTCTATATCTCTGAAATTTCCATAATGATCTTTACTCTGTTGCTTCTATAATTATAGTAATAAAAAACACCTCAGTCAAATTAAAAGTACTTTTTTTAAAGGGCTTGTCAGAGGGAGTTATAGTAACAACTTCTATTCGTATGGTGTTTTATAGTTTGTTCATACATAGATGCATTTAACAACCCTTTGTGAAAAATAGTTTCTTTGAAATGAGAAAAGCGAGGCTCTAAATATTAAGCATATAGAAAGCAGGCTATGCTGGGAAACTAGGACTTAGGTCTTTCAGCTTTGCTGTTCAGTTTGTTTTGCTACTGGGCTTCACATCACTGGAGTGTCACATTTCACTGAAAGTACGTATAGCAAGAACCTGGGACTGAATAGCCTTGCTTGTCCTCAAATCTGGGAGTAAGTGAAGGTGAATGCTGCCAAGTCAGATGTCGGAACCATGTGATATCAACCTAGCGATTTCCTCAGTCTTATCTGCCTCTCCTGTTAGCTGTAGGAAATGTACTTGTCCAGTGGGTTTAGCTGAACCACAGAGGTAACTGAGCTTCAGATTTTCACATCCTATATATTCATCCCATTGTTCCCTAATCTCTATTCTTGAATAGGAAACTAGTCTCATCAAAATTATTACTGCCTTCAAAACTCACAGAATTACTCATCCATACACATTGTTCTGCCTCTGAGAGAGCTACATCCTGACACTCCTTGTTGCCTTATGAAAAGTGGACCTGGGGAGAGGAGGCAAAAATAAAAAAAAAAAGGTAGATCAGGTAGGAGGCTGTGACAGCAACTAGATGAGAGACAGTAGTGGCTGGGATTGGAGTGAAAGCAGTGACACTGGAAAGAAGTATACTGGTGGAGAGTACTTCTCATCTGTCAGGAAAGGAGACTGGACTGGCTTTTATGGTCATTAGAGAATGGGGCTTGGGTTAAGAGTTGCCCTGTGTGGGTTTTGTGAGGTTTGAACTTCCCACTGGTGCCACAGGAGGGAGCACCCAGGCCTTTTTATCTGCTTTTTTATAAGCTTGCCCAGATGTGGGGCAGAAGGGGAAAGTGGAGTGGTGTGACTTCAGAACTGTCAGTAGTCAGACATCAAAAGTGGATTTAGACTTTTTATGACAGAAGACAGCAATAGATGGTTTCTAAAATTTTGGAACTAGAAAAGATCTCCTGAGGGATCACTGAACTCAGTACTCCAGTGTTTAAAAAACAGGTCGAGGACAAAGTATTAGCATATTAAGCTGGATGGGGATAGAAACCACTGGCTGAAACAAGAGTGTTTCAAGCTGGTAGGACACCATGTGTATCTGCATTGGTTGTGTGCCACACAGTGCCATGGTGTATGGTGCCTGTGCATGCTGGAGGCCTGTCAGGTGGTGGCCTTGGGAGAAGAGTCAACACCAGGATACTGCTGACGGGGTGAGCATGGATAACGGCGGAGGCAGATCTATGGACTTGCATCATGGATTCTGATGCGTGAATTGGTAGGGGAAAAAAGCCAGATTAGAGAAGAATGAAGAATGAATACGTGGTGAAGAAGTAGAGAAGGCAAGTTTAGACAGTTTTCTCAGGACACTTGGATAAACGGAGAGCAAAGAATGGACAGTAATTAGAATGAGGGAGGTGTAGGATCAAGGAGAATATTTTTTTTAAGTTAGAGAGATCTTAGAGCATGTTTGTAAACTGATTGGTGATGTGATGAGAGAATTTCTTGCTAATTGCTGTTTTCTCACCTATATGAAGCAACGTCTTCAGCCAGGAGTTGGGGGGAAGGGATAGTGGTGTGATGAGAGAGGAGACGACATGAAATAATTGCTTAGGAAGTTGCCAAGCAAATTGACTAGAGAAGTGTAGGAGTGTTGCAAGGCAGTGCTGAGCCAATTCTGGGATTGTGGTCATGAAATTAGAGCCAAAGTTGTCGGCTCTGGTGTCTGATGTTCTCAGCAGTATCGGCAGTGTAGGCACTGGTGAAGAGAAGATACAGAATTGGATTCACAAGGGTCAGGTTTTACAAGGCAAGTTCCACAGTACTTTAGAAAGAAGGGCAAGCAGAGTTGAGAGTGCTTGCAAATTAATGATCATTTAAGTTTGGCAAAGTATTTATCAAACACATGATCTGCTTTATAGCAAGTGTATTTAGTAAAGCATACATTTCTCAGTCTATCTAACTATGTCTATATCACATGATCATAGATATGTTTTAACAGCGTTGTTTGAATCACTCATACTGCTATTTAGTTCAAACTCTTTTTTCTAAAGCCTTTTGATTTTGGATTTTGGAAAACCAACTCTGTTTTCCCCCCTGGAACTAATGAGTGAGCAAGCAAGAGGTTCTGTAAGCAAATGTAAAAATTGCAGACTTTGTTATGATTGGACCTGTGTTTGGAAATTTTGTGAATTGTGTTATGTCAGCATCCTGCTCATGGAATAGGCTATGTAAACAATGGGTGTTGGGTGGTTCTATGAATGACTAGCTTTCCTTCTCACTTACAGACTTAACCACTGCAATTCTCCAGATTTCTGAGTGTTTATTTCATAGTAAAAAGGGCTCTAAAAATACCAGGCCAGTTAGCTTTTTATTGTAGATCATTTCATTTAAACTGCATGGGACATATAAATTCTAAAAGGAAAAAAACATTGAAAGCAAGATTTTGAAGGAAAAGCTACAGAAATTTCTCTGTAGTAGTTTGTTTTGGCTCTGGATGTAAAAGTGCAAAAGAGATGCGAATAACTTTGTTCCATCTTTTAAGTGAGACCAATTGGCACATTTAATTGATGTGCAAAAGTTTTGAAGAATAGTGTACCATAATTCACAAATATATGAATAGTGTACCATAATTCACAAATATATGCTATCATGAGAATATTACATATACCAAGTTTTAAATTTAAAAGTTCTCTTTTTGAATTTGATTTTAAATACCATTTATATCTTTTTATTTGGAGTATTTTTAAAATTATAGAGAGACATCAGAGCACAATTTTGAGTATCCAGAGTGAAGTGAGAAAAGGATTAGGAAAAATTAGGCTTTAGGACAAAAGACAAGGGCCCATAGTTTATGGGGAAGGATTGTTAGTTGAAAGATGTAAGAATGCAGGAAACTGCACAGAGTAGAAATGAGAAGAAAGCAAAGAGATACGCAGATAAAACAGATCCAAATACTTAATTGTTTTAGACTGCCAGGTAATAATTTCAGGGATATAAGTTTATTGATTATGAAGATTTAAAGTATGGACAGGAATAATAAATACAAGGAAAAATTAATGTTTTGCCTTTCATTGGACGGGAATTTCTGCCTTCCAGGAACCTTTGTCCTTCTTCATAGAACTGAGCAGTGAAAGTTTTGAGCTTGTGCTTCCTCCTTATGGTGTCCTCTCCCCAAAAACAAAGAGAGTATGGGGGGTGGTGTTTTGAATATGAAGTCATGATAGGAGGCAGAGGAAAGAGCCCAGGGGAATTTTTTTTATAGAGTGGACTGCATGGAAAATACCAGCTCGCATACATCCTGAAGCTGGGGCGGCAGCGATGCCTTCCTGGGAACCCTGGAAGATAGACCTTAGGGAAATAAAGTGGAGATCATGCCTCTAATTTGGGGAAACTGAAAATATTTAAGTTCAGTATAAACTATTGCTAATGTTTGATTTGTAGACAAAGAGAATTATAGAACAGAATGCATCAAAGACATCTCTCTCCTAATAAGGATAGCTTCTAGACATTTGGCCTGTCTCAGAGAAATTGCATCAGCCTGGCCACTGAAGCATGAAAATTAGCATGTATTTAGCGCTCACTCTGAATCATATCTCTAACCAGGTGATTTTCATACATGGTTTCTTTTGGTCTTCTTAATCTTGAGAGGTATTATTTTCTCCATTTCGAAGATATTTTAGAAACAGAAGCTTAGTGACACTAAGCGATTTTTCTCTACTGAGCGACAGAGCTACTAGTTGAACCTAATCGGAGCTGACTCCCTGGGATGTTTTCACTCTGAAAGTATTCTAATTTAGCACCTTGAGTGATATTGCTATACAGAATGGTCTAAGACTTGTCTGGACTGCTGTCATAGTAGATTTTGGACCAGAGGAAGGATTCGCTCCAACAAAGAGGTGATAGGATGACCTGGGCTTTTCTTTATTCTCTCGTTTTTTTTCCCCACAGTACATAGGAGAGAGAGAGAGGGAGGGAGGGAGGGAGGGAGTGTGTGTGTGTGTGTGTGTTGTTTAAATACATAGTGTTTGGGCCCTGGTCAGGTGCTAGGATATGACCATCAAACCTTACAGTGCAGTGGAGGAGGAGGGTGTCCTGTTGGAAAAGCAGATTCTAGGGCTCCACACCCAGAGGTTTTGATTTAATGGACCGTCTACATGGTAATAAGAACCTGGCTGATTCAAATTGAGATATCTCCACATCATACCAGGAGAAAGAGTGAGGTAGATGACCCAATTTTCAAGCATTGCTCCTCCTTGGTCTCTTTATACATTTCTTATTTGATTCCGGTAAACCTAGAGATGATACCCTCAATGTAGATAAGTGTATGGGAGACGAGGCATTTGTGATGATTCAGAAGGCAGGACGTGGACCTTAATCAGGATAATGAAGAGAGAGAAGGCTAAAGGTACCCAGAATTGAGGAACAGGGTTACCTAGCTGTCAGACTATATTCCATTTGTTACCCAAACTGAGACTTAAGACATAGTAGCTACCTGTGATCCAGGAGGTGCTGTGAGCCATGCTGGCTACTTCCCATGCATATGCCTCATTTAATTTTGTAACAAACCTATGAAATCAATTTTATTTACATTTTATAAAGAGCGAACTGTAGGTCAAACATTCTTTAAAAATTTTACCCAAACGTCATATAGCTAGGATTCAAATCAAAGTCTATTTAACTTTAAAGTCCCATGACCTTTTTCTTTCTTTACTTTTATTTTTTAAATTACATAAATTATACTTTAATACAGTCTCACACACCCCCCCAAAAATCAAACAGTTCAAACATAGCATTAGGCTGGAATTACGCTGGATGTAATTATTCTGCAATTTCTCATAATACTATCTTTTTGTGACTGATATTTCCAGTCAGATATTTCCATATCAGTCACAAAAGTCTCCTTAATATTGCCAATATTCATTTTTATACCACAGACGAGAAATATTCAAAAACTATAATCCAAACTAATTTTCAAAAGCAGATATGTTTTTAAACCAGAGCTTCATAGCTGGGACTGCTTTGCTCTTAGGAGATTGGCAATGTCTAGAAACGTTTTTGGTTGTCACAACTTGGAGGGAGGTTGCTACTTGTGTCTTGTGGATAGAGACCAGGAATGCGCAGGGCAGTCCCCCACAGCAAAGAATTTTCAGGCCCCAAATGTCAATAGTACCAAGACTGAGAAAACTTGATTGGTTTACACCTACTCATCGTAAGGGTATTTCAGCAGACCCATGCCGGGGCTTGATCAATAATACATGGTTTCTCAGCACTAACCTTTACTTAAAAGAGTGCTGAGTAATAAATCTACATGTTTTAAATGGTAGGATTTCAAGTTTTCTCAGGAAGAAAACCAGTTGTACTCTGGCTTCTTCCCTGATTTGAAATCATAATCATATTTGAACTTTCCTACATCTCAGAGTGTGTGGCTAAGGAAAGCAACAAAATAATGACTAACTTATTGAATCTTGCTTCCTAATCATGTAATGGGGAAAAATGTTTCTCAATGCATGTTTTATGTGGTTAGTTTTCCTTCAGTAGAAATTGTTCACTGAATTAAACTCTGCCATTGAAGCTTAAGTAGACATAGATTCTGTAAAATTGGAAATCATTTAACAGTTTAAATATCGAATCTAAATAAAAGGAACTGTGGTAATTGCAGATCTACAAGATTTACCCTACTATGCCCTAATTAGACTAATAATTAGCAAGAGTATTAACAGTTGGACACAAGTTGTTGGGTTCCAGGTTGGGATTTAGCCATTGTTTGTTTCTGTGGCATTGTTTCAGTTAATTTATTCATATTGCCATTTTTTGTTTGTAGGAAATAATGTGTATGTCCTAAGTTTAGCCTGTTTTCATTCCTTAAAAAGTCTAACCATTTCTTATTACTTTGGTAAAGGATGCATTATTATAAATATTTGTATTGAAAATAATGAGAGTTTTTAAAAAATGATATTAAATTAATTTAAACATGTCTGGTTTTCAGAAAGAACATGAGAAATGAACCTATAACTTTAATTTAGGACTTGTTTCTTCTTGATTTAGATTATAGATTATTCTGGTATCAGGTATGCCAGTTACATGTTGAAATTTCTTGTAATTTGAAAATAATAAAGAAATACCATGGAAGCTTAAAAAAAGATTTTTAACTTACAGAATTCTAAATAACTTTTCAAGCAATTTGTATCTTGTTTCTTTTAGTTTTATCAGCAATAGGTATGAATTATCTCTCATAATATGAAGTCTTTCTTATATTCTCGAATATTAGGGCTTTCAGATTTTAGAAGAGTTAGCAATGAAACTGTCAGAATAATATTTCCTTCCTGAGAAATTTCATATTATGGGTGCTTCATACTAACAGGCACAGAATAATTATTGTGGTGGTATGAAATATTTAATTTGCTTTATTCTACTTTGTCTTTTAGAACCGTCATCAAAAAATAATTTGAGGCATTTGGTTCTGCCCTTTATTTATGTATCCCTAAACAACATCTTGTTTAATGTGCCTGTTTTTTAACTTCATAGAAATGGAGTCACTGTATGTTTACCTCTAAAATTTTCTTCTTTCTCTAGCATGTTCTATGCTTGGTCCTTTGCTTTCTATGTATGTTAGAAGAGGTTTTGAAATTCTACCAGAAAACCTATTTAGGATTGTTAATGATACTGCACTGAGTCTATGACAGAGAATTGACATATTTATGACATTGAATTTTTCTTGCTAAGACCATGGTATATCTCCATTTATGCAACTCTTTACTATCTTTTCAAAGTTTTATAACACTTACCTTCTTTGTTGTTTTGTCATGCACAGACTATTGCTGGTCCATTTTACTTTATAGAGGGCAACTTATCTAGTTTTAGATGGTTCTTGTTGGCAGGGGGAAGTTATAATTTAAGGTTGTGTTATTACGAAAATTTGCCATTTTTTGCTATGGTATCTAATTTAGAAAAATATAAATCACTTGCTGGTGATTTAATTTGGGAATTTTAATATTACTTAACAAACAATTTCAGATAGTAACATAAATGTTTTACTAGATGTATACAGAACTGCCATAGGAACATAAAAAAGGAACTAATTCAGCATTTGAGTGTAGGTATTTTATATGGTAAAAGAACCTTCCAAGTGTTCAAAATGGCAGCATTTGTGCTGGCCAAGAACTGAACTGAATCTACTTCTGTGAAGTCTTGGGAGAAGAGAAGATTAAATGTGCTATACCTCAAGGATTAAATTTTTGGCAAAAATAATTAAATAAATTGCATTGAACTAACAAAAGTTAGTTCAGGTTTGCAGGAAAAAAGGTTTTAAAAATGCATAGCTATGCATTATAATTTTTATTTAGGTATAGTCAATACTATAATTTTCTAGTGCCCCTTTCAGCTAAGATTGTCCTTGTCCCTTCTTGGTGCTCTTGTACTGTGGTATACCCATAGGTTGCCATAGGCTGTGTGGCACCAAAGCAGCATATTATTCAGTGGAATTTCATCCAGATCAGTGTGCCAGGTTCCAGTCAGTGTTACCAAACTAAGTAAAACTCTTTGAAGTAAAAGTTGTAGCAATACTATGTTTTTTTCCCAGTATTTTGTGGGTATTTTATGGATTGAAACTTAGGAAAGCAAATTGTGAAAAGGAAAATTTATCATTTTATACTGTAACAAGTTCACAAAAGAATTCTGCTGTAAATATATTGTTTAGTAACTATAAATGAACAACCTGCTTTATTGAATTTGATGTGGCTGGTGTTTATTGAATATCTATTGTGTGAAATACCAAGAGCTAGTTAACAGTTGCTCTAAGGAACATAAAGATTAGTAAGACAGTCCCTTCCTAGGAGAGCCTGTGGACTAATGAATGGTGAAACTTATAACTACAGTGCAAGGCAGAACTTGGAAGGCACTGTGAGAGAAATACAAATAGGATACCATGGAGATTTCAGAACACAATCCCATCCAGTTGGGAACTAGAACAAGAATCTTGGGAAAAGATGGATTTTGAAAGATAGGTATAATTTTAGCAGCTAGAGATGGGTGGAGGTTGTTGGATTTCTCAGGGGAAAAAAAGTGGTATAGAGGTAGGGAAGGGGTGGATGAATTTGATGACTAGCCGTCACAGGAATCAAAGGGAAAGCATTTGTGAAGTGAGTCTGACCAGGTGGGCTGAGGCTCTGGATGGCAATCTTTGCTTAGGAATCTAGTAGAGGCTTGAGCAGTAGGGGTAACAGCATTTGCCTTGTCTTTGCTTGACCACCATGGCCCCATTCTCCCTGCCTCTCTCTGCTGCCTCTCTACTCATCTACTCATTTTTCTCTGACTCTCTTTCCCATACTTCCTTCCCCTCACCTTTTCTCTCCTTCTCCAGCCATCAGACTAAGCTCAAAAGTCATCATCTGTGGGAGCACTGTGAAACCCTACAGTTGGAATTAATCACTACTTCCTCTGTTCCCACAGTGATTGCCTTACCCTTATTATAGCACTCACTACATTCTGTGTATAATGGCTGTTTCCATCTCGATCTCCCTTCATCATATCGTAGGGGCTTTTTATTCCAATAGCCTTAGTAGAGTAGTTTGAATACAGGTCAAGATCAACTCAATCTATGTTTGTTGGATAAATGAGTAACAGATTTGTTTACAGTTTTTATTTATATTATGTATAAAGAGATGGAGTAGAGACCAAAGTGGTGGAAATTCTAAAAGACTTTAATGATCAGATGAAATTATTTGGAGAAGCACAAAATATGTGCTCTGTCTTAGTTCAAGAATATTGACCACATTTTGGCTCTCCTAGTCCTTTGAGCAAAAAGCACAGCCTTTCTTCCACACCCAGACCCTGCGCCAAACCACAGCCTCATTGCTCCAACTTTCCTAACCGCCTGTGAATGTGCTGCCTGTTACAAGATGGAGCAGATACAATAAGGCAAGGACAAAAAAGAACACCTGAAAACAACGCATTGTTTAAATAAATCAGTGGATTTTCCCCTGATTTATTTAAAACTTCTCTCCGTGAAAGTCCACCTTCATGGTAGAAGCATTTTTAAAATGGATTTTCAGACATTAGAGAGTTCTTAAAACTTCTGCATGAATTAAAATTGGGCTTAAAATGTTTTATGCACAGCTGTGTTGGTTCCTGCACTTTCTATCCTTGAAGGATTTTAGATCACAGTCAGGGTGATATATTTGCACGGTTTCTTTATTCCCTTAAGGTTCATTTACACCCACATCCTTTTTGTAGATGTTGATTCATGTATTCAGCAACCCAGCTCCTCATCGTTAAAGTGATGGGGTTGAAGTAGAGGGTCTGTCAGCATTTCAGAAAACCTGTTATATGCTTGTAGGAATTAATTTTTGTCCAAGAGCCAGTGTCTACAGAATATTTAATGCTTTTATGTTTAGACTGTTTGCCACTAGATGGCAGTAAAAAAAAATTATTCTTAGCTATGAGAAGTGCTTATCATTTTTTAAGATTACTTTAAAAGAGATTTGGAGGTCTAAAGTTTGAGGTGTCTGTTTTGAAGTTATATAATGGTAGCCAAGCCTCAATATAGTCTTTCTTAGGAACTGTGCTTGTTTTATTCAAGAATAAAACTTTTGTGGCCCTCAATAGCAATTCATATTAGAGAATTATGGGGAAAAAAGGGATAAGTTAAAGCATGTAATTTTGTTTTACAGATATGGTAATTGTAGAAACTTTGGAAATACAGATTTTATTATTTTTAAATTTCTGGATGCTACTTTTTTTGGAATTCTTTTTAAAATTAAATTTATCGATGTGACATTGGTTAATAAAATTATTGGTTTCAAGTGTACAATTCAGTAGTATGTCATATATATATTTCATTGTGTTCACCAACCAAAGTTAAATTACCTTTGTCACCATATATTTTGACCCCCTTTACCTCCTCCCCTCCCCTCCTTCCCTCTGGTAACCACTAAACTGTTGTCCGTGTTCATGAGTCTCTGTTTATTAGTCTTGGTCTTTTGTTGCTTTCAGTTTTATATCCCACATATGAGTGAAATCGTATGGTTGTCAACTTTTTCTGACTTATTTTGCTTAGGATGATTATCTCAGGATCCATCCATGTTGTCACAAATTGATAGTATTTCCTCTTTCCTTAAGGTTGAATAATATTCCATTGTATATGTGTACCACATCTTCTTGACACAAGGGTACTTTGGTTGTTACTGTATCTTGGCCACCATGAATAACAGTGCTATGAACATGGGGGTGCATGTATTTTTACAGATAAATGTTTTTGTTTTTGTTTTTGTTTTTGGTAAATACGAATAAGAGGGATTGCTGGGTCATATGGTAATTCTATTCTTAATTTTTTGCGGAACCTCCATATTGTTTTCCATAGTAGCTGTACCAATTTACATTCCCACCAGCAGTATATAAGGGTTTCTTTTTTCCCACAACCTCTCCAACGCTTGTTATTACTTGTCCTGTTGATGATAGCCATTCTAACAGGTGAAATACAGATATTTTGAAAGAAGAAATTTCAAATCACTCCTAGAAATAATCTACTGTAACCCTTTGTTACATTTCTTCCCAGTAGTTTTTTTTTGTGTGCATACAAATTAAAATCGCATAGAACATAGTTTTACACCTTATGTTTCAAATTAATGTTACATTACTTTTATTTTGTCATTAATATCTTTTTACAAAACATGATTCACACTGTCAATTACATCATGATGAATTCAATCAATCCAATGCTTTTGGGTAGTTTGGTTGCTTCTAGGTTTTCACTGTTATAAGTAATGCTGCTATGAACCTAAATCTTTCCTTAGGATATAGTCTTGGAAATTAAATTACTGAGTAAAAGGGTATGAATTTTAATGTTTTGGCTACATATCATCAAGTAGACTTTCCAGAAGGGCTTTACAAATTTGAGCTTCCAGCAGTAATGGAGTGCCCCTCTCACCACATCCTTGCCAACACTTGAATATTATGATATAGCGTTTATCTTTTGTTTGTTTGTTTGTTTTTTAAAAACAGGGTGCAAGGTTGGGTAGGGAACTAATCTTTATAATATTTGATGTTTAAACAATCAGTTTCTAACAATATCATTTTAGCAATTTAGGCCAGGATAGGTCTGCCAATTAAGTTATTTTCATGTTTTCAAGACCATTTTACAGTCAGCTTATCTAATGCAGGCATTGTAAATACTATCTAGGGAACTGTTTATAGCTATTTCAAACATTACTCAGGAATTATTTACAATCCCTTATTGCACTTTGTGAATCTATTGAATGTTCTAGATTTTTTTTTTATAACTTTCATTGGCTTGGCTACCAAAGTAACTCATGTAGTTTTGGGAAGCCACCCTCCACACACTGGTCCAAGGCCCAGGATGTGAGTACTTCTGGGAGGCACTGGGTCACAGGGGAAAGCCTTGGCATAATTTTCCTTAAGACCTGCAATCTTAACTGACCCTTACCTGTTACGGCCTTGAAACTGGTTTCCTTCTATTGCACATACACTATATTACTTTTTATCCCACTGGGTCTGGAGTACCTTGTGCTTTTAATTTGTTAAACCTTTTCCTATTTAGAAAAAAAAAAAAAGTACAGCATTCTTTTAACATCATGTGTAGGAATACTATGTTTCCTAGGATTTAACATTTTCAGCGATTAAGAATTACTATACTTTGTAAATGGAAATACCACCACTAAAAACAGAATGCTATAAATAAATGCTTTCATTTGTTTCTAAAGACTATTGATAAATAGATTAATGCAAAAATAATAATAAAAGCAAGATATTTCATGGCAAACTTGGGGGGCAAGTTTAGGACTGTAATCCGTGTATTATCTCAGGGTAAACCCTGTAGCTGCAAGTGCCACCAGCAAGTATTCTCTGGGCAAAAGGGAAAAGGGTTAAGGGTCAATCATGTAAATTATAATGATAACAGCCATCTTTTTATAAGTAGCTTAATTGAAACTTTACTTAATTGAAGTTTATTGAAAACTGAGATGCCATAGTGAGAGAACTTAACAATAGTACTTCACATTATAGTAGTCACTGAATAAATTTTAGTTGTCATAATTGTTAGAATTACCTCAAAAATCAACAGTTAAGGAGATAAAGGGGCTAAAAGAGCCCTCCCTGCAGAGGGACTAGAATACACTAAAGTACTGAAGAGCTGAAGAACCTATGGCCCTAATGGACCCCAAACTAGTAAGGGAAAGTCAGTCCCAGGAAGGGGCTGCAGACTGGCGAGTTTAGATTTCATAGCTTTGAGAACTAGTTTGGTCTTCATATAAGAATAACTAGGAGCCATAAATGACCTTAAGCTGAGTCATATTTGCATTATTAAACTAGTGTAGCTGCCTCATGGAAAATGGATACAGGGAGGTTCCTTTTAAAGTGGTTTGGCCATAGAGTGGGTAACCAGCATTGGGCATGCTACTTAAGCTCTGTGTGTCTCAATTTGCTCATCTGTAACACAGATTCAGTAATAGTACTTACCCCATAGGCTGTGGGGGTTAAATGAGTTGCTATTTGTAAAGTCTTTTGAACAGCATCTGGCATATAATTGCTTTAAGTGTTTGTTAAATAAAATGGCAAAAGTCTGGTGGTAGAAGATTAATCACTCGTGGTAGTGCCCTCCCTCCATCTGTACCTGACTCTGAGCCCTTGGCTTCCTAAGCTTCCAAATCAAGCTTAGCCTCCTCCCTCCCCCTGCCTGGTCTGATATGGGTACCTCCACATGAATGTGGCATATGGCTGGCTAGGCCTGGCTGAGCTTTCCTTCACCAGAACACCTGCATTGCACCCCACACAGTGGGGTCAGGCCCCAATCTCAGTTTGCTGAGAGCACCACATGTGCTTCCTGCTGTGGTGAACTAAGCAGAATCCTCCAATAAATACTACCCCTCAAAGGATGGTACTCTGACTGTGATTTACCCGTCCCCCCAGTTTTGCTGACCTTACCACAACTGCTTGCTGTCACCCAGACTGCACTTGGTGTTTGAAAATAACTGGCGGATGAATGAACTCTCCTGGAGCTATTGTCAACCCCTGTTTGCTTTCTGTATTTATAAAGGACATCTTTGAACTGAAAGGAAAAAAATTCAAATAATGTACAAGGGGCTTCCATCCTGCCTTTTCTTCACTCTAGTAAGGAGCCTTTTAATGATCTTACACCTTACAAAAAGTTCACTTTAACTCTATAAACTTGGTTTTCTCCCTCTTCAATAGATTCATTTTTGTAAATCACGTTAAACATGTTGCTGGAATTTTTAAAATCATGAATATCTTCTAAGTATTAATATTTCAAAGCTACTTTGTTAACTTGCTGTGAACTTTTATAATTCAAAAACAGTACACAGGATCTCATTTGGGGGACAGCAGGATCTACACGAAAGGGTGCATACTAGATCTGCGGTAGAATTTTCCTCATGAGGAAAGACACCTCTAAAACTGTGGGGAAAGGGAGGGATGGCCCAGAAGGCTCCTCCCTTGGTGTTTCTAATGCTTACTACGTTCGATGGTGGAAAAAATTTGTCATTTTATTTTATTTCTTTTTAAATATGTGAAATCATTTACGATAAAATTGAAACGAGTACCAGAATGAATTAGTGATACCTACTCTGGGCATTACTGGTATGATTATGTGTTATCCTGGTCTTGTGTAACCTATCCTTCACTGAAGTTATAGAGCCTCTTCCCTAGGTTCGACTGTCCTCTCTACATTTTTGTATATGAACTCACACACATTTATATGCACATATACATATTCATTGTATCGCATAATATGTTCTCACAAAATGGAGTGCAGGACTTTTTAAAAACTGTAAAATGACTGTTTCCCTGTGAATATACTAAAAACCAATGTGTTGTACATTTTAAAGGGGTAAATTTTATGGTATATGTATTATATGTCAAAGCTGTTAAAAGTAAAATATTTACAAATACAACACTTTTTCGAAAACTAAATATTTTTTCCTGATTATAAAAGAATTGCGCACACATATAGGAAACTGGAAAATGTATTAAATAGGAGAAAAGTGTATGAAGTATATAAATATGAAGAGTATATATATATATATATATATACACACACACACACACACACACACACACACACTCATAATAGCACTATCCTAGACACTGTTAACATTTGATAATATCTTCTTTGATTATTTTTCATTCCCATATATGGATTATTTTTATATTGAGATTGTTTCTAAAAATTTTACATCTTCCTTCATTTAACATTATAACCACTTAAAATGTTGTTATAAATTCTTTATAAACATTTTAATGGCTTACAATGAGCCACTGTGTGAGGGCATTATAAATTAATCATTCCCTGCTGTTAGACATTGCTTACTATGAGAAATAACACTGTAATGAACATCTTTGAGCATAATCTCCATTGTCATGTTTATATTTATTTCCTTCAATGTATACCAGATATATTAAAAGTTCTGGATACTTTTAAAGTCTTTAATATATATTCTCAAATTGCTTCCTATAAGGCAGGCCTGTGTCAACCTATAAGTCATCTTTGTTCAGGTTACAAAATTCTGGATAGATGTAGCCCTGACAGCTCAAGCTTGGGTGTGGGCTATTATACCCACTCACACTCTCTTTGGGTGCCTTATAGTGTGGTTCATAACAACAGTGATGTATGGACAGTCATTTATTCTCTTTTCGTAGCTCAGAGTACCTGTTTCGGAGAACCCAGATTAGCATTAGGTATTCATGTTTGTAAAATTTTTAATTTATTAAGTAAAACAATGGTATGTTGACATTTAAATTTACTCTTTTTGGTGATGAGGATGTACATTCATACATGTGTTTCTTGGACATTTGTATTTTCTCTTATAAGTTATCTGTTCATACTCATTTTTTATGCTTAGTGTTTGTCATTTAGTATTTTACACATTAATTTGATTACATATGATTTGTATTATTTGTTATTCTTTTTAATTTGTACTTATTGTCTGAAAAAAACAAAAGGTTTTATTTTTATTTACAACAATTAATGATCTGCTTCCTTGATTTGCAGTTTACAAAATTCTTCCCCATTTAGACACATGAAAAGTACTTATATTTTTTCTTGTTTATTATTTCATTTCACTTTTACATTGATTTCTTGAATTTATGTTAAATTCAAGTATATTTTGATGAATAACATAAAGTGAGAATCTAATTTTTTTCAAAGTTTTCCTAGCACTATTTATCACATAATTTTTCCTTTCT
The DNA here is from genome assembly GCF_000325575.1 of Pteropus alecto. Taxonomy (NCBI): domain Eukaryota; kingdom Metazoa; phylum Chordata; class Mammalia; order Chiroptera; family Pteropodidae; genus Pteropus; species Pteropus alecto. Next base: position 1,435,189 of record NW_006441525.1, read on the forward strand.
CTAATGATATGTATGTGTTCCTTGCCATATACTTAGTTATCATATCTACTACGATAAAAATATTTTGCTGTTCAAAAACCAGTAAAGATCATATTCTTAATATGGTTAAAGCACTGTTCATTATTTTTGTTTCACTGTTACTAATTTGTTTGAATTGACTTATTTTTAATGTAATGGTTTCAATGCAAACTTATTTTTTTCTTTATACCTTGAATCAAAATGAACTAGGTATTTGGGCACATTAAGATTGCTTGTTCCCTAGAGACCATCCCATTTATGACCCAGATTCTAGGCATTATACGTAATAGGCACTTGCATCCACTTTTAAGAACTTTTTTCTCTTTCTATTTATGTTTTTTAGGGGTTGTTATCTCATATACTTTCGGCATTCAGACTTAATATAAAAGAAGTTGGCCTTTTTACTCAAAGTCTTGGGTATGCACCTGTGGATTACTATCCTAGTTTGCTTAAAAATGTGAGTATTTTTAATTTATTAGTGTTGAAGTTTTCATTGGTTAATGTATCATCAGCATAAGGAGTAAATGGAAATATTTCACTTCTCCAGGAGAGATGTTTAACTTTCCTATGTTTATCTCTTCTTACCTTGAGAGAACTTATGGCCATGTAAGGAAGAAATGGAAGATTATGAGAAAGTAGAAAGAAACCAAGAGAGGTTATTCTAAATCAGCCAACCTCTCTGTCTCTTAACACATCGCATTTATTCACTCAAAGGTTTTTGGGAAATGAGAGTTCCTTAACCTATGCAAACACAGCCTTTTACTGTTAGATAAATTTTTTATTTAACCTGATAGGAATTTTATGGTAAAGCAAAATATTCAATAAATAACAACCTTGTAAATACTATTATATATATTTACATCTTAGTATTAAAGCTGTTTTTACTTCTGCTTTAAATTTTAGCTAAATCGAAGAAATTTTAATTTGTGATCTTGACATAGCTCTTCTGAAAAGCATTATGAGACTGAGACTTTTAATGTTTTTTTCACTATTCTGGCCTTTTGGAAGCTTTACACACGAATAGCCTGTTTTAAAAAATTGAATTAAGAAAAAATAAATCTAGCATGGTTTTATTTGTAATGGGTTTGGTTTTAATTCTCAGGAAATTAATGGTCTGTCTGTTGTTTGTTTGCTTAAATAGGAATTTGTAATAACAAACAGTAAACATAAAATACAAATTATCAGTAAATGTAACATGGCACTGCTTTTTTTTCACTTTGACAAAGTAAAACAAGGAGAGGACGGGTAGGAGAGGGTAGGAAATCTCAACGGAAATACCACTCACACCAAGAAAAACAGAACTGATGTAATCCTGTTTTCAGTGCAAGCTAACCTGTAACTGATTTTGTTTTACAGATGGTTTTATCATTATTGTCTGAACTCAGAGAGAATCATCTTAATGGATTTAACACTCAAAGGCAGTAGGTGTCAAATTAAACATCCCTCTTCTCAAGTTTCAAAATGTGTCAGTTTGGTCATTAGAGAAAAATTTTATAATTCTTAGGAAATGCATGTTCATAGTTATGGTTATATTCTGTGTGGAAAGATTATTTTAGTGGAATACATGGAAGATTGGTGAGTTTTATCAAACTTTTTAAAAATAACTATTCTCTCAACTCTCATAGGGCAGTAAATCATGTGATATCTCTTAGGCATCCATTGAGAAAAAAGCCCTACATATACAGTAGATAACACACAAGAAAGAAGCATTCAGCTCAGTGTGTATGTGTATACTTCACAAACACAATCAGGATATTTGCAAGGCAACAGATTATTTGATGTGACACATATGACCTATAAGATCTATATTAAGAAACATAATATTCCAAAATTTATGCTAAAATCAAATAGACTCAAGACAAATTAAAAGAATTAATTACATTACAAAATAGTTTTTCACTATAGAAAGGAATTCAAAGTTGTTTTCATTGACCATTTCATTTTTAACTAAGAATCTGAGGACCAAGACATATTATGATTTTTTTTTTTTGTAGAGCTATTGCCAATTAAAGCTCTATCAGAAATGGTGTTTGCCCTCAGCCTTTAGGAATCCTTTGCATTTAACCCTTAAACTATAAAATGCTTAGACAAAAACACTAGAAAATCTTCATGACATTGGATTTGCAGTGATTTTTTGGATATGACACGAAAAGCACAGGCAACAACAAAAACTAGATAAATTGGACTGCATTAAAATTAAGAACTTTTATAAATCGTGGGATACCATGAAGAAAGCAGAAAAACAGCTTCCTGAATGAATGAAAACATTTGGAAATCATATATCTGATAACGTCTTAAATATCCAGAATATATAAAGAATTCCTAAAACTCAGTAACAAAAAATTCAATTTAAAAATGGCCAAGAGACTTGACTAGATATTTCTCCAAAGAATGTATACAACTGGACAATAAGCAAATGAAAAGTTGCACAACAATACTAATTATTATGGAAACAAAAATCAAAATTGGATACCACGTCACACCCACTAGTATAATATCATTTACAGAAAATGAAAAATGAAACATAATAAATGTTGGCAAAAACGTGGAGAAAGTAGAACTCTTGTGCATTGCTGGAGGAATAGAAAATGGTACAGCCACTGTGGAAAACGTTTTGATAGTTCAACAAAAAGTTGACCACAGAATTACATGAGACTCAGAAATTTCACTCCTAGGTGTATATTCAAAAGCAGGAACTCTAACACTTACCTGTATACCAGTATTCATAGCAGTATTATTCACAATAGCTAAAAGGTAGAAACAACCCAAGTGCTTATGAACAGATGGATGGATAAATAATATGTGGTATACAAATACAATTGAATGCTATTCAGCCATGAAAAGGAATAAAATTTTTGTATATTCAAGGATAGATTTTGAAAATATCATGCTTAGTGAAATAAGCCAGATTTAGTAGGACAAATATTGTGTGATTCCACTTATATGAGGTATCTAGAATAGGGAAATTCATAGAGACAAAAAGCAGAAAAGAGATTATCAGTATGTAGAGGCAATAGAATAACTGTTTAATGGGTACAAAGTTTATGTTGGGGATGTTGAAAAGCTTTCGGTATAGATCATGGTGATGGGTACACAGCCCGTCAATGTATTTAGTGCCACTGAATGATTACCACTTACAAATGGTTAAAATGATAACTATTACATGTTTTACCACAATAAAAGAAATTAAACTTGAAAAAAATATATGGTATCCCAAACATTCTGGAACTGAAGAATACAATAACTGAATTGAAAAATTCACTAGAATGATTCAACAGTAGACGTGATTAAGCAGTTGACTCAAACACGAGTCATTTGAAATTATCAAGTCAAGAGAATAAAAAGAAAAGAGAATGAAGTTAACTCTAAGAGCTTATGAGATACCCTCAAGTGGATCAATTATATGCATTGTGGGAGTCCGAGAAAGATTCCACAGAAAAACCGTCAGAACTAATAAACAAATTCAGTAAAGTTGCAGGATACAAAATCAACATTCAAAAATGAGTTGTGTTTCTATATACTAACAACAAGCAATCCAAAAAAGAAATTAAAAAAACAATCCCACTGGTAATAGCATTTTGGGGGGCATGTTCATTCCTAAACTCATGACTATTTCTTCATTAAGGATATTTATTTTTCAAAACAATATGAATAAATTCCCTGGTGCAGAACAAAGTCTACTAAAGGGTGTCCATGCTTGTACCCCAGCTTGCAGTAGCAACATGGATAAAATGGCAATTACGTTGGTTAGTAGTTTAGGATATTTTTAATCAAAGGAAACCTATGATGTAATTAGTAAGATTCGTAACTGAATTTACCAAGAATATGAGATGCCTGTGGTAGTAGAATCTTCTCTGCATGCTGACACATCTGATACCTTCCTAATTTTCTCTGTTGAATGATGTTTACTACGGAGTCTTTTTCTTTTTAGAAATAGTTTTAGAATTCCACAAAAATTTCTTGCGGAGATTTCTCTGAATGTGTTGAACCCATACATAGTTTTTAAGGAAATTCAATCTCTTGGGTTAAATTCAATTATTCTTATCAAAAAATTGAATTTTAAAAGCAATTCGATGCCCAGCATACTTTTTGAGTCTCTTTATGAGCTTTTAAAGTCCTACTTTTAAGACCTAAAGCCAGGAAGTTCTATTCTTCGTCCATAAAATAATCCAGATCTATAAAAGCTTGTGTGAGACTCAGAACTCTAAGTCCACAATTCTCTAGTATGTTATAAATTTAACCAAGTGTGTGTGCTTTGTCTCACATAAAAATGGATTTCATGAAATTGGGTAGTGGAATGGCATTTGAAAGAGCTGCCAAACATGCTGGAGCTGCTAATAGTTGCTGTAATAAGATATAATAATTAAAATATGTATCAAATTATATGTAAATTTCTCCTACTATATACCTGAGGTTATCTGTACATTTTTAAGATTTAAAAGTCAAAAAATTTGAATCAATATAGCACAGGTGGCAAACTACTTTCTGGTGTGCTCAAATCCAGATAGTCCCACTATTTACGAAACTTGAGTTTAATCATTACTTTCCTTCCATGAGTATTACTATAAATGTTCCAGCAGCCAAGAGCGTCTCAAACTTACCTTATAAACAATGCTGTGTTATTTTTTTTAATAGAAGGCATCCATATTTTTTTCACTTTTTACCACTCAAATGTTTAAAGTTTAATTAAACTTTATTTTGGATTTCTACGACATCCAAAATTCTTGTAAAAATACAGAAATTAATCTTATAACTTTGATGCATAAATTGTCAGAGGAACAAAAAAATAGGAAAATTTGTTTAGTTTCTCTTTACATTATTTTTAAAGGCCTGATAGATGGTCTTGTCATAGTGTTTTAAATAGAGTTTCACTTGCCACCAAGTAAAATCAACAATTCAATGACAATGTTTAAATTCTCTCTTGTTCTTTGCTACAAACTGTCTGGAAGGAACGACATTGTGGACTCTCTATCATCAGTTTATCTTGTTCTTTGGTTCGCTACAGATGGTTTGGAGGCTTCAGTACAGCTACATGGGAAGGATGTTTCTAGCAGTCTGTGGTTACTGTTGATCCTTCTGCAGTTTAATTCTTATGCAAAAATCATTTGGGAGTGCTGCTCTGGCAATCAGTCAAGACCTCATGCTTGGTGTAATCCAGTCTGGAAAGTGTTGCATAGCTCCAACTGAAGCTGGATCTTCATGCTCTGGCAAGCTTCAGGCCAAAAGAGGGAGTTGTGAAGGCCCTGAGCACTTTGAAGCCTTTCAGAAGATTATCGTTTGGCCTGCTTGTGTTTTGGTCATACCAAGAACTCCTCTAAGTTTACATAAGACTTTAGAATTTTTTAGGAAGATTATCTTGGACCTGTTTCAGCCTACTTAGGAGATAAAATCTGCAGCCTATAAGCTTTAGTGTTTGATAAGTGCCCTTGTTGCAAAGGTTATCTTTTCCACCCACCTAGTCACCAGTGCTAGTCTCTGACTTTCCTCCTTTTCAGATAATGAGAGAAAAGTTGCACTTTTTTAGAGAGAAGGATTGATAAATTAAGGCGAGAGGGCAAGATCACCACCTACTTCCTTGCTTTATTTCAGAGTTCTCGATTTATTATGAGTACACATAACTCTCAGTCATATTTTTTAATTTCTCAAATGTTCGTAGAGCCCTTACTCTATGCAAAATATTCTGCTAGAGTCTGTGCAAAATAAATATTTGAAAAAGCATTCTACATCTCACACACAACAACTTTCCCCCTCTCCAAGCCCACCCAGTAAACTCATATATTCCAAAGTTGTAAACTTTAAATTTTAATTTGAGTTTACAACTCAAGCTCAATATGTCTTTTCATTAAGAACTTTGATGATAGACTCAAAACATTAATTTTAGGTCTAAAACCACTTTGATAGTTAGAGAAAGATGTTAGAGCACTGTGGAAGATAAGTGTTGTTGAAGAGACTCTGTTATTTAGAAAAGTGGTAAAGAACAAGAAGTGAATTTTTAAAAAAGGTGATAATTTGAAGAGAAAGGCAAAATGTTTACCCTAAAGAAAATTATTGTATAGTTCAACAAAAAAATAGTACTGTTGATTATCAAAAAAATAATACAGCTGAACCAATTTATAGAAATTCATCAATAAAATGTAAACCTTAAATGTAGTTCTATCGTGTCCCCATAATATACTCGGATCATTACTGGAGATTGATATCGAATTCTGGGGACTGCTACTAAGGTAATGTAGAACAGTGTTTCTCAAACTAGTGTGTGTAAGAATCCCCTGGAAAAATATACACAGATGATTCCTTGGCCTCACTCCCAGGGATGCTGATGCTGCTGATTCGGAAGACAATACTTTGAGTAGCTCTGATAGAGAGAACTTGGACAGATCCTGATGACTGAAGTTCAAGACCTGTGAAGAATGGCAACTCTCATAATCTAGTCAGGAGAGAATAAGATGAAAATGTAAGACACTAAGCCAACTGATGAACCATGTTCATGAATGGCCTAGCATTCACGTTATACTTTCAACTCCTAGAAATGACAAGGAATTTTAACAAATATATAATACTGTATATAAAGGGAGGAGGGGCTTTTGATGACCCACAAATTATGAGAAAGGCTTAAAATGGTAGGTAGTGGGATATTTTTGAAGGAAAATAGCACAGTCCCAAAAGCTTGTTAGTGAGGACTACTGCAAAAGGTAAAAGTTACTTTTGGGGTGGATTCAAGGAGCAGGAGGGTACCTGGCAGCCAACAAGATAATTTGTTGGACTACTTCAGTAATAGCAACCAGCTGGCTAGGCCTTCATACACTCTTCCTCCTTACCCACTGTCCCCAAATGCGATTGTTTCCAACAAGGAGGGGAGACACTTTGGAGGAGAAGCAAGCACAAAATGGCTATCAGTCCCCAGCAATTTGGGGGATGCTCTTATGCTCAGAATGCAGTTTATTGGCAACCCCAATGAGCACTACATCCTGACCCCACAAGTACTGGAGACAAGCCACATTAAACAGAGCATTCATGGAAAGCAATATAGAATCCCAAATTCCAAAAAGAGCAAAAAAGACCAAAATATGACAAGAAAAGAGAACTGTCCAGGAAGTTCAATATCCAAAAAATTGGAGTTGGTAGAAAAAGAGAATAGAGAAAAGAATGGAACTTTCCTAATTTAAAGTCCAGTGAGTGCCCAGCACACTAAATAAAAATAAATCCATACCAAGACATATCATTGTGAAATTTCTCAGAGGATATCCAAACACCTCCAAGATGTAAAAACAGGTCTTACAAATTTAAGGATCAGAATTCATAATAGCCTGGGACGTCTCAAGAACTGGAAGCTAAAAGATAGTAGAACCACACTTACACAATTCTGTAGGAAAATTACCATAATTCTATACTCAGCCAAAGTGTCAATCAGGCATGAGAGTAAAATATATTTTCAGATATGCAAGATCTCAGATACTTTACTTCTCATGTACCGTTTCCTGCATAAGAAAATTAACCAAGAAGGCAAAAGGAGTAAAAAGCAAACTGTCCCAATTGGAACAGATTAAAAGGTTCTAAGAAAAATTTCTTTAAGAAGATGAAAATGGTAGAATGTCAGATATGTCTGAATAGATTGCAAGAAGATTACACACTAGGGTGGGAGTTTGGGGTTAAAATAATCAGTACAAAGAAAAATGAGCAAACAAGCCAAATAAGAGTCATTTAACACAGAAAAAACATCAAATATCTAAAGAATGAGTTAGGCTTAAAAGTGGTTGCCTCTGAGATCAGAAAATGGGGGCGGAAGTGCTCTTGGAAAAGAAGAAGAAGAAAAAAAAAAGACTATCCCAGGCTCTTAGAGTAGTCTACGAAAACTTGATTTCCTCCTCCCCTCCCACATTCACTGTGGTCTCACCACTTTGGCCTCCTTGCTGTATCTAGTTACTCAGGACCTTTGCATTTCCTTTGTATCTGCCTGCAACATTTTTCCACCCAGATGTTTACATGGTTTGCTTATATACTTCCTTTAGATCTCTGCTCAAATATACCCCTCAGTAAATTTCTGCCCTCTTTAGCCCCACAGTTGCTTTACTTTTCATCATGGCACCTGATATCACCTGGCATTTTATTCTCTCCATTACTGGGCTTTGTTTCTTTGTTTGCTTTTGTGTCACGAACAACTACAAACAGCTTTGAATACAGTAAGGGCTCAAAAAATATTTATTGAATAGGACTAATTTAAAAACATTTGTCGAAGAGGAAATACAAGTGGTAACAAATATAAATAATCTTGAAAGTTATCAGGAAGATGCAGATGAAAGCAATGAGATAATTTTTGTACAGATTAGCAAGAATTAAAAACACCGATGATAATATCACTGGCAAGAGTGGAAAAGTAAACTGGTAGTCTTTTGGGATGCAGTTTAATACACATGGGGCACAGAAAGGCATGTGCAAGGATACCTCTGCAGCAGTGTTTGTAATCGTGAACAATTAGAAACAAATGTCTATAAATAGAGGCATATTGAATCACATATTTTTTAATAATAGGCAGCAAGTAAAAAAAAATGAGAGACATCTATATATTCTATGTTGTGGTTCCATTTGTTTCACAAAACATAAAGACTATCTAGATTTGATTGTATACGAAAATACCTAGAAAAGATCTAGTAGCATACATTTCAAACTATTGTTTTATTGCTCTCCAGTTGTTAACTTTTTAACATCTATTTCTTGAGCATGTAGTATGTGTAAGTAGTTGTGCCTACAAGCTAGAAATAGAGCAATGAGCAAAATAGAAAAAAGTACTTGCCCTTATTGAGCTGATATCCTAGTAGGATGAAACAGACCATGAACAATAAACAAGTAAATGTAATACTCTGAAGAAAAGATAGGAAGTACACAGTAGGGTGGGAGGGCACTTGATATGTTTAACTCTACTGTCCAGTGGAGCTTTCTGCAATAAAAGACAAGTCCTGTAAATTTGCACTATCCAGTACTGTAAGCCACTAACCTCATGTAACTGTTGAGCACTTGATTTATGACTAGTCCAACTGAGGAATGGAATTTTAAATCTTATTTCATTTAAATAAATGTAAATTGCCACAGATGCTGATTGCTGCCATATTAGTGCATTTACATGGGATGGTCAGGGAAGCATTGGAACTGAGAGCTATATGAAATGAAGGAACTGGCTGTGCAGGACCTTATCTGGTATAGTTGGAACCCTGTAAGGCTGGAATTAAACAAGCAAGGTAAGAGTGGAAGGAAATGAAGCCAGAGAAAAAAAAGGGGGTCCCACCACGAAAGGCCTTGGTGTTTAGTAGAAGACTTTGCTTGATCTCTGTGTGAGGTGGGAAGACATTGCTAAGCTTTGAGCAGACAAGTGCGGTGATCTAAATTTTTTAGAGTTGCTGGAACTGTTCTGATAATAAACAATGGGGGTGAAGTCAGGAACAGGGAGAAAGTTAGGAGGTTCCTACAGTAACCCATACTGGAGATGATGGTGAATTAGGGGGTAGTAATAGAAGTGTTGAGAGGTGGTCAGATGAATTGACAGTATTTCCTTCTGGATCATATGAGGGCTGTAAGAGAAAGGGAGCAATCAACAATGGACTTCAAGGGTTTTGGCTTGATCAAATGAGATAGAGAGCACTGAGGGAAGAGAACATTTGGGGAAGAAATTCAAGAGTTCTGTTTTGAGTGTGGTTGGTTGGAGACTAATACATGGGTCCTAGAGCAAATTAAGCCTGAAACATTGCTGGAGGCAAAAATGACAAAACTGAAGCTGTCTTTCTTTGGGTATATCATGAAAGGGCAGGGTTATTTAGGAAAGATGGTAATGCTGGGAAAAATAGAAGGCAGCAGGAAGAGAGGAAGACCAAATATATGATGGATTGACTCCATAAAAGAAGGCATGAGTATACAGAGGGTGAGCATAGATTTTGAGGACAGGACATTGTGGACATAACTCATTCATAGGATTTGCCAGGAGTCAGAGCTAACTCAGTGGTACATAACACACAAGTTAGAGGTGCCAATAGTTATGCCAAAGTCCTGACAACGAGTGAAGTTAAAATGGGAACTGCAGCCAAACAGTTTCTTTCTAGAGAATTGAGTAAGAAAAGAACGTTCATAGATGGCATTAGAGTAGCCCTCTTATGTGAGGGGCAGAACAAATGACCTGTCATCAACCTTTTCGTATAAAATGAAGATTTGATATGTCTTTAATTACATGTGGCTCTACGATTTGGGTAATTATTTCTTACTTTATTTATTCTATAGAATGGCTCCTGAACGAGTAAGGTCCCTATCACGAGTTTGTGTTCCACTTGTCACTCTGCCAGATTTTGAACCACTGGTAGAGGCTCTGCTCACCTACCATGGACATGAACCTCAGGAAATGCTCTGGCCTGAGTTCTTTGATGCTGTGAATGAGGCCTTTTTGTTGTAAGTGATATGCATTTACCCTATCATCCAACTTTGTTTTTTCTTTTCTTAGAATACTTCAGTATGTTGGAAATGCAGTTTTTAAATGTTTTTGTCTGTACTCACTTTATATTCTCAAACATTATTGAAGATCCCACTTAACTTTTTTAATATTTGAGTTATATCTGTCAATATTTATCATATTTGAAATTAAAACAAAGTTTTAAAAATATTTTACTTCATTTAAAAATAACAATAAATTTATTACATATCAACACAAGTAGCATATTTTTATGAAAAACAATGACCTTTTCCAAGCAAAAAATTTGTTTAACAAGAGTGGAATCATTTTACATTTTTGCAGATCTCTTTATTGTCTGACTTAAAAGACACTGGGTTCTCATACATGTTTCTATATTCAGTCTGGTGTGATATGTTGTCTTAGTTGAAGTCTATGAAGAAAATCCAGCCTCATACAGATATGTAGTCAGAAGAAAAGAATATTATGATTGCCATCTCAGTTGATTATGGATATTCTCCTTGCATACCTCACCAGAATTTGAAAATTGTGGTTTTTTTGAAGTTTAGTTGTGATGTGGAATCTGAAATTATATCAATGAGCTTTTCATACTGATAGATTAAAACTTCCTGATGTGTCTTGCACTTTTAATAGATCTTTTGTCCACACAGGACTTATAGCTATGTGCACGGTTCATTTGGAAAATACTGGTTCATTGTTATACAGATCTTCCAAACACTGACATTTTCATTTTACAGTATCAAAACTTACATTCGTTCCTATCACCACCAATCTCATCAGGAATGTCTTTAAGTACTGGGAAGCTGTCAGGCTCATGTTGACAAAAATTAATTTTCCAAAATTCTAATTTCTGCTTAAAAACTCAAATTTATCATTGGGTACAAATACTGTCAGTTATTGTACTTGAACTACGTCACTTCACTAATTTTTGAGAAAATATGTACTAAATACGCATGTCTGAATAACCATTATTTGTTGACCAGTCTTTCTAGTAAGTTTCCATGAAAAAAAAAGTGGAAAAAAAGTGGCTAGTTGATCTCGCAGCTCAAACTGCTATGCAAGTGCTTTGCTTCTAGACAACCAGCATTTTTTGTTATGTATGTACCAGAAATGCTTTATGTATGCTTTTCTTTTTACTGCACATAATTTTTTTAAATAAAATGTATTCTGAAGGTGAAAATTTAATAAAACTAATATTTTATACTGTTTTGTAAAACACATTTTTATATAAAACTGGCAGTGCTTTTACTGGGAGTATGTAGTGGTAAAGAATAAAATTATTGCCTTTGATTTGTGCTAGGCACAGCAGCATTACCACTGTTGCTTCTGCACTGTGAAATGCAAGCATCAGCACAGTTCTAGGAAAAACCATGAGATTGAAAATAATTAGTCAACACTTTGTCTTTCTTTACCACATGTGTATATTGCTAAGTTCACCTAAAAGAACTCTTATCCTTAGTTGGGGTTGATACCAGATGAATACAAGCTAGTTCAGCCATATCTAGAGTTTCCATTTTAAGACAGAAGTACAGTTCTAGTGAGAAAATATTAATTCATCACATCTACGTTTGAATTGTTTAATTCCTTTTTTAGACTGAATGGTCTCAAATTGATACTGCAATTAAATTGCACTATAATAGTATTTGAAAACATTCTATTGAATAAGGCACAATAAAGTAATTTATAAACATCTGTAAAGCCAAGGGAAAATAACTTTTCTCATATATGCTTTTCATTTATAATTTAGCCCACTTTCTCTGGAGTAGATATTTCCCTCTCATGAGCCAGAGAAATCTCTAATACATATTGGTTTCATCTTTTCCCAAAAAAACAGCTGTGGGATGAGAAAGTGAATATTTTAATTCTCCTTTGCAAAGCCATTCTTAACTATAAGAAAATATAAATTTTTATTTTTAAATAAAATGTAAAATTCTTTTTAAAAACCTAAAATTTATATTTACATGTAAATAAAAAGGTTTATATGTACATAAAATACATAAAATATATATCTAAAATAATTTAGATAAAATTTAGAGTTTTCGAAAATTAAAAATATTACAAAATAAGACTGTATATTCAGTTCTTTTACGTTTCATGTAGAAACGAGAAAAATATCACTTTTTTTACATTTTATTTTTTTCCAGCTTCATTGAAATATAATTGACATATAACATTATGTAAGTTTAAGATGTACAATTTGATACACCTTTATATTGCAAAATGACTACTACCATAGATTAGCTAATATCTCCATCACATCATATAATTACCACTTCTTTTTTGTGGTAATAACATTTGAGTTCTCTCTTAGTGACTTTCAAGTATATAATAACAGTGTTAGTAACTATAATCACCATGCTGTACATTAGATCCCCAGAACTTATTCATCTTAAAAATGGAAGTTTGTACTCTTTGACTAACATTTCCCCATTCCTTCCCACCTCCAGTCCCTGATAACCATCATTCTAGTCTCTATTTCTGTGAATTTAGCTCTTTTAGATTACACATAAAGTGATACCATACAGTATTTGTGTTTCTCTGTCTGACTTATTTCACTTAGTGTAATGCCCTCAATGTCCATACATGTTATCACAAATGAGAGAATTTCCTCTTTCCCGTGGCTTAATAATATTCCATTCTGTGTGTGTGTGTGTGTGTGTGTGTGTGTGTCTTTATCCATTCATCTACTGATAAACACTTAGGTTGTTTCCATATCTTGACTATTGTGAATAATGCTGCAATAAACTTGTGAGTGCAGGTATCTTTTTGATATCCTGTTTTCATTTCCTTTGGATATGTATCCAGAAGTGGGATTTTTGGATCATATGGTTGTTCTGGTTTTACTTTTCTGAGTGACCTTCATACTGTTTTTCATAGTGGCTGTACCGTTTTACATTCCCAGCAACTATGCACAAGGGTTTATTTTTGTCTACATTCTCACCAACATTTGTTATTTCTTGTCTTTTTGATGGTAGTCATTCTAATAGGTATGAGGTGATATTTCGTCATAGTTTTTATCTGTATTTCCCTGGTAATTAGTGATGTTCAGTACCTTTTATGTACCTGTCAAGTATTTGCATGTCTTCTTTGGAGAAATGTCTCTTCAGTTACTTTGCCCATTTTTTAATCATTTTTTTTCTATTGTTGTATGAGTTCTTTATAAATTTTGGATATTAACTCTTTATCAGATATGATTTGCAAATATTTTCTTCCATTCCGTAGGTTGCTTTTTCATTTTGTTGGTGGTATAGAAGCTTTTTGCTGTATAGAAGCTTTTAGTTTGTTGTCATCCACTTTTTTATTTTTGCTTTTTTTTGCCTTTGGTTTTGGTGTCAAATCAAAAAGATTATTGCCAAGATCAATGTCAAGGAGCTTATCCCCTAAATTTTATTCTAGGTGGTTTTACAGTTTCAGAGCTTACATTCAATTATTTTGAGTTGACTTTTGTGTCTGGTATAAGATAGGGGTCCACTTTTATTCTTTTTCATGTGACTGTCCAGTTTCTCCAATATCATTTATTGAAGCAACTGTACTTTCCCCGTTGTATAGGCTAGGCTCTTTTGCTGTAATTTAATTGACCAAAAAGACATGGATTTATTTCTGGGCTCTATCCTGTTCCATTGACCTATGTGTATATGTTTATGCCAGTGCTGTGGTTTTGATTACTATAGCTTTGTAATATAATTTGAAATAAGGAATTGTGCTACCTCTAGCTTTGTTCTTTCTCAAATTGCTTTGGCTATTTGGGGTCTTTTTTGGTTCCATAAAAATTTTAGGATTGTTTTTTCTGTTTCTGTGAAAAGTTGCATAAGAATTTTGATAAAGGTCGCATTGAATCTGTAGATTGCTTTGAGTAGCATGGACATTTTAACAACATTAACTTTTCCAATTCATGAGTATGGAATGTCTTTTCATTTATTTGTATCTTCTTCAGTTTCTTTCATCAGTGTCATAGTTTTTAGAGAATAGATCATTCACCTCCTTGGTTAAATTTATCCCTAGATATTTTATTCTTTTTGATGTAATTACAAATGGGATTTTTTTCTTAATTTTTCAGATAGTTCATTGTTAATGTATATATATATATAACTGATTTTTCTGTATTGTTTTTGTATTCTCCAACTTTACTGTATTTGTTTATTATAACAGTTTTTGGTGGAGTCTTTAGGATTTTGTATATATAATATTCTAGTCTTTGCAAATAAAGACAATTTTACTTTTCCCTTTCGATACTGAATACCTTTTATTTCTCTTTCTTACCGAATTGCTCTGGCTAGGACTTCCAGTACTATGTTGAATACGAGTAGCTAGAATGGACATCTGTGTCTTGTTCCTGATCTTTGAGGAAAAGTTTTCAGTTTTTCACCATTGTGTATAATATCACCTGTCATATATAGCCTTTATTATTTTGAAGTACCTTTCCTCTAGACCCACTTGTTGAGAGGTTTTTGTTTTTTTTTTTATCATGAATGGGTGGTAAGTTATGTCAAATGCTTTTCCTTCATCTATTGAAATGATGATACGACCTTTTTACCTTTCATTTTGTTAATGTTTATCACATTGATTGATTTGCAAATGTTGACCATCCTTTTATGCTATGAATAAATAATACTTGGTCATTAAATTAGGTTCCTGGTACATGAATGCATGTGTGCATGCACGTGCTTGTGCATGTGTAGCAAACAAACAATTTTCAGACACCAATAGGGTGACCAAGAATTCAACTCAGTGCTGATACTGTCAACCCAGAGATAGTATCAGATTCCACAGGTAAGTGGCTCAGTCTTCCACTTCAGTTGTCAGTCAATTTGAGGAAATTCCTCTCTATTCCTAGTTTACTGAGAGTTTTTGTATTGAACAGGTTTGGCTTTTATCAAATGCTTTTTCTGCATCTATAATACAATCATGTAGTTTTTCTTTTTTAGCCTGTCGATGTGATAGATTACATTAATTGTATTTCCAAAGGCGGATTACTTAGGACAAATTCTACTTGGTTATAGTGTATAATTCTCTTAATATTTGATTTACTAATTGGATTTGATTTACTAATTTTTTGTTGAGGATTTTTGCATCTATATTATAATGTCTTTGTCTGCTTTTGGTGCTAGTGTAATTCTGGCCTTATAGAATGAGTTAGGAAATATACCCTGTGCTTCTATCCTCTGAATAAGATTGTAGAGAATTGGTAGTTTCTTTTTAAATGTTTAGTAGAATTCACCAGTGAATTCATCTGGCTTGGTGCGTTCTGTTTTGAAAGATTATTAGTTGTTCATTTGATTTCTTTAATAGAGATAAGCCTAATCAGATATTACACTTTTTCTTGTGTGAGTTTGGTAGATTGTGTCTTTCAAGGAATTAGTTCGTTTTATTTAGGTAGTCAGATTTGTCAGCATAGAGTTATTCATTATATTCCTTTATTATCCCTTTAATACCTATAGGATCTGTAGTGATGTCTCCTGTTTCATTTCTGACATTAGCAATTTGTGTCTTCTCTTTTTTTCTTAGCCTGGCTAGAGGCTTATTGATTTTATTGGTCTTTTCCAAGAACCAGGTTGTGGTTTCATTGATTTTTCTCTGTTGATTTCCTATTTTCAATTTCATTGATTTCAGCTCTAATTCTTATTACTCTTTTCTTCTGCTTTTATTGGATTTAATTTGTTCTTCTTTTTCTAGTTGCCTGAGGTGGAAACTTAGATTTTTGATTTTTGATTTTTCTTCTTTTCTAAATATGAATTCAGTGCTAAAAATTTTCCTCTAAACACTGCTTTCACTGCATCCCACAAATTTTTATAAGTTATGTTTTCATTTTCATTCAGTTCAACCTAATTTTAAATTTCTCTTAAGGTTTTTTCTTTGATCCATGTGTTGCTTAAAAGTGTGTTGTTGAATCTCCATATCACGTGGGATTTTCACGTTATCTTTCTGTTATTCATTTCTAGTTTAAATCCATTGTGGTCTGAGAGCAGATATTGTTTGGTTTCTATTCTTTTAAATTTGTTAAGGTGTGTTTTATAGCCCAGAATGTGGTATGTCTTGGTGAATGTTCCTTGTGAGCTTAAAGAGAACGTGTATACTGCTGCGGCTGGATGAAGGAGTCATTAGCTGGCAGTTATAACCAGTTGATTGATGTTTATGTTGAGTTCAACTGTGTCTTTATGGATTTTCTGCCTGCTGGCTCAGTCCATTTCTGATAGAGGGATATTGAAGTCTTTATCTATGATAGTGGATTCATCTATTTCTTTTTGTTTTTTTTCCTCATATAATTGGACATTCTGTTGTTAGGCACATACAAGTTAAGGATTGTTATATGTTCTTGAAAAATTAACCCCTTTATTGTTATGTAATAAGCGTCTTTGTTTATAACTTTCTTCTCCATTTAAAATTAATACAGCTACTTCGGCTTTTTTTCATTTTTTAAAAATTTATTTATTTTAATTAGTTTCAAGTATACAGTACATTGGTTAGACATCTATATAGTTCATAAAACAATTCCTCTAATTGCTCCCTCCCTTCCCTGATCCTCTACCTAGCCAATGTAGTAATGCTAACTGCATTCCCTATGCCATGCTCCCCATCCCCGTGACCATCCAGCTACTAATTTGTACTTCTTTAACACTTCACCCAATTCTCCTAGCCCCCCAAAACTCCCTCCCCTCTGTTCATCACCAAATTGTCCACTATATTTGTGAGTCTGTTTTTGATTAGTTTGTTCTTTTTATTCCTTAGATTCTGCATATAAGTGAAATCATACAGTGTTTATCTTTCTCTGTCTGACTTAAATACTTTCTAGGTCAATCAAAGCAATATCTTTTACCATCCCCTTCCTTTTAGTCTGTGTATGTCTTTTATTCTGAAATGAGTCTTTTATATGCAGCATATGTAGGGGTCTTGTTTTCAGCCACTCTGTCTTTTGGTTGGAGCACTTAATTCTTTTCCGTTTAAGATACTTATTGATAGAAATGTAGTTGTTACCATTCTTTATCCCTGCTTTTGATACATGTTTTTTCTTCTTAAAGAAGTCCCTCCAACATTTCCTGTAATACTGGCTTGGTGGTGATACTGGCTTATTTTTATCTGGGAAGCTCTTTATCTGTCCTTTGACTCTAAATGATAGCTTTGCTGGATAAAGTATTCTTGGTTGTAGATCCTGGGTCTTCATCCTGTCGAATATTTTTTGCCAAGCCCTTCTGCCCGGCATACTTTCTTTTGAGAAATCAGCTGCTAGTCTTATGAGTGTTCCCTTATAAGTAACTATCTGCTTTTCTCTTGCTGCTTTTAGTATTCTTTCTTTGTAAACTTTGGCATTTTAATTATGATGTGTCTTGGTGTGGGCCTCTTTGAATCCCTGGTTTTTGGAATTCTCTGAGCTTCATGGAGTTTTATATTCATTTCCTTCACCAGGTTAGGAAAGTTTTCCATCATTATTTCTTCAAACAGCTTTTAAAAATCTTGATTTTCTTCAGGTACACTGATCAGACGGATATTTGGACCCTTAATAGTGTCCTATATGCTCCTTAAATTATTTTTACAGTCTTGACGTCTTATCTGTTGTTATTCTGATTGAGTGTTCTTGGCTTTCCCATCCTCTAGATAGGGTATTTGATCTTTTTCTTTATTCACTTTGTTTATTCCTTTGTTTATTCCATTTAATATACTTCTCATCAGATAATGTGTTCTTCATTTCTGACTGGTTCCCTTTTATAATTTCCATTTCTATTTTTATGTTTTTTTTCTCTTTGTTGAAGTTCTCACTGAATTTATCTACACTTCCCCTAAGTTCATTGAGCATCTTTATAACCAGTGTTTTGAACTCTGCATCTGTTAGATTACTTGACTCCATTATTTCTGGATCTCTATTCTGTTCTCTCATATGGTTTCTGCTTCTTTGCCTTCCCATTTTGAGTGCCTTTCCATGTCTGTTTCTATGTACTTAGCAAATCTCCTAAGTCTCCTGATCTTATTAGGGTGGATTTGTGAAGTAGGTGTCCAGTGGCACAGTCCTGAGAAGGGTTCAGCTGCAGGCCAAATTTAGCCCAAGGCTCTACCCCTCTGGGTCCACCTATTAAGATTCAGCAAGCAATCCACAGATGCTGTGCTTATAGCTACCTCAAAAGGCCACACCAGAAACCAAGGCCAGCTGCCACCAGCATGAGTCTAGGGTGCTGGTCAGCAAGGGGCACCTGACTAAACAAAGACACACCTGAATGTGGCTTGGGTGGGGCCGTGAGTTGAGGGAGGCAGGGTTTCAGGGAATCCTCTGGATGGAATGACCTCAGTTAACCAGTCTGATGATATCGGCGCTGTGTCCAGTGCACTGGTATGGAGGAGGGCTCAACAGGGAACAGTGGATACAGCTGGCACTTCTGTATAGGGCGAGTCTCGCCTGTACCATCACTCCAACAATGTCTCCCTGTAAGTCCTTGGTACTCCCTGCACACAGCCTGTCAGCACTGGTGCTCAGAGCGAGCAGGTCCGTCACCATGAAAATCTGCTTGTAGACGTGGTCCCTTTAAGAGTCTTCTGCCGCTGCCTCCATCTCACTCAGCCACTGTAGACTGGGCAGCCCCGCATCCTTGCCCTGTCCTGCCTTCTGCCATCGCAAGGTGATTTCTTGGATTTCTCCCTAGTTGTATGTCTTGTCCATCTAGATCCCAGGCAATTTTTCCTTGCTGCTGCTCCTTGTTTCTGTCACAATTGTGATTTGGTCACCAGAGGGATGAACAGGACCTCTATCATCTACACCATTTTTTATTTTTGGTTTTTACTTGGGCTTTTTTTGATTAGTCAGTATGCTCTATATTTTTTCATACATTTAGTTTTAATTTATGTATCTTTACATTTAACATGGGTTTCTTGCAGACAGGGTATAGTTGGATCTTGTTTTTTTGATGCACTCTGTCAATCTCATTCTTTTAATGGTGCATTTAGACCATTGCAGTTCAAAGTGATTATTGAAATAGTTGGATTAACATTTATTCATTACTGTTTTACATTTGTGTTCCTTGTTATTTGTTTCTCTTTTTGTCTTCCACTGTGTCTTTTGTGGTTTTAATTGAACATTTTACATGATTCCATTTTATGTCCTTTCTTAGTTTATCTGTTATACTTTTTTTTAACCTTTTTTTTGTGATTGCCCTAGAGTTTGCAGTATACATTTACAGCTAATCCAAATTCACTTTCAAGAAACATTATATGACTTTACAAGTAGTGTAAATACTTTATAATAACAAAATAATCCTAATTCCTTTCTCCTACCCCTTGTATCATTGCCGTTATTCATTTCACACATATATAAACATATATACACACATATAAACATATATAATTAAATACATTGTTCTTATTATTTTGAATAAACTGTTGTCTGTTACATCAATTAAGAATAGAAAAAATACAAGTTTTTATTTTGCCTTTAGGTTTTCTCTCTTTGATGTTCTATATGTAGATCTGAGTTTTCCTTCTCTCCGAAGAATTATTTTTAAAAGAACTTTATCATTTCTTGCAAAGCAAGTCTACTGACAACAAATCCCCCCAATGCTGGTTTGTCTGAGAAAATCTTTATTTCTTCTTCACTTTTGAAGAATAATTTTGCAGTGTACAGAATTCTACATGGTGTTTTTTCTCTCTCAATATTTGAAATATTCAATTCTACTCTTTCCTTGCATGGTTTCTGAGAAGTTGGATGTAGTCTTACTGTTGTTCCTCTGTAGGTAAGATTTTTTTCCTCTGGCAGCTTCTTTCAGGACTTTTCTTTATCTTTGATATTTTTGTAGTTTCTGAATGATATGCCCAGGTGTAGCTGTAAGCTTCCTGAAACTGTGGTTTGATAGCTGACATTAATTTAGAAAAATTCTCAGTCATTATTGTTTCAAATATTTCTTCTGTTCTTTGTTTTTTCTTCTCTGTTACACCCATTACACACATGTTACATCTTTTGTAGTTGTCTCACATTCCTTGAATATTCTATTCTTTTTTTCTTTGTTCTCTTTGCTTTTTGGTTTTCAGGGTTTCCATTGATATATCCTCTAGCTCTGAGGTTCTTAATCTATAAATAAGTCCATCAAAGGCATTCATTTCTGTGACCGTGTATCTTATCTCTAGTATCATTTGGTGGGGGGTTCTTATTATTTACATCTTTCTGCTGACATTACTCATCTGTTCCTGCATATTGTCTGTGTTACCCATTAGACAGCCCTTTGCATACGAATCACAGGTTTGTTTGCTTTTAATAATCATGGCTAACATTTATTGATTGTTTTCTAGGTTTCAGGGGGTATTCTAAAGGTTTTTTATGTACTTTCTCATTACAGCTTCACAACGATTCTATGAGGGATCTACTCTTTTTCTTTTTGAGATAAAATAGGTATCTAACATTATAGAAGTTTCAGGTGTACAGCATTATAATTCAATATTTTGTATGTACTACAAAGTTACTATCACCATAAGTTGTTACTATCCATCACCATACATTTGACCCCCTTCACCCATTTCTCCCACTCTCCAGCCCACTTCCCCTCTGCTAACCACCAGTCTGTTCTCATATCTGTGAGTTTGTTTTTGTTTTTTGTTTGTTCATTTATTTTGATTTTTAGATTCCATATATAAGTGAAATTATATGGTATTTGTCTTTCTCCATCTGACTTACTTCACTTAGTATGAACCCTAAAAGTCTATTCATGTTGTCACAAATGGCAAGATTTCCTTCTTTTATGCCTGAGTATTCCATTTTGTGTGTGTGCGTGTGTGTGTGTGTGTGTGTGTGTGTGTGTGTGTGTGTGTGTGTGTGTATCAGACATCTTTATCCATTCATCCTCTGATGGACACTTAGGTTGTTTTCATTTCTTGGCTGTTATAAATAGTGCTTCAGTGAACATAGTGGTACATATATCTTTCATATTCTTTAAATAAATATCCAGAAATGGGATAACTGGATCATATGGTAGTTCTGTTCTTAATTTTTTGAGGAATCTCCTTACTGTTTTCAACTACTACAACTCAACAGCAAAAAAAAACAACCCAATTAGAAAATGAGCAAAGGATCTGAATAGACATTTTTCCCAAGAAGACATACAGATGACCAAAAGGCACATGAAAAGATGCTCAATGTCACTAATTATCAAGGAAATGCAAAACAAAACCACAATGAGGTATCACCTCATACCTGTTAGAATGCTGTTATTAAAAAGAAAAAATAAGGGTTGGAGAGGATGTGGAGAAAAGAGAACCCTCATATACTGTTGTTAAAAAATGTAAATTGACGTAGCCACTATGGAAAACAGTATGGAGATTCCTTAAAAAAAAATCATAGTTATTTTTAACTCCCTGTCTGATAATTCCAACATCTCTGCCATGTTTGGTTCTGATTCTTGCTCTGTCTGTGCAGATTGTTTTTTTCCTTTTGATAGACCTTACAATTTTTTTCTTAATGGCTAAATATGATGTACTAGGTAAAAAGAACTGCTGTAAATAAGCTTTTCGTAATGTGGTGGTGAGGTATGAGGGGAAGGAAAGTGTTCTGTAGTCCTGTGATTAGGTCTCAGTCTTGTTGTGTGAGTTTATGCCTCTGGATTGTGAACCTTATAAGAGTGTCTCAGTTTTTTCTCTCTCATAGGTGGGACCAGATATCTGGCACCAACTGCAATAGGTTATTTCCCTTCCCCCAGGTCACTTAGGCTCTGATATACCACAGCAGGTTTGCTTTGGTTAATAACTAGTTTCCCCTGAGGGCAGGCCTTGTTAAGAACAGTGTACTCTGTTGTATTTAAAATGTTTCCTTTACAGCTCTTCCTGCTTAAAGCAAGAGTGGGTTTTTCTTCGTTATTTACTCTGAGAACCTGGTCAAGCTTCTAGAGGGAAATCTCACAATATTTCAGGTGCCCTTCTGTGACTAAGTCCTCCTGGAGTTTTTAACTGTCAGAGTTGTTCACCTTAGCCTCCATCCAGTTGCTAATTATAATTCAGGTTTCCCTGATCCGGAAATGGTTCATGTGGTGATTTCTACGTGAGGATCTCCATTCACGTAAACCACTATTCCTTGTATTCACTTGTCTCTCTTGCCAGTGTTGTAGACCAAAATTTTCTCTTAAGGATGTCAGAGAGTTGTTGCATTTTCAGTCTCTTCTTTTCCTTGTTAGGAAGAGTGGTGACTTCTAAGCTCATTATGTGTGGAATAGGAAACGAAGTCTCTATATGGTACATTTTAAAAAATATAACTACAGTATCATTTTATCTAAAAAATGACACATTCTTTATCATCATATATTTGGGGAGAGAGCAAATTCTCCTGTTGTCTCAATTTTTTTTTAAGCTTAGAATGCCCTGTTCTTATTAGGGGTTGCACTCCTCTGCTTCTTTTTGCCTGATAGTTACTTTACTCCTAATTATGGTTTGGTTTTTTGTTTTGTTTTGTTTTGTTTTGGTCATTTTATGTTAGTTCAGCTGACTCCTTTCAGTATTTCCTGTAGTGAAGGCCTCGTAGTGGAGAATTCCCTCAATTTTTGTATTTCTGGAAAGGTCTTAATTTCTCTTTCATATCTAAAGGAGAGCTTAGCTAGATACATTATTCTAAGCTGGTAATGCCTTTCACTTAATAATAGTTTAAATATTTGATTCCATTCTTTTCTGGCTTGTAAGGTCTGCACTGAGAAATCTGAGGATAATCTAATGGGTTTTCCTTTATAAGTTACCGTTTTCTTCTCCCTGGCTGCCCTGAGAATTCTGTCTTTGTCATTGATTTTTGATAATTTTAATATAATGTGTCTTGATGAAGGCCTTTTTGAGTTGAGATAATTGGGTGTTCTGTTGACTTCTTGAATTCCAAGCTCCAGCTCATTACTTAGATTTGGGAAATTCTCATCCACTATTTGTCTGAAAATGCTTGCTAGTCCCTGCTCCTTTTCCTCGCCTTTGGTAATGCTCATTAT
>NW_006441525.1:1458730-1461222 GCF_000325575.1 Pteropus alecto
TTCTACTCTGTTCTTTTTGATGTTTTCAATCACCTTGCTCTGCTCATCTAGTTGTTTTTTCAATTCTTGAAATTGTTGATATGATTCGTTTCAGATCTCATTGAGTTTTTTCAGAAGTACCATCCTGAATTCTCTATCATCTAAGTCACATATTTCTATATCTGTAAGTTTATTTTCTGTATTTTTTTCTCTTTCTTTCTGAAACGCCTTGTCACCTTGGTTGTTCATGGTGTTTAATGGACTCTTTCTCCGCCTGGGCATTAATGGAAATATATTCTGCTTTTTTCGCAGAAAGAAGATTTATTATATAAAAGTCTCTCTTTAGCCTGCTTCAAAGAAGGTGCTCTTCTTTTGGTTTCCAGAAGGTGGCGTCTAAGCCCCTTGGATCCCTGCTTTATAGAAAGCCTTAATGCCTTTATATAATACCTTTATTTTCTTGTAGATATTTAATCATGCTCACTACCCTCTGTTTCATTCCCTGTCAATGTTAGCAACAGTTTCAGTAGTATTTGCTCAGATTCCCCTGGAGCTCTGCGGTGATGGTCTCAGAGAGTATGTGGGGAGGAGCCCTCTGGGCTGGGGATTGGGGGCTGTGGCTCAGCCTCAGTTTTGCAAATGTGGCTGGTAAAAATCAATTGTTGTTTCTCTGCTGTTCGTTTCTCTGCTTTCTGCCCTGATGACTGGGCCCTGCCACTGACTGCGTGGAACTCACAACTCTCCCAGGCAAGGCTGTCCAGGGAACTCGCAACAAGAACTCACTGCACCTTCTCCCTTCCCCTTCTCCCTGCAGGGAGCTCTGGCTGCCAGAGGCAGCTTCTTTATTTCTCCCAGTCTACTGCCAGACAGCTGGGTTTCTGGCAGTAGTTCTGACTTGTGGTAGCTCTTATGAACAGATTCCATGCTCAGATGTGCTGGTGTGCATTTGGGGTGTTTTTCGTTGAGTTTTAGATGTTCAGCTTATTGTTGTTTCAAGGGGATATATCTGGGGATGTCTCTCACTCCTCCATATTTCCTTCAGATCCACTCTCAATTTTAAATTTATAGTCAGTTTGTTGGAATCAGAGTCCAAAGTCTATACATTGCATTTGGTTGATAGGTTCAAAAGTCTCAATCTCTATGTTCCCAGTTCCTCTTTGTTTTTGTTTTACAAATAATTTGTTGAAGTAATATGATTGCTGTTCCCTACTCTTAGGTTACAGAGCATCCCACCATCCTGAGTATGATAAAAGTTATAACCACCCCCCCAAACCCTTGCCCAATTAAGATGCTCCTTTAATTATACATGCAATTGCTATATGCAGCTGGGTCTGCTTTGTTCTTTTCTGACCTATATCTTCAGCCTATTATGTATTCATGTACCAGTATACTTTGTTTTAATGATAGAGTCATTTTAATATGCTTAATATAAAATAGGGATAGTTCCCACTCGTTTCTCTTCATTTTTAGAGTTTTTTTAGGGGGGAAATTCTTGGTTGTTTTATCTTTCAAATAAACTTTAAAACCAGTTTGTCTAGCTTCAGGAAAGACAGCTACTATTATTTGTGGGGAGGCTCGTGTAAATTCCTAGATTAAGTAAATATATAGATTAACTGAGGGAGGACTGGCATATTTATAATGTTGAGGTTTTTTATTCACTTGTCCAAGAACACTTACATCTTTCTATTTGTTCGGATTTACTTTTGTGATCTTAAAGTAAGTGTTTTATATATTTTCTCCATTTTCTAAGGATGTTTATTCAGCCTGAAACCTCACAAGATAGTTCAAAGAATTTAATAAGTCTATGATCAGAAATTTGGCAGATTGAAATCTAGTAGGATTTTGTTGTCTCCTTAGTAGACCGAAAAATAAAAAATGTTATAGACATTTTTTATTCCTAAGGTTTTATTGTATTTTTTGTTTTTATTTTTGGCTATAATAAATGGGTCTTCCTCCATCTTCAAATTGATTTTTATTATATCGTTGCATTTGAAAAATGAACAATCTCAAAACCACCGTCATTTTTTTTAGTTTCTTCAGAGGAAGTCGTTACCAGTAGAGTATTTGCTGTTTTTCACATATAACTCTTAAAAATTGAAATGTATATTTTAATTTCATTTTTATAAAATGTTATAATCCAGGAATTTGTTAAGGTAAGACTTAGATAAAGAAATAGAAAGTTAAATCATTTGAGGTTATTTAAAAAGGTCAGAACATAATTTTCATGGTTAAAATATAAAGTCTTTTTTTTCTACCTACTGTAAACCTATGTCAGAATTTACCCAATAAGTCTGAATTTCCCGAGGAGTCTGATTAGTTATCTTTGTTGTTTATGTAATATATTTAACAATAATTCATTTGAAAATCTGCCTAATGTGATAAGTATGCTTCACATGCTTGTACCTTCACATTATTTACCTGAGTATACACTACAGGCAACAATGATTTATCCCACTAACTTACATTTTTCACACGCCATAGCAGTTTTTTGAAGTATTTACTTTTAATTAAAATGC
>NW_006441525.1:1461341-1474395 GCF_000325575.1 Pteropus alecto
TTCCCTTTCACCTTGGCAGCTCTATTCCTGATTTATTTAGTAATACATTTCATTGAATAATATGATCTTAGGATCCTATATTTCCAATCTTACTTTTTCATCAAGCGCTGACTAGAAAGGAAATGAGAAATTGCCCCTCTACATCCTCTGTGAAACTCCACAAAACTGTTTCAGAAATTTCTGGCAAGGAAGAGATATGTTAGAGAGTAGCTACTCTTACTCTACTAGTGCTCAGATGGAAGGCAATGGTTCCATGAGTAGGCTGAACTCCTCCTTTGCTATTTATTTTACTTGTGATAGCACATTTTCCCTCAGCAACTAATAAAATTTATTCAGTTTGGAAAATCCATAGGGGACAGACTGTCCAGAAATGCTGGGTGGTCTTCAACTTGTCCAGTTCCTATGGTTTCAGCTCAGCAAGTTCCCCAAGCAGTGGCGTAAGGGCTGGAGCCTTTCCATGGACACTTTCCCATAGATAGAGCATCCTAGCCACATGTTGACACAGGGAGGCTGATTCAGTCAATCAGTGCAAATTACCGCCCTAACTCCAACATCCGCCTGCCCCCAGCCCCTTGAGCAGTTCCCCAAATGTGCTACGTGGTCATTTAGAAACCACATACTTTGACCAGTGTGCCCTGCCCTGTGTTTAGCCTTTCAACTATTTGCTTACCACAATACATCAGTGGAATTTCATCTGTTTTACAATTGGCTGGGTGTCTTTGGCCTTGGCTTCCAAACACAATCATGTATTTTCAGAAGTGAGCTGCCTGTAGTTTTTAAACAGCAGATGCTCGCCCCTCTGTATAGTTTAAATACCCTGCTTTTTAATTTCTTGGCCTTAGTGTCAAACCTGACTTCTTGAGTCTATACCTGGGGTTGCTATCATAGCCACCTGCAGACAGGAGAGTGCATAAAACCTTTCTGGAAGGAGAAGTAATTCCACGTGACATGTCCTCTGAGGCAAATCTAAATCTTTTGCTTTAAAAATATTGAGAAATTTGATGAGTAAATGGAGTATTTTTTCTGTATACTTGGAATGAATGAGCCAATGAACAAATAAAAGGAAGAATGGATGCATGACTGACCAACCAACAGACCTCATGGGGTAACTATGTGTTAAGTAAGGTGACTATACAGTTATAAATTTTAGACTATAACACTTTTGAGAGTTAACAGGGTTGCCTTTTATAATTATGGTGGGATAACAGACATTAACTTGTCCCAGGCACACTGGAACATATTTAAATGGGTCCAATGTCTATAATATGCTTAGCACAGTGCCAGGCATGCAGAGTAACTATTAGCATGTTGCCATTATTATTATTATTATTATTATTATTATTAATTATTATTATTATTATTATTATTATTGACTTTAATAAAAATTATTTTTTGTAATGTTTTATTAGGTTTATTCACGCTTATATCTCTTTTCCTAATGAAAATATCACTGAACTAGGACCAGATGTAAGCTAAATTCCCATTGCTGAAAAAGCTAATACAGCTTCCAAAGATAATAAGAAAACAAAAGAAATCACAAGAAAAGGTTTACCTTCAAGCCAAGCGTCTAGTTTTGTGTTTTTTAGCTCAGATAAGAAAAATCATGCTTTAAATGTTGTCGAATAATATGGGCAACTGTCTAAAGGAAGAAAGGTTGGTAATAATATCAAGGACAGTTAGCAGAGAAGTAACTGAAACTCTCTCATTTCTATTTATCCATTTATTGAGACTTCCTGAC
This sequence comes from Pteropus alecto, assembly GCF_000325575.1. Taxonomy (NCBI): domain Eukaryota; kingdom Metazoa; phylum Chordata; class Mammalia; order Chiroptera; family Pteropodidae; genus Pteropus; species Pteropus alecto. The sequence goes on from NW_006441525.1 coordinate 1,463,080, forward strand.
TTTTTTTAATCTTAATATGTCATGGTCACAAAATAAGTCATTGAAAAAGTTTACTGTTCAAATAAAAACCTGCTAATATTGATTTGTAATAGATATGCCAGTATGTTTGGGCTTGGACATTTCCTTTGCTTGGTTTTGTTGCTCTTTGCTTTGAGAAATGACATCTCTGCAAGTATAAGTGATAATGATATCACAGTTTCAGTTTTTTAATATACTTCTTAGATCAGGTTTTCATGGAAGTATGTCCTTGATATATAATAGAAAGTATTCTTCCAATTCCTTGAATTTAAGCAGTTCTCCACAAAAGCTGGTCCCAATTTTTGTGAGCTTCTCTGGCAGACTAAGCAGCCCTTGATCTCTTTCTGGTTTGGAAAGGTGAAGAAATATGGAGTTTGTCACATATGAAGAGGTTCCTTCTTCTCCTCTGCCTCTCAGCTTTAGAACACATTTCCCACTGCAGGCACCACCCTCATCAGGAGCCTTCCTTACAAAGGACTGGATCCCACATTCTGGTTTTTTATTGTAGCTATAAAAAAAAATTGAGCCAAAAATATTTAATAAGCAGCTGGACCAATTTCTTTACCTACTACCTCTTTTTGAAGAGGATGGAACAAACAGTATTTGGGAGAAACAAAATAGTTTTTTAAATGTGAAGGAGGCATCTGTCTAGAAGAGTCTAATATAAAAGATGTTGGACAGGGTATCTGTCCTGTCCAGGCATCTCCTACCTTGTGTCAGAAATTGTTACTAAAACTCAGATGTTCTACAGAAAAGCACTGACTAGGAGTCTATTCCTCAGTATTTTAAAGGAGAAAATTACAGTGTATTACACATAAGTCCAAACGCCCTATCATTTTTCTAAAACATAGTTATAATGCAGGAAACTCCCCATGATTATTAGGTAGGAATTTTGGAGAGCCAAGTTTTATCTTACACTGTTTCTCTTGAATTTGTCATTTTGATCAGTATGCAGACTGAATGGATGGAACAGTATAGTTAGATGAGAAAAAGGGACAGCCTTAGAATGAAAATTTTCAGTGTCCCTAAAAATATTTTCTTCTTTTATTTTTCCTTTTAACCAGCATATTTTGGATATCTCTCGGGGTATTCAGCTCATTTTTAAAAATTGGAACATACTCGCTGATATGAACAGACCATATTTTTAGCTATTTGCCAGTGGATACATTTAAGTTTCTTCAAATTTTGCCTTTAGAGTATTGGGGCAGTAAATATCCTTCAGCTGATGCTTTTATTTCTGCTAAGCAGAGTCACAAAAGTATGATTATTAAGGCCAGGGATATGTGTATTGTATACTTTATTGGTGGTATCACATGACTTAACCAAAAGGGCAAAGCCATTCCCTGCCCTACCTCTGAGGTACCTACGTCAGCATTGCATATCACTTCTCAATATTTGCTGACATGAGAGTGAAAAATGATACTTCCTTAATGTGTTAGTTTACCTTTTTTTACTCTTATTAAGGATGAAAATTCTTAGGTATTTGTATTTGTATGCTTATATTGGCAATATGCATTTCTTCCTCTGTGATTTGCTTTTTTTCTCAGTTTTTTAAAAATAAAATTGACATAAGACGTAATTTGCCTTTTTTATTTCAAAACAAACCTGGTACACATTTAGAACATTGTATGTAATAGGAATGTGTTAGCCAACCAAGTGTTGTTATGGAAGTATATTAAGATCATATTGCTTTTGTGATTTCTTCATCCAAGATTTCTATAAAGAGTTAAGTCTTCAATGTTTTAGAGCAAAATAGATTTTATTGATAATAGATGATTCACATATTATACATGGATCCATAAATTTAATCGTTCATAGCGATTAGTACAATGTGCTCTGAATCAGGATCTAATAAAAAAGACAATTGTTAATGTACACATTTTACAAAGTGTGTCTGAGAACAGAACAAAAATATTAGAGTAGTCCCCCCTTATCTGCGGATGGTTTCATTTTACATGGTTTCTGTTACCCACAGTCAACCACAGTCCAAAAATATTAAATAGGAAATTACAGAAATAAACAATTCATAAGTTTTTAAGTTACGTGCCATTCTGAGTAGCACAATGAAATCTGACCCTATTCTGCTTCATCTCATCCCATCCTGCTCAGGATATGAATCATTTCTTTGTCCAGCACATTTACCCTACTTCATCTCATCACGTAGGCTTTATATCATCTCCATTATCACAAAAAGAAGAGTCCAGTAAAGTAAGATATTTTGAGAGAAAGACCACATTCACATAACTTTTATAATAGTATATTGTTATAATTGTTCTGTTTTATTAGTTGTTAACTTCTCACTGTGCCTAGATTGTAAGTTAAATTTTATCGTAGGTATGTATAGATAGGGGAAAACAGTATATATAGGGCTCAGTACTATCTACAGTTTTAGGCATCCACTGGTGGTCTTGGAAAATACTTCCACAGATAAGGGAAGACTACTGTATGCACTTGTCTTGAATATAGGACTTCTGCAACTCTTACGTAAATTTGTTAACTAAGCAGTGTCTTTTAATTCAGATATTTGATGGAACTATTATTTTACACTAAATTTGTTTTTACATTTGTTCATATTTATCTACTGCTCATTCTCAACAGCTTGTACCTTTGAACTACTGAGCATTGCTCAGCCACTGTGACCTAATGGTAGAAATCACAATGCACATGGTTGCTGAGAGGGCTTAGCAATGGTGCCACCTCTGAAGAACTATGACTGAAGCAAGAAACTTTTCTAATGATGTACATATTTATTTCATATGGATACTGAAAAAAGATAAGGTGTAATGACAGCAGTTTAAAAAACATCCCTGCTATTTGAGAAGGGAGGAGCCACTTAACAGCCCAGCCAAGTTCTCCCCTCTACACGTCAGAGCTTCCTGCCTCTTGGGGGCTCTCTGGCTCTGTGACATAGGCTATAGAACCCTCCCACCACTCTCAAGGAATGTTCTACTTCCTTAAGAAAGCTGGACAGAAACCCCTTCCTAGGGGTTCATTAATGTAGCTAAAACTGGCTGACAGCCTGGACTTTGAAAAGACTTCCCCAAACACAAAGGGAGTGAACACAGGGTCTAGATATCTGACTTATGTTTGGGAAGCCTCTCCTCCTCCCCCAGGGCTCAGGCGCTGTCTTTTGAAAAGTGCTTTCCACTCCCCTTCCTGTAGAGTGAAGAGACATATATAACCCGAGACTGAGGACGAGCTCTAGTGTCAGACCTCCTGGATTCAAATCATAGGTGTAAGTCCGTGGTCCCTCTCTGACCTCAATTGCCTTGTCTATAAAATAAGGATAATAATGGTACCTGTTTTGTAGGGTGGTTATGAGGATTAAAATACAGATGTAATGTTTAACATTGTTCCAGGTAAGCCCTTAATAAATGGCAGCTATGTGTCCTTCAGCTTCCCCTGCTCCTCTTCATCTGGCCCTTCAGCAGTCAGCCATGCTGTCCTAAAACACCATTTTCTGGGAGCAGACAAGGCTACCACCCCTGTCCCGCCTTCTGGTGGCACTCCCTTCACAGCCATCCTTCTGAAAACCTGTCTGTAATACTGGCTACAGTTCCTTTTTCTCTCCTCATTGACTCTACATTCAGCTTCCAGCACTCCATTAAAACTGTATTCTTGGGGAGATCCCAAAGAGCCTGCCCAAAGCAGTGCTTGTGATTCCCTCCCCATGTTCTTTCAGCGGTGTCAGACACAGCCAGGCCTCTCTTCTGTTCCTCAGTGACATAGTTCTTTGAGCATCTCCTGCCCCCTTCTGTCTGCAGTTCCTCCTCCTCTGTGTGTTGGCAGTCCTCAGGGCACAGACCCAAGCCCTCTCCTCCCCATTCAGAACTTTCTCTCTCAGAGTTTTCATCCATTCTTCTGCCATTCCATGCACCTGACAGCTCCCTAATGTGTATCTTTAGCCCAGACCTCACCCCAGAACTTCCAACTTAGATAATCGAGGACCTATTTCATATCCCTGTTGGACCGTGCCTTCATATACTAAATTCACACACCTCAAATTGAGCTCCTAGTTAATCCTTTATAGATTTCATCTTCTTTCCATCTGAGTAAATAGTTTGTCCATCCATCTCATTGCTCAAGAAACCTGGGATAGCCTTTATTCCTACCTCATCATCAAATTAGCCCCTCTCATCAAATTCATTGCCAGTTTCTCTTGATAGTATTGCTAAAATACATACTCCTGCACTGCCACCCAGGTCCCAGCCACTTCCAGCTCCCCCAGACTCCTGGTTTCCCTGCACCCACTCTAGTCCCTGCACTCAGTTCTCCATACTGAAGTCAGAGTGATCTTTGAAATGTAAATTGCCTCCTGGCACTTCTCTGTTTAAAATCCTTGGGCCAGAATAATCACAGAATAAAATCCCTTGGCCTGTGGTACTGGACAGCCTCATCACAAGTCACCTCCCCTTTGCTTTCTGGGGCTTTTCTGATCTAGCTCTTCCGTTTCTCAGGGCCATCTAGCCTTATCCTCTGCTAGAATGCTCATCTCATTACTTTTCACTGAGCTAATCCCTGACCACCTGATCTAAATTAGGCCCCTCCTGTTATTCTCTTTTACCTCAGCCTGTACTTTTCCTTCATGACCTTTATTACAGTTTGGTGTATACATATGCATAGCTCCCACTGGGTCCCGAATTGCTAAGGGTACAGATTAGGTCTGTTTTGTTTTCAGTTATTTGGCCTGCACCTTGCACATTGAGTTCCACACAGGAAATGCTCAGTCATCATCTTTGAATGACCCCTAGCTCTTTGCCATTAAATATAATAGGGGAGGTCCCATGGGAATGGCAGCCCAAAGCACTGATGCCACAATAGAAGACATCCATAGTGTGGCCCCAGAATATGCCATGTGATGTGAGGTTGGGGACACAGTGGCAACTCTTTTTTGCCAGGTGTGAGGAGCTTTGGGAAAGGGATCCCGCAAGACTTCCCAGAGGAGGTGAAGCTCAAGGTGAGAATGTGAGATCAGAAAGCAGGTCAGGGGAAGGCCATCCCTCCTTCCCTCTCTCTTGCCCTTCTGCCTGCTCCTGTGACAGACCCTATAACATGTCAGCTTCTTCTAGTTTTGCCCCAGAGTTAATCCAGGACAAGGTCTACAGGAGTTATGCTGAGGGAGAAGAAAAAGAGAAACCACTAGAAATTGCTACCCTGTGTCTCCTGTCTATTCATTTCCTGCCCTGTACCCATTCCCTGGGCTTCACGCCAGTTCCTGCAGAGAAATGACCCAGAAATGATGGGTGAAGGGAAAGACATTGAAAGGGTTGGTGGGTAATGGGGAACCTTTGTGCCCCAGCTTTAGTTTTCCTTATTAAAAGCAGTAAACATCTTTGGCAGAACCTGGAAAGCACTCTGCTGCCTGTGATGCTGCAGGTGAAAGGGCAGGAGGCCTTGGCAAAGAAGGGTTAAAAGAAGACAGACAAGTCCCAGTAGGCCAGAATAGGCCCAATGGCTCAGACTTAGACAGATGTCCCCCTCATGTTCCCTCCCAGGAGGGGAAGTAAAACCCTTGATTTCCTGACCTAACACAGGAGGAACTTCCAAATACATTTTCCTATAGAAACTGAGCTACACAAAACGGTTGCGGTCTATAGGGTATCATGCTATGAATCAACTGTGGGTCAAGCAGGCCATAACCACCATATATGAAATTGTTACTAAAGAAAAATGTCTTAACTTTCAAGCAATAGATTTACAAATACAGTTATTGAATATATTTACTAGGTTTCAAGCACTGTGCTAATCACTGTACATGTGTTATTGCATTTGATCCTTCTTATAATACTATAAGGGAGATAGGCCCATTTTACAGATATGTAAACTGAGGTTTAGAGGTTAAGTAACTTTCTCAAGGTCACAGTAGGTGGTAGCTCTGGGACTCAAACCTAAGTCTGATTCCATTCTTTAAACCATCATGATGCACTTTCAAGCATAACTGTTTCTGAAATTCGGGACTGTATTGACCTAGATCTCTAAAAGCCTCTTTCTAGCTCATTTTTTATCAGCTCTGTTTTCCATCGCTATATATTTGTTTATCCTTTTTGAAAGCATTTTTTTTATTTGAGCATTTCTCTAATTTCTTGAGTTGGAATAGAAGTATATTCACATTATTTTACAAATAGGTACTTGGTAAATATTCACTGCTACTATAAATATTAACTATTTCTATGACCATGAGGAAAAGATTCACAAATTAGATTCGTTTTTGTGTTTTGAACTTTGTAACTCATTTCTAATTACAATTTTATTTATTTTTTACTGAAGGAAGAAGATTTCTCTCTCCAAGTCGGCTATAGTCTGCCTCTGGCTGCGACACCTTCCCAGCCTTGAAAAAGCAATGCTTCATCTTTTTGAAAAGCTAACCTCCAGTGAGAGAAATTTTCTGAGAAGGATCGAATGCTTTATAAAAGATTCATTGCTGGTATGTGCTAAACTCTGATGAGAAAAATTCTTAAAGAAGATGATGGGTATCATTTCATTTAATCAGAGTAAGGGAAAAAATGTGAACAAAAGAGCAACTGACATCCTTTAAAATAACGATGTGTTTACCTTTTATTTTAAAAGTATCCACTGTGGGGGTTATTTCTGCATGCTTAGAGCATATATTGAAAATAGGGAGAGATTCAAAATTTACTTGATTGTTGCACCTTATATTGCATAGTCACAAGAACTAACATTTGACAACAAACTTTTTTAAAACAATAATTTCTTATTTTCACACGACAAATAAGTTTTTAAAAAATGAGGATGTTATTAATGAGAGGAGGAATCAATCAACAAAGAAAAACATTCAAGAATAAACTTTCACTAGAGGAAAAATAAAATAAGAGAAACTAAAACCCCAGAAATATGGTTAAAACAACAAAAACAACTTAAGAATTCTGTAAGTTTTCTTTTGGTGTAAGCCTGCCCACTTTGAACTCTAGCTCTGTGCAGTAGCTGCTTGTCTGCCTTGTTCTCAGAACTTCTCAGACCTGGGAAGTTGGGCTCAGGGGGCCGGGCTCCCAGGCAGTCCTCAGAACCTGACCAGTCTGAGCATTTTCCCTCTGTGGGAGGCAGCTCTGGAATTTATGTGCATTTTTGTAAGAACAGGGATAAATACCAACACTCCCTGAAGAAACAATTCTAAAACTACAAGGACATGCGATGCTCCCACTGAGGAACCTCAGTGGCTCTAACATGCTTTCTCATTGGCTTTCGTAACCTCGGGGAGATGTGGCACAGAAAATTACTTCCTGTTGTACAGATGGAGAAAATTAGTTCAGGGAGAGATGGAGAACAGTCAGATATTAAGCTGGTGGCCAGGAGATTGGGCAGGAGAAAGTGTTCACCCTCCCCACAAAGCTGAGACTTGGTAGGCCTGAAGCCCTGTGCCCAGAGTGCTCTGAGGTTGGCTGAGTTTACTCAACCCCCACCTCCCAGACACCTTCTATTTGTTTGATTTAGTTGGAACTTCCTGTTTTCTTTCTCTTTCAAATTGGAGATCATGTAAGGGAATCATAATTGAATCAGCTACCTTCTTCCTATATTCCTGAATTACTCATTTTATATCCTGATCATTTCCCACCATTGTATGTGTATGATTGTCCATGGCCATGCTTGCCTCCTCCCTTATTTCCTGAGCCCCTCTTTGCCTTCATGTTATGGGTCCTCTCGGGTGACTGTGGCTTGGGTCGTGGTCACCAGTAGCTTTCACTTGTAAGTTTTGGGGCTCAGATCGAACCCAACTGGTTTGGAAATTTACAGTGTTTGATAGGAAAAAAAGAGGAAGGAAGATAGATATAAAGACTGAGGGAGCCTAAGGAGAGTTTTTTATAGGAACATTACTGTTGACCTCATCATTGAAAAGAGTTGCATAGTAAGGTGAGAAAAGAGATGTGCCTTATATAAAAATAATAACAACAAAATTCAAAATAAACAAAGCTTTTCGAAGCTTGCTGGCATCTCATTGCAAGCATTACTTTCATTATCAGGGAGATCTCTGTATTTCTAACTTAAATGAACATGCTATAATTTAATTTTCTTTGGTCCTTTTTTAGTGGCAAAATATAGTAACTGAACTATTTCCTTGCTTTCAAGGCCTTTACTAAATTTTCTTTAAGTCTTCTCTCTATAGAGAAATTCCAGTTCCATTGACTTTTCTAATGTGGTTTGATTCTGTGACCTTTCATTGGTTCTTGTGGTTCTTCTTTGGACCTTCTCCATGTCCTCTTTACCTGTGGCCATCAGGCCTAAGCAACACTCTGTAAGCATAGGATATCACTGCAAATGAAGGAGAGAGAAAGCAGGCACTCCCATTAAACATTGCATTGTATAACCATCAGCTGCCAGTTTACAGTTTAAAATAATCTTCCCCAGTTGAACAGCTTCAAAGTCAGTTGATGAATAAAAGCATTTATCAAGATCACGTGTGTAAAGATTCAGAGATTCCATTATGGTTAAAGGGGGATTCCAGAGGGTATTATTTGGTTTAATTTATTGTGGCATTGGCAGGATGTGACCTCTCTGTGCCTTATGGTTCAAGGAGGTAATTACAGTACAGAGTGGAAGTTCCTGATTGGCGTGGGCTGCTCTCCTCAGGCATCCTGGGCCAGCAGTGCCAGAAAGCAGGATAGAATAAGTCTGTGACATGACCGAGTGATTAGAAGGGTAACCTGAAGAACTTGCTTCCTAATTGCATCATCTGATTCATTTATCACAGCACAGTATCTTGGTGTAGTGACAGGACCTTGCAGAAGTATCAGAGAGATCTCAAAGACTCAGATAGCATGGGACTGCTGTGCTTTTCCTCCAGAAGAAACTTGATGCCTATTACATTAGAGTTGGATTCTGAGAGTAATTAAAGTGTGATGGTCTACGTAACTTGTATTTTATATGGAGCACTGTTAATTATGTTTCCATCTCTTGGGACTATCCAGAATTAGCTCTGGAAATTCTATAGTTACCAATATGTTGCAAAAACAAAAGATAAAAGTGTGGTACAGGTTATACACAGTGAAATGATTTCTCCAAATATTCTGTGGGTTCTCAGGGACTCAGAGGCTTGGAATTTTCCATTAAGACTAAATAATAAGGCACTAACCCACCTGAATTCTAAATGTATACACACACACACACACACACACACACACGACTTATAAAAATAAGTTTGCTTTTAAATCTCACCCTTAGGCTTCTGTTGGTTGGAATGCCCCCAAGTACATGGTCACCTGCTGCATTTGGTGGCTCCTAAATAGTATTAACGTATAGTATCACAGTATTAACGTCAGTTTGTCATTTACTGTGAAGACTGATACTTTTCAAAAGCAGATAGTCTTGTGTTTCCCGAGATGGAACAGGCACTAGAAGGCCATAATCCATAGCTTCAGACCTGACCTTAAAACCCGATGTCCCCAAAAGCATTGAAAGCTACTTGCTAATTATGCAGCTTTCTTGACTGTTCGGTTTCCCAAGGCTGGCCCCAAATCAGAAGGACGTTATGTTTTCCAGTTACAGTTCTGTTTGTGGAGCCCAGAAAGCTATTGTTTGTATTTCACATTTGAATGAAAAGTGCTGGCTGAGTGGCAGGGTGGCACTGTGCTTGGCTACTCTGCTGAACACCAAGGCTGAGATGAGCCTGATTCCCATGCCCTCCCAGTCGCTCTTTGTTGGCAGATCCCGCATGCCGCCTGCCCCTCAGGCTGGGTCCAGAGTCGCAGCTCCTTCACCTTCTCAGATAGACTTGCGCATGAGAGAGCAGGTAGCAGAGAAGGGTAGAGGGGAAAGGCAAGCAGGGTTGGTTTTGTTTATTCACATTTTAAAAAATACTCGATATTTTCTCCTACCTGAAAGTCTTCATTGCTCAATTCAAATTCGTTCTTGTCAAGTATGCTTCAATAAAACTGGGGGAAAATTAGTTCTTGATCTGATAAGAGATTAAGAATAAAAAAGCATGCAGGTACCCCCCCGCACCGTGTCCTCCTTGATCTCTTGATGCATTCTTGTCTTCATTCTCCAGAGAGCAGTCATAGCCACTTCAAAAAGAAAAAGAAACTTCCTTCACACAAAATTCCAAATATAGTTCCCCTTTAATAAAAGATTATACCGAAGAATTAACTCCATCCACATCCTGGGTGATGTCAGTTTTCTGTGCTTGAATAATTTCTTACTAATGTTCTAGGGTTTTCTTTTCTTGCTTTTTCATTAGCAATCTCTTAAGCATGTCTTTTTTCGAGTTCTTTAATGTGATGCATGTAATTTAACAAAAGCTGAAGTAGGTAATTTAGCAATGGTCTAATGAGGGAAGTGCGCTAGTGGCTTATGCTTGTGGCTCAAAGATAAAGAATCTGCATCTCAGACAGTAGTTGCACTTCCCGGCGTCGACCTCAGGGGGGCACCAGATCACCCAGCATTGTCTCTGAAGATAGAGGCCCAAATTCCAAGTTCTGTTTTCACTGTTGGAGATGGAGGATTTTGCAACCAGTCAGAGATGAAGGGAGAGAGAAAAAATTAAATAAATAATAAAAACAGGACAGTGGTCGACCTGGGAGGTCACTGCCACTCAGAGGCTGAGCTGAGAAGCAGCAGGGGGCTGAGAAGCTGTCTTCCTGCTCAGGCTGCACAAGCTGACTGAATAGGAGGCGCTGGGCCAGGCTAGAAAGAGGAACTTCAGATTTGGGGGATTTTGTTCAGCTTCTAGAACCAGTATCCTTGTGTCTTAATACTCTGAGAGAGTGTGGGTAAATTTAAAACACAAAAGTACATTTGGTACTTGTTTAGTTTTTTTAAAGCCCAGAAATGACAGATTTATCACTAATTAAACAATAATTACATTAGGGAGTACTGAAAAAGTTGCTTGTAGTATAAACAACATCTGGTAAAGATTAAAAAGAAAGAATATTTTTCCATCTCAAATTTGTTGAAAGAAACTTGAATGTTTTGAAACAAAATAGATCCTAACATATAAAAGAGATATTTATAGTTTTACATTTAGTATTTTGAAAGTAGAAGAAAATGGCAAATAAAAAATACATATTTACTTATTTTATATGATAGATGTGAAGATTTTATTTAAGTAGTATTTTTTAAATAAATTGTTTTTGAACTCAATAAAGGGGTTTTACTGTTGAAATGAATCTTATGAAGAATCCTTTTTTTAAGAATAAAGTTATTTTTTAATGAATATAGTCACTCTTTATATACATATATTAACGTAAAGACTCCTACCTTTCAAGGATTTGAAGGAGTTTCTTACACAGTGGGACAGGATTGCTAACTGGAGGGAAAGCTCATCAGCCATTTCTTTAAAAAAAAAAA
>NW_006441525.1:1474420-1478497 GCF_000325575.1 Pteropus alecto
TATTTCTGAGAAATATTTAAACTGCATTAAAATAGACTATGAAAGCGAATCTATTCCACGCTTACAGAATTTCATCGTCTTATCTCTCATATGCAGTTTCTCTCTTCTTTACTTAGGAAAAAAATATTTATTGATATTTTTTGTTTCTTCACTGCTTTTTTAATTTTTTATAAGACCCATTCAGTTTTGTCTGTGAATTACCTCAAATCATAGTATAATTTTCTTCTGGTTTGTATTCCAACATCATTTTATACACACAAGAATCTCTTTGCTCTCTCTTGCTTCTTCTTTCTCTCCCTTCATCACTTCCTCCTTCTCTCACTCTCACTCTCTCTCTCTCTCTCTCTCTCACACACACACACACACACACAAACAAAATTATAGAAGATAAGATTTCTTTCTGAGAATTCTGTTCTTCTCTGTTCTCAGGCCTCTTTCAAGTGGCACATAGCTTATAATAATCATTGGTGAATCAGGATGAAAATAAGAGTAGACACTGAGGGCAGCGAGCAAGCATTGATGTTATTTGTACAGTTCATGGTACAGAGTGACAAGTTGGCCTCTCCCTCACCTTTCCTCACAACGCAGGCCTAGAGAACTCAACCACTGCACATTTCTCCTGTGTTGACTTTGTCTTTCCGTGTTTTGTTGAGGGATGGGAAAGGGCTGTCTTTCTTGGCAGAGAGAAGATAAACAATGCAGTTCTGGTTAGCTGTGGGAGATGGGAAGGGGATGCATACTCAACAGAACAATTTGGTCCGTAAGAAAAGGAAGCCAGAGTCTAGAGCTCTTCATCATCATCGTCCGTTCGTCCTCCGATATTTAGTGAAAAGACTGAGGGCAACGTCAGGGGAGGGGTGGGGGATGGGGTACAAAACTCATGTTATTGATGGCCTCCTGGTGACATAGTTTCCCTAGACTTGAAATAATCTGTACATGGAAATTGTTAAGCCATATGGAGAAGAGAAGAGCTTGAAAAGGAACAGATTTTGGTAGGATGGAGAAAAACATACAAACAGATGGAACCCAAGAAAGGTTTTTTATTTTCTTATTTTTATAGGAAAGATAATAGCCTAGATTGTAGGGTTTGAGGGTAGGCTCTGGACTCTGGGCTGCAGAGTGGTTTGTGGTGTGGCCCATTTTATAAATCAAACAGACACAGAGGGTTAAATGTTTGCCTCTTCCTTCATAAGGATGCTGTAAAGATTTAGGGGGGCAATTTATGGCTTCCAAAGAAGAATAAATTAAGAATTTAAATCTATTTGGAGGATTCCCTTGATAAGAAAAGCAGCTTAAGTTTGCTTTTGTGATTTGATGTCACTAGGACGCATGCCTGGCCTGTGAACACACTGGGCTTTATGAGGGGACTCAATGACCCTGAAATTATGTGCTCAGAAAGTGTAAAGAGTCTCATTTTAAAAACTATCAGTAAAGGCTGAGGATGAGAAAAAGCTTCACAGCTCTGGGGCAGCAAGGGAGACTGGTTTTAAAATCAAAATTTCTGTTATTGCTGTTTCAGCAGGGTTCCCTGCTTACTGGCATCTTATCTGTTTTAAAAGTTAAAAGGAGTTGTGGAAGCAGGTTGAGAGCAACCAAAGGTCTAAAATATTTGAACAGAAGAAAAAGGCAAGTGCAATGGTGTGGAGAGAGTAGGCAGATTCCACAGTCTGGTGACGTTTAAAACATTGGATTGAGCTGTTTTGCTGGAAAACATTGCATAAAAATATGTCCAAGCTCTAATCCTCTTTTAACAAATTGAGTTAGAACTTTCCTCTCCCCTTGATTTTCATGGTAGCCCTATTCTACACATTGGATCATCCTTTTCTTTGCCACTTGGAAATTCCTGTAATTAGTACTGAATGATTTTGTACTAGCATCAAATTTATAGAGTGGCTCTGGAGTAGTTAGACCATTTAGAACAAAAGGAATGGTCCCATTTTACCGTAACCATTTTCAATTTGGTGCATTTACTCAGTGCATTTTCAGACTTTGCCTGGACAGCACATAGTAGTGTTGTTTGGTCTTAAACACTCTTATTCAGGAGGCATATTGTCTGTATATGAAACTTTGAAAAACTGTTCTGGCAAATTTGATGAATCACATTTTTTCAAGACACGCAGTTTGCTTTTCATTTCTCATTTAATTTTTCCATTATGAATACATAGAAACTTTTATGATATTTTCTGGGCATATTTCCAGTAATCTGTTAATAACTTATTATTTATAGTGATGCTGAGAAGCAGGGAAGTTAACTGACTTGCCTGAGATCAAAACCAAGAAATAACCAGCCTTTCTTCTGTTGTTGAAGCGTGGTTCTGGCAAATTACTTTCTTGAGTACATACATAATGAATTTATCTGTAGTTGGTGTTTTTTAGGTAAAAATGCATATCAGTGAAGGATTATGAAGCGTAGATTACTCTACTTAATAGATTACTCTACTTAAAAGTGTAGAGATTTATAATTTACAAATTCCAAATCTCTTCAAATAATTAAAAGGAAATCATTCCATCTTTTTAACAAGTGATGTTCTTGCCTGGGGCCTTCTGTGACAACCTGTAGTGGCAGTGTGTGAACACTAGATGGCACACGTTCAATGTTACAACTAAAACACCAGTGCAGAACCAATAGCAGAAAACAAAGTCTATGGTGATGGGCACCATTCTTTCTTCTGTGTGGTCAGAAAACTTGAGAGACAAAGCATAACCTAACCATATCAAGGGTAATATGACTTGAAAAAATTCCATATAGAGCCTAATCCACTAACACTTGGATGCTAGTGTAAAATATACGATTTAGAACACACGACATTTTCATCTGGCTTAATCTCATGCTTTGAGCTCTGGCCAAAAAGATATGGAACCTAGGTCAGGCCCACTGATGCCCCATCCACGCTATAGTAGGTCGGCTTATGCAGATTTAAACCATCGAAACCTGTCACAAAAATATTCGTGGAATAAATTAGATTACTTTCATCATTCAAGATGAAGGTATCTTAATTTTTTTAATAACCCTCTTTTCATCTTAAATAATTTAACTGCTAAAATTTGCAGTGCACTAAGATGCGATATTATTTAGTCCAGCATGGCAGTGGTCGCTGCTTTCCTCAATAACAACTCTAAATCATTATGTACTCATTACCTAATAGGCATGAATGAAAAGACAGGCCCAAGTCTGACCCTGAGGCACTTCTAGGCCATGTGCAGAGGTCAGACATGTTACTTAAAACTAGCAACACAGGCAGGCTCTGTGTCTTTACTGCAGCCTGCTGGAAGAAAGTGTTTTTAAATTTTCCATGATACTTAGTGACTCTTTTTTTCTGGATCATATAGGCTTATTGTAGAAAATGTGCAACATACAGGTAGGTATATACAGAGGAAATAAAGTTTGCCCATAATTCCCTTGCCCCAGGAAAATCACTATTTGCATTTGTACGCCGAGCTTTTTGCATTTTTTCTAACGCAAAGGAATATGCCATTTTCAGCAGTTCTGGACAACTTATTTGCCTGATAATAGCAAATCGTTATTGATGAAATGCTTCTGGTCTTTTCCTTTACAGCCCGAAGCAGCCTGCCACCCTGCCATATTCAGAATGGTTGATGAAATGTTCAGGTAAGTGTTATGCTGTTTCTATTAATAATTGATTTTAAAATGCTCAATTTCTAAATATGAATTTAAAATTCTGTTGTAGTCTCTGGCTATATTGTGAGGAAATTAGATTGAGTCCATTTTACCCCTCTGAGCTTTTGGTAAAACTCTAGTGTCAGTGTATATTTAAAAGCCAATGCCTAAGAATTAAGATAACTTTCTTTTTTTAACCTTTTAAAGTTCTAATAATAATGATAGAAAGTAGAAGTAATTTAAAAATTAAATATTCATGTAGGATTTTGCTCAGCTCAAAATAAAGAGTAGCAGTGTACTTCGTTCACCACATGAGGGCTGACCAATCTTTTTAAAGGATTTTAAAGTTAAGGAAAACCAAGAAAAATAAATAAATAATGCCATATTAACAGAACTCTCCTGAAAAGCAAAATCAACTATGCAAGTCATCTTACAACATTTTTTTTTTTTTTTTTTTT
>NW_006441525.1:1478601-1490207 GCF_000325575.1 Pteropus alecto
TTTACAACTTTTTTTTTTTTTTTTTTTTTTTGCAAATACAAGTACTTCTTGGAAATTGCATTGAATTTGCAAGTGATGAGAGATGAGGAGACCAGTGGACACCAGGTTGGGTTATGGCTGGCAGGTAGTGAGAGACTGGACCCCTCTAAGGGAACTTGTCACCTGGGGAGATCTTCTCGCCTCTTTTAGAGGTACTGGTGGAACTATTGTATCTGCCTTCTCCCTTTCATCCCCCTCACACTCGGCAGTAGAGACTCCAAGGCAGAAAGCAGACACTGGGGAAAGAAATTTTAATAGCACATAGCCCAGTATTTGGGTTGGTCTTGAAACATGCCAGCTTTAAGCTAAATAAGCATAGAAATAAGAAGTCAAAATGCTGTTTTTCGTTTAAAGCTAGCAAAGTTTGACTTGATTTTTTTGTTTGTTTGTTTAAACATAAAGAGAATTTAGTTGTATGAAAAATGCATGGAAAATAAACCAACTACATGTAGATTCTTCTACCACTTTGGTGGGTAGATTTGACTAAACCATGTTACACCCTTGGGCAGCTCTTTCTCCACTTGAAAAAGCAAGAGGTCTATTGATGTTGCATATCTGTGCATACAGTGTACAAATATTTGTAAGGAGCATTGAGGCCTATGTGGAAAGGGTACGCAGTGCTTAATAATTTAAAAATCAACAAAGAGAGTGCTTCACATTGCAATTTTAAAATATTTAGTAAAGGAGCGACAAATTTCTACATTCACACAAGGTTTGAAATCTGATGAGTTGGGGGTACTGCTGAAGTTCATGGCACAAAAAGGATGTTTCCACTCTTCACTTTTACAGTTCAGATTCACCTCTTTGCCAGATTAATCATTACATGTCTTGTGATACGGCATTGCATTGCTCAGGTATGCACTCTTGGAAACCGATGGAGCCCCAGAAGTACTAGCCACCATTCAAGTGTTTACGTGGTGCTTTGTAGAAACTCTGGAAAAAGAAAACAAACAGGTTCGTTATATTGCATATGTAATTCATTCTCCCAAAGAAAAAAGACTGCTAAGAGTATTTGGCTAATCACAAGAACGGAGCACTTTAGTTTCAATGATTTTAAGAGATTGTTTTGCTCACGAAGAAAGCTTCCAAACGAATGCCCCTGCAAAGGTAAAACCATTTTAATTGAAAGTAAAGAAGTTCCCATCTGCCCCATACCCTAGAATCCAGAAACATTTTTATACTGTTGTGTCAGAGAACTGTCATGCCATCCCTAGAGGATGAATTTTCCAGGCCTTGTGTGTCTGCTGTCTGCCAAGTGGGACTCTGCCCCTCCCAGGCCAGCAATAGGCATTCTGGAATCTACATGGCATGTGCTAAGAAGGAAATGCCACTTATTACAAAGCAATACTGGACAGTCGTAATTATTAGAATTTCCATTCCTATGAGAGACCCAAATGTGAATTAGATTCTAGGAGAGAAAAGAGGTCGTAAGAACAATAAGGAAAGATTTGAATTAATTGTAGAGGAGGAGCTTAGAAAAACAGTGACCAAGAAGTGCGAGTTGGACCCAGTCAATAAGGGAGAAGCCAGGCACAGGGGCCTGCAGGAAGACTTACACTACTGGGCCCCATCAGCGGAGGCCAGACTCTAGCGGGCAAGGACCACTGATCAATTAAAGTGAAACAGGAACCTTTTCTTCCAGAGAGCTCTCTCCTTTGGGCATTTTAACCGGCCTGTAAGTCTGTTTGGTGCTTTGCCTGTTCAAGTGCCTGGGTCCACTTGCAGCTCCCTGTGAGGCATGGTCCCTGTGATGCTTTCAGCAGTTTGACTTAGGAGAGCAGTATTGTATGATACTTGGCTCTGCTAAAATCCCACATACCCCTGCACCAAAAAACTCAGATTTTATCATTGTTTTTTAAGGCAGTGATAAATATTTATGATGTATTTTTTCCCCATCTTCTCTTGCCCTAGGGAAGTTAACTAGGCTGTAGCAAAAAAAGTTAACTACTGTAGCAAACAGTGTTATCAATGGTTATCAATGGTATCAATGGAATTTGGGAGGAGAGGTCTGCTGAAAGGCACTGGCTGGCCCTCACACTTATTTTGAGGCATAACTATAAATCTCTTTTAATCCTCCCTTGTACAATTCTTTGTATTCCCAATTAGGAATCTACCTCTAGAAAACCTCTGCCTTTGACTCCTAGAACACATCTAGGTTGGGGTGGAGGACACTGGTGAAAGTAGTATTGCTCTTTAGCGTTAGCTTGGGTCTGTTTTTCTTACCAGTTTTTCTCTCGAGTGTTGGCCTTGGGCACCATAAATTTGGACTGGATTTGCAGTTGCTTTTAACTAATTTATTTTTATCTATTTTTTATTAAGGCATAATTGACATATTCTATTAGTTTCAGGTGTACAACATCATGATTCAATGTTTATATATATTGTGAGATGATCTCCACAATAAGTCTAGTTAATGTCTGTCACCATACATAGCTATGAATTTTTTTTCTTATGATAAGAACTTTAAGATCTATCTTAGCAATTTTGAAATATTCAGTACAGTATTAACTGCAGTCACCATTCTGTGCATTACATCCCCTTATTTAATTTATAGCTGGACTAGACATTTATACCTGTTGACTCCCTTCACCCATTTTGCCCACCACCCATCCCCACCTCTAGCAACCATTAATCTGGTCTCTGTATCTGTGAGCTTGGTTTCTTTCTTTCTTTTTCTTTTCTTTTCTTTTCTTTTTTGTATTTCGCATGATAATTGTCTTTCTCTGTCTGACTTATTTTACTTAACATAATGCCCTTGAGGTTTATCTATGTTGTTGCAAATGGCAAGATTTCATTTTTTATGGCTGAATAATATTCCATTGTGTGTATGTATGTGTGTGTGTGCATTTTCTTTATGCTTTTGCCCATTGAAGGCACTTAGATTGTTTCCATGGTTTGGATATTGCAAATAATGCTGCAGTGAACATTGGGGTGCATTTATCTTTTCGAGTAAGTGTTTTCATTTTCTTCAAGGTAAATACCCAGAAGTGGAATTGCTGGATCATATGGCAGTTGTAGTTTTAATTTTTTGAGGAACCTCACACTGTTTTCCGTAGCGGCTGCGCCAGCGTCTCCACAACTTCCACTATAGGTGGTGCACAAGGGTTCCTTTTTCTCCACATCCTCACCAACATTTGTTCTTTCTTGTCTTTTTGATAATAGCCATTCTGACAGATGTGAGGTAATAGCTCACTGTGGTTTTGATATGCATTTCCCAGATGATTAATGATAGTGAATATCTTTTCATGTACCTGTTAGCATCTGCATATCTTCTGTGGGAAAATGTCTGTTCAGATGTTCTGCCTAATTTTAAATGATACTGTTTGTTTTTTTGCTGAGTCGTATGAGTTCTTTATATATTTTGGATATTAACCCCTTATCGGATAAATGATTTGCAAATATTTTCTCCCATTCAGTAGGCTGCTTTTTCATTTTGTTGATGGTGTAGAAACTTTTTAGTTGGATGTAGTCCCACTGTTTACTTTGGCTTTTGTTCCCTTTGCTTTTGGAGTCAGACCCATTTTGAGTTAATTTTTGTGCATGGTGTAAGATAGGGGTTCAGATTCATTTTTTTCAACGTGGCTGCTCTGTTTTTCAGTATCATTTATTGAAGAGACTGTCCTTTTTCCATTGTATATTTTTGGCCCCGTTGTTTTTAGTTAATTGACCATATATGCATGGGTTTATTTCTGGGCTCTCTATTCTGTTACATTGATCTACCTGGGTGTTTTTATGCCAGTGCTGTACTGTTTTGATTACTATAGCTTTGTAATAAAGTTTGAAAACAGGGAGCATGATGACTCCAGCTTTGTTCTTTATTAAGATTGCTTTGGCTATTCAAGGTCTTTTGTGGTTCCATACAAATTTTAAGAATGTTCTATTTCCATCACTTTTAATTTAGAGTAGCAGCTTGACCAGGATATATGTGTTTGGTGGTATGTAGGCACATGCTGCGTCCTAATGGAAAGCAGGGCAGGGATCTGAAAAGAAGCCGGAATTCATCACCCTCACCTTGGGCTCAGAATAAGAGGACAATAACCTTTTACCTTTGCAAATGCCTTTGTTTACATATGTCATTTCTCTTACTAAGGCTGTTCCTTCCTGATTGCCTTTCTTTCTAATCAATGGCCATTCTCATCATTGATTCCCTCCCTTCTTGAGTGACTATTTTTAGATTAATCATAATCTTTGATGTATAATATCCTGTGTCCTATTTGTTGCATGTATTACCTTCTTCCTGTGTTCTCTTCATTCATTTATGTATTCATTCTTAATAAAATGAATATCTGTGAACCAGACATCCAAACAAGACCTGGACTAATAATAATAACTTAGTTGTATGCATGTGCTCCACCTCCATCCTCTCACCCTGCCCTTCTTCCCTCAGGTAACCACTGTCTTGATTTTATGTTTATCATTGTTTTGTTTTTTCTAGAAATAGTCTGATCATATATATATTATTTCCTAAACCATGTTTTCTTGTGGTTATTTTTGCACTCTATAAAACAAAAACAAACAAGAGTAGCATATTGTATGCATTCTTTTGAGCCTTGCTTTTTCCACTCAGCATTGTTACCAGGATTGCTTTATGTCGTATGTGGCTGAGGTGGAATGTTGCTGTATAGTATTCCATTGGGAAAATATGTCACAGGGGAGCCATTTCCTGGCGGTGGGCATTTAGGTTGTTTCCAGATTTTGTTTTCTTTTACAAACAGTGTTGCTTGGGAAATTCTTGAATGTACATTCAGGAATGGAAGTGTTGGTTACCTAGGTATGCAAAGGTTCAGCTGCTATGCCTCTTTATACTCCCCCTGGCAGTTTATGAGAAATCCCATTAATCCACATTCTTTCCCATTGTCAGAAATGTTTATCTTTACTGGTTCTCATTCTCTTTTTATCCTTTCCTCTCACCCTTGTTTTATTTGGAGAGTGCAGTGCAGCTCCATTGATATGCCCAATCGGACTAGTAGGCAAATACTTAAGGTTGTCATGACAAGCCGGTTTTTCTGAGCTTGCATAATAGCTCAATACAAACAGCAATCAGTTCAGGTCCTAGTTCTAGTAGTGGCAGAGTCTAATAATGTACTAGACTAAATCTCCCACAGATAAAAATTATAAACTCTGGGGAAAATATTTTTAAAAACTATTTGAAGGTACTGGAGAATAACCAAAAAAGCAGGTAGAAACAGGGGAGTCGGCCCTTGAAAAAGGAAACGTCTTTGGATATTCTCTCACTTTCTCCTGAGGACTCTCACATGAAGGATGGAAGGGGAGTTGCTGGGATCAGGGGATGGCCAGAACTCAAGGCACAATCTGATTGACTTGAGCTGTTAAAAGACAGTGCTGTGGGCTGCCAGAACAACAAAAAAATAGATGAGAAAAAAAGAAACTAATATCAAAAGGTAGACCTTAACCCAAACAAATCTACAAGTACATTAATTACAAAAGTTAGGTGAAAATTAACTAAATATAGTAGAAAAAGGCAAATAGTTCAGACCAAATGAAAAACCAAGACCCAAGTATATGTCATTTTCAAAAGACTCAAAAGCACAAGAAAGCTAATATGGTTCAACTAGAGGAGACTTCAAGACAAGAAATATGACCATAGATAAAGAGGAACATTTTGTAATTACAAGTTTGAGTTCATACTTGTAGAAATACCAATTAGAAAAAGATATGTGCCTAGTAACAGAGCCTTGAAATCTATGAAGTGAAAACTAATAGTAAAAGAGAAATAGATATATCTAGTCACATATAAAAATACTTAGGATTAAATTTAACAAATGTTGTATACAGCCTCTACAAAGAAAACTAGAAAACACTGCTGAAAGAAACTAAAGAAAATTTAAATATATGAAGAGAGAAAGCATAGTCATGAATTAAGATGCCTGCTCTCCCCAAATTTGATCTATTGCTTCAGTGTGATTCCAATCAAAATCCCAGCAGCCATTTTAAAACAGAAATCAACAGGCTGATTTTAAAACTTACACAGAAATGCAAAGGACCTATAGTAGCCAGAATAGTTTTGAAAAACAAAAGCAAAACCCCCCAGAGGACTCTGTGGTCAACTTATTTTTGATAGAGATACTAAAGCAATTACATGGGGAAAAGGAAGTGTTCAGCAAATAGTGCCAACACAACTGGATATCCATATGGGGAAAAATGAACCTCTCCCTTACAAAATACAAGAATTAATTTGAGATGGATCATAGACTTCAGATAAATGCTAAAATACGAGAAAACTCCTAGAAGAAAATGAAAAAAATTTTTTTGATGTTGGGATAATATAAGATTTCTTAAGAAGAGATGCGGAAAAGCACTAACCATAGGAGAAAAAAATAGATAAATTAGACTTCATAAAAAATAGATAAATGAGATATAACTTCTGTTCTTTGATGGACATTTTTAGAAAATGAAAAAGCAATCCACCAGCTGGGAGAAAATATTTTTAATACATATATCTGACAGAGGATTTGTGTCCAGAATATATTAAACTCATAGCTCCATAAGAAACAACTCAGTTTTTAAAAATGGACAAAATACTTCAAAAAAGACATATAAATTGGCAGTAAAGAAATGAAATGGTTGAACATCATTTGCCATCAGGAAAATGAATAGTAAAGCCATGATGAGGTAACATTTACACCCATTAGAATAGTAAAGATAGTAAGATTTGGTTACCAATACCAAATGTTGGTGAGTATGTAGAACAACTGGAATTCTCATAAATTGCTGATGGCAGTATGCAATGACATAATCATTTAGAAAATTGTATGGCAGTTTATTATAAAGTTAAACAAGCATCTACTCTTTGACCCAGTAATTCCATTCCTATAGTATTTACCTAAGAAAAATGAAAGCACGTGTCCACAAAAAGACATAAATATGAATGTTAACTGCAGCTTTATTCATAATAAGCCCAAACTGGAAACAACCCAAATGCCCATCAGTAGGAGAATGAATAAACAGATTATGGTATATTCATACAATGACTGCTTCTAAGCAATAAAAATATAATGAACTTCTTATACACAGTAACATGGATGAATCTCAAAAAAGACATGTTAAGCCAAAGAAGCCAGTCACAAAAGAATACATACTCTTATGATTCTGTTTATATGAAATTGAAGAATAAGCAAAACTAATCTCTCTCATCTAAATCAAAATATTGGTTGCCAGGGTTGGGTGGAGGGATTGACTGTAACAGCCAGAAGGCAACTCTTTTGGAGTGACAGAAATGTTCTGTGTCTTAATTGGAGTAGTAGTCACATTTGATTTACACACTTACCAAAACTTATCAAATCGTACTCTTAATGCCTGTGCACTTCACTGTTTCTAGATTCTACCTCAACTTTTCACAAGAGTACTTCAAAAGTTATGTGGCTTCTGAGGGCACAGATGGCTATAGCGCTTGGGCCCTCGCAGTATTGTGAGCTTCTTTGTCATTTTCTGCTTTTTTTGTTGTTGTTAAAAAACCATCTCACAGCTGCCTTGCAAACTCTGACTTAAATAGAAGATTTATTTGTATTACTAGGTTCGTATAAGGTAAAGAATTGATATAAAGACATCAGGAGCATAACTTTATTTTTCTTAAGTCCTAGAAGGTGACTTTAAAAGGTTTATTTTTCTGGAAAATATTTATGAGGTTATTAGAACCATATTTTTTTTAAAAAAATAAATGTTTAAGAAGGCATTCTGATCATGTTCGTACTAGTGGGTCCTTTTGGAACAGAGGATGCAAATTTTAGTATTTTCTTAACACTCCTTCCAATCCTAAAGTCATACAGTTTTGCATTTCTGATTCTATTGTAGCTGAAGTTTACACTCAAGTCCTACTTTCCTTACGCTTCTCCGTCTCTTGTCATGGTGCTACTCCAATACCCGAAAGGTATGTGAAGGTTTATTCTGCCTGTCTTAAAATAATTTCTGGTAAACAGCACTGATAAATCGTAACCCTTACCTCCCAGTTCCTTACTTATAAAACAAGGAAGATGGAATTGGTCATCTCTAACATCTCTTTAAGCTCTCAGGGTCTCACATTCTGTGGATTTTGACATGAGAATTTGTTTAACTTCCCTATTAGGATCATTTACCAAAAGAAAGAAAACAAAAAGAAAAAAAAAAAAGTCCTCTTGTGAAGTTTTGATAGTCTTCTTTGGATTAACACTAGGCCTCTGCTGGTGCCAGCCAGATCCACCTAGATGCCAAGAACAGGCTAAGACTTGGCTGAGTTAGAATATAACAGTACATCTATTTGTATTTCATTCTTTCTACCCCATGCCCCTTGTTGCAAAAGAAAAGATAAAAGGATGAACAAAGCCAAGAAAATTTAGGGGAAATTTCTCCTAACCAAGCCAGGGGAAGGCTTTTGAAAGAATTCATTAAGTATATTAGACCACAGTCTTCTCTGATTTCATTTGCCAGCCTTCCACAGGCCATATCCAGTTGAGGAAATGATGACTCCATCCTTAATTCAACTGGAGTTGGTCCATTAACATGCTTGTGTTTAAGAAACATTTCAGAAATAGAGAATAAAGACATCCTTTTCCCTCTAAAGCCTAAATCTGAAGGAAAGGCAACACTGACATGAGCACAGATTCTGCCAGAGAAGAAGGCATTTTATCTGATCATGGAAAGAAAGAGAAGAGGAAAGAGTAGTACAACCAATAGCATTTCCTTTTTATGCCATTTTTTGCCTGCCTTTTTCCTGAGACTTGAGTAAGTAGATTCATTTAAGGAAAGGAGATGATTCAAAGTTTCATGGCATTTTATATAATCAAAATTCTTCTTCCTTATTCTAGTTTCTCATCTAAAGTCCCCAGCTGACACTGTCCTTTCAGATGCTAGAGGTGGAGGTGGTGATGGGCCCAGTAGGATCTCTGGTCAACAGTTTTGTGAAACTTAATCTGTGGAAACACAATGGGAAAACTTTAATAACAAGACAGAAAAGGCGGTAATTCACTTTCCAGAGCTTAAGTCAGATCACCAAAGCCTAAAGTCAGCTTGCATGAGAACCTGAATGAGCTCCAGTAAAAGTATTGGTGTTGTTATTTTTTAAGTTTGGAAATCTATAAACAAAAGATTAAGATAGTATATGGGCATGAACTTAGCCTACTTGCCTTTTCGTTGGTGTGATTATCCTAGATTTATGTCCCAAAATAAGTAAATTCAAGCAGAAGTACAAGGATTCCCTATGCTAGTTTCTAGAACAGTTTTCTACATATTACTTTTAGAAAAAATAATGTTATATACACAAACTGAGCTGTTTTTAATAGTTGACTCTTCTATTTATCAGAAATGGATTTTGTTCCCACTGTCAAGTCCTGTGGGGTATAAAAGAGATCCCTTATGAGCCCAGACTATCTAGGACCTATAAGTAGAGAGGACATAAAATAAGTATCTAAACAACTGATACAAAGAAGAAAATGAAATGCCTTCAAAGGCTGCAAATCAAGAGTTAGGGGAGTTCAGAAGAGGGAGGGAGAGAATTTATGATTCTTTAATCTGTAACGTTTGTGGAGGAGCAGTGGTTACTCTATTCCCTTACATTGTCTTCCTCATCTATTTAATTACTATTTAAGAACCTATCACTACATGCAAATGTGGTAACCTTTTTCAGACGCTGTTTCAAACTGCAGAACATACATGCTCAGATGTGTTTAAAACCACAGGATAATCGAGGAACCAGAAACACTAACTCAAGAAAAGGCATTTGTTTGTATGATATTTGTTTGTATGTATTTTTTTTAAGCCTTTTCTTTACTATAAACCTGAAATCATATTCTGAATTCATCACAAATCATAGACAAACAGTTGGACATTCCATTTATAATTCCTTATTGACTTTTATTACAGTCTCCACATATTTTGAATCACAAATTGTTAGTGATAGAGGAGGGATTGGGTAGGTAGCAAAGAAAAAATCCTGAGGCATCTGCAACACAGCATTTCTAAATCCTAGGACGGGCTGCTCATACAGTATCTGTCCACTCCTATGGACCTGAGTTAAAAAGCCCCTGAAGCTTAGCTGTGTAACAGCGATGGATCTTTCTTCCCAGGCTTGAGAGATAGGTACTGGCAGGCAGCAGCATGAGAGAGGTGGCGTCGGTTCCATTGACCAGGGAAAAAAATGGCCTTTCCCCAAAACTCTTCCAGTCTTAGCTGCAGATGATTCCTACCTAACAGATTTGACTTTTCTTCAATTCTCCTCTGTTCTCTTTCCACCCACAGATATCCCACAAAGCCTGTGGCACCAACCACTGAAACATATTTCTGAAATGCTCAGAGAAATAGTTGAAGACCAGACTCACAGGTAAGCAAATGCTGATGACTCCTAGGTCTGCTTCACATGTCGTTTCTCTGGACCCTTTTCTTCCCTTTAGCAAGGCTGACAGGCATTATTGGTCTGCAACCATGTCAGACAGGTAAGCACACTGCTGAGTAAGAATTGGAGGAAGCACAGAGCTGTATGATCACTTTGATCAGCTCAGAATAAACAGGCATGCGTATGTAAATACTCTGTATAGAAACTGTTCTCAGTTATGGCTAGTAGTAGATTTTGAAAAATATATAAGCATATCAATAAAAAGAATAGGCCCTAGAAAAAAAGTAGTGCCCACATGCTGCAAATCCCCCAGCTGTGCAGAAGAAAGATAACTCTCTGGTCCTTTGGTCTTCTCTCCAAGGAAGAAAAATTCTAAACAACTGTACAGTAGGATGAAATATTTCTTTTCCTTCTTCTTTGTAATAACTATTTATCTAAAATTTAAAAATTCTTTCTAATATTATGATATTAAGTACCCTCTTATATGTGTTATTTTCCTAGAATCAGTCACACTTAGGCCTTGCAAAGTTCTTTGTAACATAACACCCTTCAGCTTCCTCTTAACTTCCTTGCTTTTAGAGTATAAATATTTTATTCATTGTCTGTACTAGCTTACAAAACTGTCTTTATTTATTCCGTTTGCCAGTTTTCCCTCTTGAAATTCCCTGTAATCTCATCACAGAGCCATCACAGATTATGGGCATTGCTCTTGTGTTCATGATCACTAATGCAGAATTGGGTGCCAGTTACTCGCTCCTTCCCTCCACCGAGACTCTTACCAATAGAAGAGACAAAAAGAATTGGTGGCCAAGTAGGGACCAGAGTGTTGGCCATATCAAGACCTGCCACACCTGGCAGCCCCACCTCTATCCTCTCTCTGTTGAAGAGCAGGACCTAGACCCAAAACCTCATGGGACTCCAACCTAACTTAAATCTGCCTTAACTACCTGCAGGGAGGGCTCTGTGAGGGGTCCTGTACAGTAGGATGGAATGTGTCTTTCTCAGCCAGCCATATGGGACTGCCTCACACACTCAGTTACTGGTAGAAAAGAGGGAGCGAATGACCAGGCCCATCTCTGCAATGCAGGTCTTGAACCCTGATCCAGGCCTGATGCCCACGTGGAGTGCTAAGCTCACTGTCCATGAGATCTGCAGGGAGGAGACCCCATGGAGCCTCTTTCTTGCTTTTGAGATATCATAACCAAGCCCACCACTAACATGGCCCACGGAACGTCAGTTCTTC
>NW_006441525.1:1490365-1517627 GCF_000325575.1 Pteropus alecto
CTTACAAGCTAGACTTCAGAACATTTCATCCTTTCTGGGGAGAACTTGGACAGGAGAAACGCAGTAACCAGGGGAGGTGAGGACAGTCCTTAGAGCATGGAGATTCCATGAGCCAAGCAGAGGAGTACAGACCCAAATCCAGCAAAGACAGAGCACTGCAGAGGAGCCCAGAGCTCTTCTGTTCCAGGGACTTCCCTAGTTCTTAAGGAAAGTTCAGAGCTAATGTGATCTCAGGCTAGTCTTGCTCCATTTTTTCCAGAGGATGTTAAAATGCTGATACTGTCACTGTGCAAAATGAACAGGTTCTTACCTTGAGCACATTCTACCCTTTAAACAGCTATTCCAACTCCCAGTTCCTAATGTGACAAAAGGATAGCTTCACAAAGGCTCTAACTTTTCAGCCTTTATGTATTTGTGATGACAGAAAAGAACACAATATGTAGCTCTCTAAAAATTCATAATTGCCAAAATATTGACCAGAACCTTGTGTCATCAGAAAAGAAACAGCACATTTCTGCCTGTGCCCCTTCCCTGGTCTGCATCTGGACCCCAGGGGTTCCCCTCGTTTCTTGCTCTGCAGCTACCTCAGTGGCTGCCTTGTGGCAGGGAGGTCCCACTCTCCCCAGCAGCCCAGCTATTCAGGCCACTGCAGAAGGCAGAGAGGCACACCTGCAGATTCTCATCTCACATCACTGCTGCTGGTCATGGGCCAAAATTTTACTTTCAAAGATCTGTACTCACTCAGGTTCCCTGGATATAAAGATTTAAATGTCTGAAGTTCCCAGGGCACGTGAGGTTTTGAGAGGCATGCCTTTGAAGGGTTCAGAGTGGCATTGTGAGCTGTTTTTCTGCGTCTAACTTGTATTCCTTGCAAGTTGTACTTCAGTGGATAAGAACAATTTAAACCAACTGTTCGCAAACATTACAGTTGCTTTAAGAACCAAAAGGAAAAAGAAATCAAGTTGCCTGGCTGCCATGTGTTTTGGTTCTGTTCCAGGTCCTATGGAGGCCCCTTTGAGAGCTGGTTTTTGTTCGTTCACTTTGGAGGATGGGCTGATATTGCAGCTGAGCAGTTACTGATGTCAGAAGGCGAACCCCCTGATGCCTTGTTGTGGCTCTTGGCATTCAGCTACAGCCCACGTGACGGGAGTCAGAAGAGAGCACAGACCATGGTGGGTGGCAGTACCCACTGTGTGTGGCGTTCAGGTTCGGTCTTCCTGGAGCTGAAAAGGGTCCTATAGGAAGGGACCCTATAGTGGGTTTGGCTTCCACTGACCCCCAGGTATCTAAGCACTGAGCGCTCCAGTTTCATTACGGTAGCGTGCACATGTCACCTGGATGAGTGACTGAGTGGGGGCTGGTGGTTGGAGACAGTTTCCTGTCTTCACAGAACTGACTGGAAACCAGGCATTGCCACTCTGCTCTCCTGGGAAGCACCGAGGAGATGAGGTGCAGCTCTCCAGTCTCCCAGGTCATTCTATCTGTTCTTGCTCAGCTGCCTTGGCTGCCCTCATCTACAGACGTGCCTGACCCGGGGCTGCACCCTCCAGGGGATGCTGTTCATAGTCTGACCACTCTTCTGAGGAGCCCTGTCCTCTTTCCGATCAACGACCTGGCTATATCTGCTTCCGTCTTCACTTACCGCTCTCTTGGATTGTTCAACAGATCCTCACATTACCGGCTTTGTTTAGAATTCTTACTAAAGTAATCACATGATATTAACCACTTTGCTTCTGAAAAAGGACTTGGTCATTTTCTAAATAATAGAGCAGCTAAATACAGGCCTGGCTAACTATCTGTGGCAAAGACAGTTGTTATTTTATGTGGAATATAATAATTACAGGAAGCAATGCTCTGATTAAAGGCACTGGCACCTCCCTTGCAAACATTTATTTGTTGGTTTTTAAAACTTCAGCTGCCAGTGCTTTTTGCTGATTTTAATCATTAAAGGGAGCAGGTTCCTTTATGTAAAGAGCAGCACTCCTATTTGCTTGATGTTTTCTGTTGTTTGAAAAAACCAGAGACCAGTACAGATATGTCTGTATATTATACTTGTTTAAAGGCTTGCATGACAGGGTCAAGAGTTTGGGATTTTAAAAAGTTAAAGTTTGGCAATAATTTATTTTGGATAAAAAATAGAACACTATTTAGAACTAACATAAATCTACATATGTATCTGAGGATCGCTATCTGATTAAAAAGAAAGCTTACTATTTCTTCCCTCTTAAAAATATCACATTAAACTAATGAAGGAAAATCCTAATATATGTTTTCATGATCTTAATTTGGATAGTAATTAAAATGTGTGAAGCTCTATTGATTCCTAAAGCCCTCTTATATATACTTTATATTTGTATAAGCTAAGTTGGTAAGTTATGTGTTAAATTCCATATCGATCATAGAAATTAACAGATTCACTTTTGAAGTACAGAGAACTAGATCATCCGATAAGATGTATTTCTAGAAAGTTCTGCATTGGCACATCTTTCCACTAGTTATGTTGCTCCTTTTTAAAATAAAACCTATGCAGAGTTCTTACTCGGAGGATGCTTTGGCGTCCTGGATAAAAATGGACTAGCACACTCAGAGTAGGTTAGTGCCATTATGTCCATTTCCTTCCTAGCTGTTCTGTCAGAGGTAGCCATTTATTTCACCTTGTGATTGAAGTCCTGCTTCACGTTTTGATCCCAAAATCTCTTCCTCCCTGGTGTGCCCCACCTGAGGCATTGGCGTGTATGCTGTGCCACGGAGCAGGTGGGGCCCAGTTTCCCTAGTTTAACTAGTAGTACATACCTCCTACTCTCCTAGGTTTGTGAGCTTTAATACCATTGGTCTATTGGATGACTTAAAAAACTGTCGTTTGAAAGCATGACTGTGAGCTTTGATCAAGCTCAACAATATCTGTGCCTTTGCCTTAAAAGGAGCAATTAAATCAGGTACTATGTTATACACAGTAGGATACCATGGCTGGTATTGTTGCCTCTGCTGGCCGTCCTTGAGGTTCACGATCAGGGGAGCAAGGAGTAACTATCCGTGCCCGGAATGTGCACTGCTGCACAAAGGCCTGCCCCTCTCTGCAGACCGTGCTCCTGCCCGCTAGTGTTCATCTTCCTTCGCTAACTTTGAATTGGATCGTGATAAAAACAAAAAACATCTATATTTGTATACTCTTAAGAATTAGGCAAGAGTTTATACACTTTAACCCTATCATTCCATTCCTGGCAATTATTCTAAGGAAGCAATTAAACATCCATATGAAGATATATGTACAAGAATATCACAGCATTGTTCATGATTGCAAAAATTGGAAATGGCCTAAACTTTCAATAGTAAGCATTCTGACTAAATAAAGCATGGTACATGCTAGCTCTGGAATAGCATTCTACCATGAAAAATCATGTTCTTAAAGAGTATGTGCTATAGATATGGTAAATTGCTTAAAGTACATTGTGAAGAGAAAACTTTAAGAGAGAAAATATTGTGTGTAGTGATTTCTGTGTTCACAAGGCATAGAAAAAAGATGAGAAGGCTATAAACCTTGTTTTTAACAATGAGTCTCTAGATGGTGGAGTTATAGGTCATTTTAATTTTTTTCTTTTTACCTTTTTGCTTACATTTTCTACAGTGAGCATATATAAATTTTCATGATGCAGGATAAAAAGTAATACTTAGAAAAGAATGCTTATTTCTTTCTCCTGAAAAAATTAGAAAGCATTTAAAGCTATTGGCATCAGGGAGGCATTTGAAGGGAAAAAACAGTCTGGGATGAAATAGAAAGGAAGATGATCAAGTCTTAGGGAATACTGGACAAAAAGAAAATGGATATGAAGGCATAACTTCTTAAGCCCTGACATTTTTGTAGACCCGTTTAGATCGCAAGACGGTCTTGGGCTCCTGTAGATGGCCATCCGCCGAGGGCAGGCTGGGCCCAGCTGAGAGAAGAGAGATGGTAAGAGTGGCCCTCTCCTGTCGGAACACTGCCATTCTCCATGGAAGAGCCCCGCGGTGCAGTTTCTCACGGTCCTGTATTGTCAGAATAGCTCACACAGCACTCCTAGCGTACTGGAGTTTATGACAGACTTCATTGAATGAGGCCTCAACGTCCAGAAAAAAAGACCCACACAAAATCCATAAAATTGGTCATGGGAATTCTTAGAATAGGCCTAAGTATTCTTTAAAAAATGATGGAACATAGCTGTTCATGAGTTCCATGTGGCATTTTGGATCTATGGCTTTCAGTTTTTTGCTTTGTTTTCCAAGTTACAACTTGATGTACCATTCTTACAGCAAGCAGAAATCTCAGCATGAAATAAATATTTTTTATGTAAAAACAACCCACATACCTATAACAATCAATTATTATGTGGATTCTACAGACTCATGACTACTGCTTGAGCTTTAAACTTGTATGAACAGACTATCCCAGTGTCTAAAACTGTGTGTGTGTGTGTGTGTGTGTGTGTGTGTGTGTGTGTACGTCCGTCCATCCGTGTCTGTGTCTGTGTGTGTGTTCGTCCTCCTCCTTCCCACCCCACTCCCAACTATAGCAAAAGGCAAAAGGCAAACCTCATTCTTACCCGAACACTGGCACAGTGGCAGTCTGCTTGCATGGGGCTTTAACTGATCTGTGGCTGTGATAGTGAGCTAGCCTTCAAGAAGCCTTTTTGTTCTTTTTCTCACAAAATAAAAATCTGACTACATTTTGCTTAAGACTTTTCTCTGTTTCCTTTCATACAAAAAAGGTCAATTCCTGGCATGGTGCCCTAGCTGCTTAGTGAGCGAGGCGAAAGAAAGTCAAGAAAATTCCATTCCGC
The DNA here is from genome assembly GCF_000325575.1 of Pteropus alecto. Taxonomy (NCBI): domain Eukaryota; kingdom Metazoa; phylum Chordata; class Mammalia; order Chiroptera; family Pteropodidae; genus Pteropus; species Pteropus alecto. The sequence goes on from NW_006441525.1 coordinate 1,495,180, forward strand.
CCATTTGAATTTGTGTGGAGCAATGTGTAAACTGAGACATGGGCCGCCTCTGTCTGCCCTCCCTCAGGCACCGGTTCTCTTCTCTTTCAGGGAGTTGCTTCAGAGCTCCAGATAAATCCTAGAACCATACTTGTCCTGACTCTCCTCTAATCTCTCACCTTTGAAATCATACTTCCCAGGTAGAGGTGAAGTCAGTGCTTGGCCGCCTCATGAAGCTGCTCAGAAGGCCAACCCTCTCGGCCAGGGAGCTACAGACAGCAGCAGGAGAGAGCCAAGGCGGTGACCCCAGGCCGCCTGCCTGTCGACAGTTGATCAGGTGCCTTCTCCTGAACTTCCTGCTGTGGGCTCCTGGAGGCCACGCAGTTGCCCGGGAAGTCATCGCCCTCGTAAGTCTCCCCTTTTCTAGCATCCTAATTCTCATTCACATTCTACCCAAGGGTCAGGCTTTTGAAGAGTGTGCGTGTGTGTGTACCAGGTTACTGTCCAATCATGGATGGGTAGGCAGTGAGGTGGACAGCTGGGACAGACCCCAGAACCTGCCCAGCACAACAGCTTCATGTCACAGAAGAGAAAATGGAGGCTCAGAGAAATGAGGTGACTTCTCCCGGGTCACATGGCTTACTGCCCGAGCCTGTAGTAAAAGCTAGGTCTCCTGTCTCCCCCTTCAATGCATGAAGAGAAATAAGACTTCAGTGACAATGTGCTCACTGCAGTAGTTCAAAGAATTTTCTTCATTAAATACAAAGAGTCCTTCTTGAAGTCTAGCTGACATAGGGACTAAAGAATGGTTCAGGTCAAAAGTGAGCAACATTTCATGGCATTGGATTAGCCAGTGATTTCTTGGATAATAACAGTAGAGGCACAAGCATCAAAAGAAAAAATAGATGAACTGAACTGCATCAAAACTAAAAACTTGTGTGCATCAAAGAATACTCCCAAAAGAGGGGAAAAACAAATCACAGAATGGGAGGAAAATATTTGGAAATCACATATGTGGTAAAAATACCTAGACTATGTGAGGTATTCTTACAACTCAACAACAGAAAAATAACCCAATTCAAAAATGGGCAATGGATTTGAACAGACATTTCTCCAAAAAAGATGTACACATGGCCAATAAGCACAAAAAAAAAAAATGTTCAACATCACTAGCTATTAGGGAAACGCAAATCAAAACCACAATGAGGTATCACTCCACACCCAGGAAGATGGCTGTTATAAACAAAACATAACCAAAAGGTGGACACATCCCAAATGTCCATCCGCAAGTGATGGATGAACAAAATGTGGCCCGTACATACAATGGAATATTCAGAATGAATGAATGAAGCTTTGACTTATGCTACAACATGGATATACCTTCAGGGCATTATGCTAAGTGAAATAAACCAGTCACAAAAGGATAAATATTGTATGATTTCACTTATATAAGCCACCTAGAATAGATAAGTTCATAGAGACAGAAAGTAGAAGAGAGGTTACCAGGGGCTGAGGGGAGGGAAGGATGGAGAGTTAGTATTTAATGGGTACAGAGTTCCTGTTTGGGATAATGAAAAAGTTCTGGCGATGGATAGTGGCTGTGGTTGTACAAGATTGTGAATGTACTTCAAGCTACTGAATTGTACACAATGATCTGTTGTGTGTGCATTTACAAATTGCACACCTTCGAAAGCCATTTGGGGTAGGAGCACTCCATTGATGAAAGCTAAAAAACGTCCATATGTCTTTGTACCACACAGTTTTATCTCTGTCGAAGTATAAGTTGTAATAGTCACCCTTCAACCACTCCCTGGTGATCAAGGTCAACATCAGCAGGGATAAATCGTGTTGACAGCATGTACACTTGATGTATTGTGATGAAAGTGGTACTTTACCTCTGTAGTCTTCTTCCCCAAAACCTATAACCCCAGTCTAATAATGAGGAAAAATACGAACAAACCCCAATTGATGGACATTTGACAAAATATCTGACCAGTACTACCCAAAACTGTCCAGGTCATCAAAAACAAGGAAAGTCTGAGAAACTGTTATAGCCAAGAGGAGCCTAAGGAGACAGGACAACTAAATGTAATGTGATATCTTAGGTGGGATCCTGGAACAGAAGGACATTAGAGAAAAACAGAGGAAATCTGAATAAGTTTGGACTTTTTAGTTAATAAAAATATATCACTATTGGTTCATTAAGTCTGACAAATATACCACACTAATGTAAGATGTTAATAATGAGAAAACTGGATGTGGGGGATGTGTGATTTCTGTATTATCTTTTCAGTAAAACTATAAATCTAAAACTTTCAAAAATAAGTTGTTTTAAAAAGTCAACAGCAGGCATTTTTGAATCATGAAAGTGTTGGCAGCATTTTTGTCACGTGACCACTGACCTCCTGCCCATGCTCTGGACACCTGTGGGAGCCTGCCCGCTCCCTCTCCCTGGGGAGCACCTGTTCTGCTCCTCTCCCGTCCTGTCACCCTGGGAGTGAGAACACAGGCCAGGGAGATCACAGCCCAGCGCTGCCCGTGGCGTGTAAGAGTACGTGACCCAGATAAAGCTCCTCAGAGACACCCAAATCTCTGCTTCAGTCATCTCTGCCTCATTTCCATCTGTTCCAGGCAAACAGTCCACATTCAAAATGGACCACACTCAGTACTCACTCACAGAGAAGCTGCTGTGATGAAGAAGCTAGATCATGTCACAGAGTTCAAGTTTGCTGCCTGTACCAGGCAGCCCATTTCCAGAAAACAGTTCAACCTCAGCCATACATTAATACCTGATGCTGAGGGAACACGGAAAACCCCAGTGCATCTTCATTAAATTTTATAAGTAACTCAGCTGCAAAAATTCATTAAAGGATAAAATGCCAGTGTTTCTCTTCATGCACTAGCTTCTTAGCAGGTGGGTGCTAACCATCTGGGCATCTTGAGCCCATCGTAGCTCAGAGAGCTTTCTGGACACTATCTTTACAGATGTTCTGAAACCGTTTTTACTAACATACCAGCCTTCCTAACTCAAAAGCTTTTCTGCAGTGGTCGCCTGACAGGCCAAAGGCAGCTTGGCTAGTGCAGCTACAAACAGGACAGATGGAGGAGTCCTCTGCACAGTGCCAGCCTCTCCTGGGCTTCTCCTCGTCTTCTCCCTTCTCGTTAGTTCCTCTCTCTGCAATCACCCTGGAAGGAGCCCTGAGTCAGGTCTGCTTGGCCTGGGAGCAGGTGGCGGCCAGACTGTAGACATAATTGGCTTTGGTGGGCAACCTTTCTGTGCCAGCGGCTCTGGCTTCACCACTCTGGGACCTAGGCCCAGGCCCAGCTCTGATGTGAACTCAGGCCCAAGCAGAGCCAGCCCCCATGCCTGGGTCCTGGTCTTGTCCCTTTTGTCTCAGCATCAGCTTTGGAGAGCTGTGAATGCTCCCGGCTGGGGGACCTAACAGCAGGGGCTGTGTGTCTGAGCCCTGTCTCTTCACTGCCTTCCATGCCCTCTCTGAGTGGGGACCCCATCTTGCTGAGTAGCTCCATTTCATTACAGGCGTCTTATTCCTCTAGCTCCTCCTGCTGTCCCTCCCCCACCCCTGGCCAGCCTCTGCCAGCCCACTGCTTCCTGGGGCTCCTCACACAGGCCCCAGGATCCACTCCCGCTGGCCTTTGGCTTCTGAGAGTTTCCGCCTAACTCATTCCTCAGATTCCCCGTGCCTTCCTATCTCTTGTCCTTCTGCTTTTTTACCCCACTCTCTTCTCTTTGTCTACCATCCTTACTCTCTTCTCTGCACCTCTTATGAGGATGAGGCAAGAACAGCCTGGTTGGTGTCTGGATTCCTCCTGCCCTTGAGGTTTATCCTCTCCTGCCTCCTGGCCTGAGTTCATGTTTCTCTCTCCTTCCCCTTCCGTCTTTGGTGGCTGGACCATAGCAATAACAGCTAAAAGTTAGCTAGAATCTGAAATATGGAGTTCAGTCCTGTAGTTGCTGAACTCAAAATGAACTTAACCCGTCTACTGACACGCCTCGACCAAGCCCTGCAAGGATGCAGTTTCCAACCTCGGCTGCAGTTAGGTTTCTGTATGTGACTGGAGACCTTGAATGGTACAGTGTGGGAGTTGAGTTGGTTTGCAAAGATGATGCAAAGATGATGTGTAATTAGATCAGGTGACCTCCACAGTCATCTGTAATGGCTATGTTGCCCTGCTTCTGGCTTGGGGGAGCCCCTGGGATCACTGGGCAATGGTGCAAGAGGCAGTCTTCACCTAATCTACTACTAAGTAGTAGATTGTTTTGTTATTAAGGTGTACCAGGGAGGCTCATGTTATTTCATCCACAAAGGACAGAGACTGCATGTGACGAAACTCATCTATAGCATCTGTGGTTTCTGAGTAAAAACCAAGTGATGACAATACAGCCACCAAGAGCCACAGTGAACCCCACCTGAGCTGGCAGCCTGCCCCCTTCCCCCTCCAGCAGAGCCCCAGTAGATGGCTGAGTCTAACGCTGGAAGTATGCCCCCACCCCTCCCATGCTGCGCTCACCGAGCTCACATGAGGCCAGACTGTCTGCCTTGACTGAAAGAGATGGGTGCCAGGAAGGGTCCTGGGCTTAGGGTAATTCCAGGGGAACTAGGATGGCTGGTCACCCTACCAGAAGAGCCTGATGTGGAGACAGAGAGGAAGCTATCTATGGGCTGCTGTGGCTACTTAAATATTTGATGGAGGGTTCAATATAAACTAATACCCATAAAACAAATATGTAGATTACTCTAAAAAACCAATGGCTTCTTAATGTGGCATATGTCTAAAAAAATCACAATAAATTCTTCATGCAGCTAAATTGTGAGATTCTTGCCCTTCCCTTTTTGCTGAACTTAAATTCTTAGGAAATTACTTATGGGCACTAACAACTCAATGCCTTGAGGCTGTATTTAGTGGGACTAACAATTCCTGCATTTCCTGCTTCCCTTGAGAATCAGGTGTTAAAACCTTATGCCTTTAAAAAACAAGTGGCCTGGTTGCTGACCCAAGAATGCCATTTGTAAAGCTGTTCATGTGAAAACAGGTGGCATTTTCCTTTCAGCATTTTCCAGTTCTCATATTAGTGTAAGCCTTTTACAGAAAGTCAAGCCCCAGCATGTTTATTTGCTTTTTCTCCCCAAAGCGTGTGACTGGCATTCCAGGAACTGTGGTGCTTGCTTGTAGCCATTCTTTCAGGACAGCGTGATCATCAGGAAATGACTCTGCTCAGTGGATGGCCAACCTCTGAGAACAGACTTGCTTTGCTAGTCACCTTGAAAACAAAACAAGAGCCCTTTGGAGCTGACAGGAATGCGGCTGCTTTTTTGAGGCAGGATGGTTACAATTGGTCCACTGGACAAAGAGACGAATCTGTCTGGAAAGTGTTTTAATTTGGCTTCTCTCTGTCCTCATTGCAGATGGCTCAAACTGATGAGGTAACCCATGAGATTATTGGCTTTCTCGACCAGACCTTGTACAGATGGGATCGTCTTTGCGTGGAAGCCCCAACATCAAGAAAACTGGCCAGAGAGCTCCTTACAGAACTGCACGCAAAAGTCTAGCACAGACTCTTTGAATGTGTAGCTGCCATGCAGGGCCCAGGCTCTCTGGAGCCACTTGATGAAATGATGGGATCACTTTGTGTTATGAGTAGCCTCTGTGAGCTGTAACAATGAGCCATAAATATCTTGGCAAGATCTGGCAGCACATAGTTTAGAAAATGAGAAGACAGGTTCTTTAGCCCAAACTCAGTCAGATTTATTCACTAATGACTTGGATTATGCCTTTAGCACTCTGTGTACCTACTCAACCTCGATGTCAGTTAGAGAATCACTAAAGAAAAGGCTTGGATGGGAGGACAGATTTTTGTTTCCTGTTTTTCCCTTATCAAACCAAGGTGCACAACTATTTGAGTGTTTCAAAGTCTTTTGATTAAGAACTTGATATGAACCACTGATCAGTTTAGAAAGTTATCTTAATCCTTTTCCACACATCTCTTTTTTAGAAGTCAGGTCGTTTTTGGTGTTTCTTTTGTTTTATTTTTTATTTTTATTTTTGCAGCAGACAAAGTAGAGGTTTTTTTTTAAGGAAATGGTACCAAGCCAGGAGACACAGCTGAGCTAAGCACTCAAAGATCTGGCTCCCCGAAGGCCTCTAGGAGATAGGTTATTATAGAGGAAAACTCATTAGTAGCTGAGAGAGCTGGGGTCGTGGACTCTACTGATTGGTTGGAGCTAGGATAGGAGGCAGTTGATAATTGCATCAGGTCCTGATGTCAGTCATGGTGTCGTTCAGTCTGGTTTCAAGGGGATGCTGGTAGGGTCATTCCATCTTCATGGGTGTGGAGCTGCAAGATGTCATCTTTAGTTTGACCAAAACTCTGTTTCTGGTCAGTAGACCTGAGGCTTTTTTCCTAAGTTACCATTGGAGGCGATCTAAGTCCGTCATTGTCCCGGTGGTGCTGGGGGCCTTGGTCCTTTCTGCTAACGCAGTAAAGAATTAGAGATCAGCAAAGTTTAGGAAAAGTAAGATTTATTGAAGTATGTTTCAAGAGAAATGTGTTACACCAGAGAGGGCTGTAGCCTCCTGGTGTTTCTTTTAATCCACAGAGATTTGAGATAAAGCCACACTCTCTTGTTTCCCTAAGAAATTCTTCAGCAACAGGCGTTCCCCTGGGGCACCCCCTGGGCAGGCCAAGGGGAAGGAGAGCCCACTGAAGCCCAGTAGCAAGTAGTTGTGACAGCGACCACTAGTGAATGGCAGGCAAGTGTGCTGGCCCTGCCGTGGAGAGCAACCGTGCTTAGCAATAAAATGAAAACAGTTCTAGTGCTAACTCTCTTTGCTTTATGTTTACTAAACACTGACTGCTACCAAAAGGGTTCATATTGCCTCAAAGATGGCTGGTGGGAGGGTACACAACTTGTTCTAGAAACGGAAGAGATTACATATCAGTTGTCTTGTTAAGTGAAATGGGAACTGGAAATTTCTAATAAGGAATTGGTATCTCCAAGGTTAATATTTGTTTCACATGAGTTGAAGATATTTTTTCTTTTTAGATTTATTCTTGTATTGATTGTATGCTCTTTTGTGTATATTCTGTCAAGTGAGTCAGCTTTTCTTTTATGCATTTGATGTATGTATTAGTAATCTCTGAATCTCCCTGTCTTGGCTTCTGTTTGAAGTATGAGTAAAGTTTTGTTAGATTGGAGGTTGAGCTTTTAGGAGAATTATTTGTTTCAGTATATGCATCCACCCAAAGATCTGAAAAATTCCAAAAACTTTTGACCCGAGCCTGCCTTTTGAGAAATGTTACCGTGTGAAAGGTATACTGTTAAAATACTTTCACCCCAACTGCCATCATCATTACTTTCATATGCTTCACTTGGAGTTCAGGACACCTCACCTATGTTGACTTTTGCCACAGAAGCTGTGATCAGTCTCTATGGACGTGAAGAAAAGGGCTCAGTGTGGTGGTGGCCAACAACTCTCGAAGCGAGCGCCCACTGAAAACTGACGTTCCTTTGTGGAGTGTGCTTCCATGTGGACATCCATTCACACAGTTTCATAGCAAACAATAAAAACAAGATGGTTCTCCACCTCAGACCATTGAAGCTGGATTCTGGAAGATTTCTTTCCTGTCCTGACCACACCTCAGCCTGTTTGTAGTATGTCCCAATCCCTTTACAAAGCCTCTGAGTTCTCCCAAGCCTCGGCCATTTGAGCTGGCCACCGAGCAGACTGACTGAGCTGGCGGAACTTCAGTCTTCACCTCGGTGAATGCCCAGCAGCCTGGCCATTCCCTGTTTTCCGTGAATCTTCACTGTCTGTGAAGACTTTATACAAGGAGATAGTAGGCTCTGGTTTACTGACTGATGTTATTTTCTCCCTTTGCCTTCCCCTGCCTTGACAAAGCTGCTGACGAGGCGGGGAAGGCTCCCGGTGGAAACGAAGGAAAGCCGCGTGGTGAAGGGTGGCGTCCCCCAACCCAGATGAGTAGCCGGGAAGCCATGCCAGAACCGCTGACTCCTTTGGAAGCCGGAGCCACTCATTCCGTTCACTGTCGTGAGGGTGAGCACAGATGGCAGAGAGTGCACAGTGGACGGGTAGGGAGTGACACCCTCCCCTTGAAAACCAAGGATGGATCCTTTGTGTGTCCTCAGCTCTTCAGCAGGCCCATGCCCAGACTCCAGGAAAGAACCCAGTCAGCATAGAAAGAGACGGGCTGGGATGTATTCAGTAAAGTCTACCTACTTTTCCTGTTGCCTTGAATTTTTGGGAAAGTTCAGACATGGATTCTTTCAATTTTTTTGAAATATGTTCATAGAAATAAGAATCTAGCTAAAAATGGGCTCTGGCGAAAATGCACAGTGAACCCACGAAGACCACTAAGCCTTATTCCCTCATTGGAGAGCTAAGCACTGAGGCCTGAGGTGCATGTCAAGTGGCATGGCTGAGAATAGAGGCCGCATTGGGGGTTTGCTGGAAGTGGGGTTCTTTACACCACAGCATCTGTGCCAGACATATGCCTTCTGCTTCTGCCAGCAGAATATCTGACAAAGAGTGGCTTAAACAAGGAAGACACCTGATGGCCTCAGACACAGACTCCCAGAAAACTGGCTCCTTCAGCCACTCAGCAGTGTTACAGCTTGGAGCTGGCCTCACTGAATTTCTGCTGGCTTTCCTCTCCATGTTGCAAGAAGGCTGCCAAGCCTAGGCTTTGCTGGCAACATCCGAGAAGGAAAAGGACAGCAGGTTTCCTCATCTTCCCCACCAGGTACACCAGACCTGCCCTTACATCACAGGCAGAACCCAGCCACAGAAGGATGGGGAATGCGGCTGCCCTGATGGGCTAAGACCAAGGTCAGATTTATCAGGACACCAGTGAAGCTTGAGCTTCAGGGCCTTTCACTGCCCGGCCACTTCTAAGGCTCTGGAAGAGGCCCCAGCTCCCTTGGCCATTCATTTTTTGTAAAATTTGTAAAGAGATTTTAACTGCAACCAGTAAAAGTAAGTGTGTACATTCCTACCTACTGGGCATCACAGGGTTGGCCATGGGCACTTCCAGAGTCCAGCTGAGGGGACTCTGAGGTTGCTTATCATCACTTTAGAGCAGAGTCACTGTGGCCATCCTGGTGAAAGAACAGCTTCCAAGAACTGTAGCTCAGGTAGCCTGAGACACAAATGCAGGTCCAGGGGCCATGTCACCTGAGATATGTGGGTACACAGGAGAAACAAGAAGGGATGTGTGGGAGGAGTCCTTCCCAGTCCTATAGTTTGGGTCTGTAATGAATTTGACAGAAATTTTCAGAGATCTGACAACAGCTTTAAAATTTTACATTACTAATAGCTAGCTATGATGTTCAGAAATTTTCTTAAGTCTTAATAATGAAGTTTTTTATACAGCATGCTGGAGAAAAGACTGAATTATCTTTCTCTTCTCTTTATAGAAAATGCATAAAATCACTGTCCTAAGAAGAGGTGATCAAAAAGGACAGAGCCAAAATCTGTAGGGAGAAAAGGCATTATAGAGCACGCATTCACATAGGTTACATTATGCATTGGGACTTTGTGACATTTGTAGAATTGTTACCATTATAAAGTTTATAATTTGTCCGACATTATTTCATTCTAAATAAAAAGTCACAGTTGTGCCTACCTTTGTATTTATAAAATAAAATCTTTCTTAGAAAAAACTTCACTCCCCAATTATAGAAGCTTCAGGCTGCATAAAATCTCTATAGCTCTGCCCCTGAAAAAGACCAATCATGGTTTATCCTCTGGGCCTGGGAATATTGCCACCAGATACGTAAAAGCTGGGGTCCCATTGCCAAGGAAGAAAGGAGTGACTGTAGGGCAGGCAGGGGTTGCTCAAACCAAATGAAATGTATCATACACATGTATGTTTTTCCATAAGCCTGATGTGAATATCATCACTCAGTATAATCTGAATTGTTCTGTGCATTGCTCCCCATCTCTGAAGACAGAACTCGTCCCACAAAGCACAGCCCACATCTTCTTGCTCGCTCTGCTATTTCACAGATTCTTGGCCCTTGCGCTGCAGCCTCCATAGGCTCCCCTGGGAGATGGAATTTGCCCAGCTCCATTTGGTGGCTCATGCTTCACTGTGGCTACTTACAGGACCCCAGGTGGCCCTGCTTTACTGAGGCCAGACAGCATACACGAGCTTTCTGAATGGTCAGTTTTCTTCCTGACATGGGACACTGGAGGCCTCTTATTTCCAGAAGACATCTGAGAAAGCAGATGGCAAATGGATAAGCCACGTTTCTGGAGAAGCCCCTTGCCTGAGCATCCCAAGGGCTGGCTCTGTTTTATTGGTGTTTTAGCCCTTCTCGCTGGTGGGACAGGAGTGCTGGGACAAAAATGGGAAAATATCCAGGAGACAAAAGAAAGGCACGTTTTTTGTTGAAGTGCAGGAGTCAAGAACAGGGACTTGGGGGAGGTGGAGAAGATGCAACCACAGCAGCGGGCCAGGAATGCAAAGAAAATTGGACCTGAGCCTGTCCTGTTCCCAAGGGGTGGAGGCAACGCCGTACTACATGCAGAGTGAGAACAAGCGTGGGGAACGTTCCTCTTTATTTGACAAGGAATCCAAGTTGATTTTGCTTTCCAAGGAAGAAGAGAAATGAATGTTAGCTGTGCCACTCTCCTCGCCTTTCTTATTTCCTCTCTTTCAGCCTGTTACCACCCCTACCCACTGCCGAAAGTGCTGGTAATGGGCTTCTTTCCTCTGACTGGGTTTTAACACGAATTCCACGGACTTTGTCAAACAATTCTAAGTCATTAATCATCACCACAACATTTTACTCCTACAGAACCAAAATTAAGTCAAAATAAATGAGCATCTTAAAGCCGCCTTCTAAAATCCAGTTCCACAATTCATTGATACCATGGGTCTGATTGTAACCCTCACATACAAACTGGTATCAAAGCAAGCTTATAAAAATGTAGGACTTGCTTTTCCCGGTCTTGACACAATCACGGCATCTTATTATATTTGGTGTTTTGGGTAGGAAACGTATTTTCTCTGATACTGAACGTTTCACATGCCTTAACTTTTCTGTAGAAGTAAACGTCTCATGAATCAGTGTTGAAAATCTCACTGGCCTCTGGTGCTTCTCACAATATGAATCCCTATTTGTCAACCAGGATTCTTGGCCAGAAGCAACAGAAACAGACACAATGTTGAAAGGAGAAGGGAATTTATCAAAAGGGTATTTAAAAGCCCACAGAATTATCAGGCAGACAAGGCTTAGTGCCGGCCAGCCAGCAGCAGCACCCACAACCCAGCTTCAGAATGGCCTCATGAGGAGACTCCTGCTGCTGCCACCGAATCCTGCACTGAGAACCTCTGTAGCTCCTGCAATGTCTGTTCCTCCGATACGGAGACAGGCCCCTATGCCCCACTCTGAAGCACTGACCAGTCTCCACTGGTGTGTCTGACTAGGGGAGCCCAGGTCCTGCCTGCACTTTGGCTGGATGGGAGCTGTGGAAGCAAGCGTCCTACTTGTTTCCTTTCTGTGCCATTACTGGATACCACCCAAGGGTATCTTCCACGTACAAGAAGGGGTCAGAGCCTGGGCAGCTGAAAAGAGTGAAAAACGTCCACAACACTATGTATCATCTATTCTTTAAGTCTCTTCTAGAGCATTTGTGAAGGACAGATCGCATGAAACAGCCCACACTCAGCAAGGAAAGGCAGAGGAGAACCCTTGGCACCAAGCCAGTCTGCAGGCATCTAAAGCCACATAGCTTCAATGCGACACTGTCAGCCCTGTGGACCAGTAGGTCTCTGTGGTAAGCGCTGGCATATGCATCGCAGGTTGTGAGCTGCATCCCTGGCCTCTCCCCACTAGGTGCCAGCCCAGTAGTGACGTGCTGGCATATGCATCGCAAGTTGTGAGCTGCATCCCTGACCCTCTCCCCACTAGGTGCCAGCCCAGTAGTGACAATCAAAACTTCCTGCTTACATTGCCAAATGTCCCCTGGAGAAAACCACCCCCTGCTCCCACAGTTGAGAACCACTACTTAACTGGTGGCTTTCTCCTTCTGGAAAGACATCCCGGATAGAAGTACTAAGTGTTACAGAGATATGAATTAGACGTAATAGGATCCTAATAAGACAACTAGATAATCTGATTCCAAAATTCATATGGAAAAATAAACATTCAAGATCAGCCAGGAAAGTAGTGTAATGGAGTAGAACAAAGTGCACCACATACTGGCACATTTTCTAAAGCCTGAGTTATTAACAACGGTTTGGTGGGACCCAAGAGAGGGAGCACTGGAGAATGTTCTCCTCGTGGCTCCAGCCAACAGTTCTCAGCCTCCTCTCACTGGTCTGGGCAGCGCCTGACTTGTCAGGCCCATCCCCTCCCCGACAGTGTCCCTCGGCTTCTCCTCATCCCAAAAATGCTGGTTTCTGCTCGACCCTTGATCTCTTCCTGGTGGGCTGTGACATGTCATCTCTGTGCAGAGAGGGACCACACCCCTCTCCTGGACCCACTGCCCATCAGGTGTCTCCCCACCTGGAGGTCAGCCGACCATCGCAGAAAAACGCGTCCAAAGCCGGTTCTACCAGCCCCTCCCATCCCACCAAACGCAGTGTTCCCAAGGCAGTTGATGGTAACTCTATCGTTCCAGTGACTTGGGCCCGATTCTGTACTTATTTTGGATTCTTCTATGTCACCCCACCTCAAATCCATTAAGACATTTCTGAACTTGATCATTTCTTGCCTTCCACCTCTGCCACCATCCTCAGCCCGGTTTCCCTCCCGCCCTCGCACCCTGCAGGCTCTCCGAGACTAGGACTTTCCAGTGTGATCACGGCACAGCACTGCTGAAAGCACTCCAGAAGTTCCCCTCTTCACTCAGAGTCCAACATTCCTAAAGTGGCTTTCAAGGCCCTAGATAATCTGAATCTTTTTTACTCTCTGACTTCATCTAATATTCTCTAGGACCCCTTCACATATCCGCCCCACCCGCTCCAGCCACCTGAGCCCCCTGACAGTTTCTCAAATGCATTCCAACCCCAGGGCTTTTGCATGGGTTTTGCTGAACCCCCCCTCCCACACACACATGGCCAGCCCCTTGCCTGCTCACATGTTGCCACCTCCATGAAGCACCCCTGACCATCCCACCCACCACCCTTCGCCTGCACTACTTCAGCTTTGGTCCCTAACACACGACACTTTCTAGACACCACAATATGTATTATGTTTACTCATGTATCATAATAATTATGATAAATTATGCATTGTGTTTACTCTTCCTTAACTGTTTCGACTACAAGTGCCTGGAATAGTTGCAGGCATACAATAGGTGCCCAGGAAATATTTGTTGAATTAATCTGCATGGGGATTTAGTGTATGATAAAGGCATTTCCATTAACAGGGAAAAGATGGTAGTAGAAAATCAAGTTGGATCTCTACTTCTGAGATGGAAATAAACATCAAAAATAAAATGCTCAGCCAACTGTCAGTATCTGGCGGTCTGTTCTCTGGGGCTGTGGGTTTTCTCCAGAGAAGGTTCTAGCAGCTCTCCTGCTTCGAAAGAGAGGAGGGACGGGGGTGGTAGGAAGGCTGCTGCTGCTCTGGGAAGACAGTCTATTACTTAGATAAATAAAAAGTTAGTTCATAAAATCAGAACTTTCCTACTCTCAAAGTGTAGAAAGAATGTTCCTATAGTTCATATAGAATTTCTGCTCATCTCTGGTTTGCAGACTTTCACAGAAACCCTGTTTTCAGTATTCGAGTTCCCCCTCTCCCAGCACCCAAGTCCCTGCCTGGGGTCTGCCAAGTTCAAAGCCTCTGCAGGGGTCAGTGCTTCAAGAAGACTTCTTAGTCCTCTGGGGAACAGCGGGGGAAAGAGGGGGAGGGGGTGGGGAGGGGCCCGAGGCTCCGACCACAGACCACATCTCTTGCAGACTTCCAGGAATCCTCCGGTCCAACCGCCCCCCCCACCCCCGCCCCCGGGCCCTTTCTATGCAAGATGCAAAACTCAGAAACCACAGAAGATGGATAAAATTAACCATACAGAAATAAAAAACAAAGTAACAAAAAAATCAAAATAGAAATAAATTGGGAAAAATATTTGCAACACATGACAAAGAACTAATTTTCTAACTTCTGAAGTGCTTCTATAAATCAAGAAAAAGGCCATCAGCACAGAGACTTGTGGGCCTGGGACACAGACACTGCATACAAATTAACAGCGAGAGAAATACACAATACTTTGGAAAAGCTTTTTAAAAATATTTAACAGCTTCCAAAAAAATGAAAATTATTTCCTATATCAAGTTGGAAAAAACATTTAACATTTAAGATTTATACATCCTGGAAATAGTAGGATAACAGAATCACCATATGATCCAGCAGTTCCACTTGTAGCTGTATCCCCACAAGAACTGAAAGCAGCAGTTCAGCACAGGGACTAGAGTCAATAATAATGTAATAACTACTAGACTAATTGGAAGGATCACTTCGTGAATTACACAAATGTCTAACTACTATGCTGTACACCGGAAACTAATATAATGAATGTCAACTCAAACTGAAAAATAAAAAAGTAACAATCAGACCACAAAAAGAACTGAAAGCAGAGACTCAGAGAGGTTTTTGTCTACTCACGTTCATAGCAGCATTACTCACAATACCCAAAAGGTAGAAACAACCCAAATGTCTATTGATAGGTGAATAGAGGACACATGAAGTGCTGACAAATGCTACAATGTGGATGAACTTGAGGATATTTTGCTATGTGAAACAGGGCAGTCACAAAAAGACAACTATTGTATAATTCCACTCATATGAAGTACCTTGCGTAGTCAAATGTATAGAGATAGAAAAAAGAATGATAGTTGCCAGGGACAGGGGGCAAGAGGGGATGGAAGGTTATTGTTTAACGGTGAGAGAGTTTTTCACCTTGGGAAGATGAAAATACTTAACAGCTTCCAAAAAAATGAAATATCACCACGGACGGCGGTGATGGTTGCACAACAATGTGAAGGTACTTAATGCCACTCAATTGCACACTTGAAAATGGTTAATTTGGTAAATGGTTAAAATGGTAAGTTTTATGGCCATTTTACCACAATAAAGACATTAAATAAATTTTAAATAATTATATAATTTTATCCAGTAACAAAAACCCAGTTCTTCAGAGGTGCCTCCCCTCATTTTAGGTTGCATGGATCCCACCATGATGAGCTAATCTTGGCATCGTCCCAGATACAGAGCACATGCAGAATGCACAGCGTTACTGCAGCATTGTTTCAAATAGCCACCCACTGGTAACAACTCAAAGGTTCATTGGCAGAGGGCTGGTTAAATAAATTAAACAAACCAACAATCAAACAGTAGCTTACGCTTTTAGAGTTGATGCCAAGCCCTGTTTTCAGCATTTTACATAAATTATTTCATTTAATTCTCATAACCACCTAACGAACTTATCCTTGGTTTACAGATGAGAAAACTGAAGCCCAGAAAGCTTACACAGATGACATCTAGCAGTGCTGGGCTCTGAAAAAAGGAACCTATGGACTACTGTACACTACTGCCTCTCAAGTTATGTGACACTTGGAAACGGAGCCATCAAATAGAGGCAAAGTTCTAAGTACGTGTCAATCTCGAGTTCTTCCGTTACATGGAAAGGTCAGTGTGCACTCTGCTCCCATTCGTGCATAAAGCCAGGGGGCATGGACATGTGTTTGCTGGAGCACATCCTTAATCTTCTCCCAACCATGATGGGTTTGGAGAAGGAAGCAGGTGGAGGGAAACTTACTTTTTGCTTACATGTTGTTTATGTTTGTTTGTGCATCTGATGTATGCCCTGCCCCTCCCCCCCAAAGTAGTAATCATTAATAAATAAAGGATTTGTGTTTGTCTGTTCCCAGAGAGGCTTACTGTCAAATGACGCCATGAAGGAAAGGAGGCCTGGGCACCAGGTGCAACCTTAAAAGGAGACGTCTGCACTGGTGCTCTCTGCAGTTTCTTTAGCATGGCGGCGTTTTTATAGCTTATTCGCAGGACTTACATTGCAGCATTGGATGTAAGCGTTTTCTAGAAAAAGACTTGCTCATTATGGTTGGATCCTTGTACCCCAACAGAGAGGGAGGGTGGCCTGAGGGACTGGGGCTCCTTGAGCACCCCCAATTGGGACACTGTGGGCTATGATCCAACTTCGCAAATGCCAATCTCTCCACCTTCTGTGATGATGAATAATCACTTTCCTGCTCTACAAAAGCCTTCTCTGCACTTAAGCCACAAATTTTGCAGTTCTTTCTTCCTTGGCATATAACTTAATTTGTTAAAGCTTATAAAATCATAAAGCTACAATTCCTTTCTCTTAAGTTAGCTGCCTTTTCTTTATAACTCGACATAAACACACACTTATACCATCCCATTGGTAAACACTGAAAAGGCTCCTACTTAATCTCTTATTTCTTCCTCATAAGTCACATTTTTCTTGAGCCTCCCTCCTGAACTTCTGTTAAAGTGTTGGGAGACTTAAATCTCGCAATCAGAATGTGGAAACCCAAGGCATGGGGTGAAGAGCCCTGGGGTCTTAACCCGAGGGCCGCCTTTCAAATCTTGCCAAGAGTGTCCTCTCCAGCCTCAAGACACACACTTCTTCCCAGGTCTATTCTGCCAGACCTTGTGCAACAAGGGAGGACAGTTAAATAGAACTTTGGGACTCTGGGCAATTGCAGTACCTCCCCCACCGCCCCACGGCAAGAACACCTCCTGGGCTGGGCTTTCAGCAGCGGAACAATCCCCAAAGGCCTGAGCTGAGGAAGATTACAGACAGGAGGAGCACGAGGGAAGACTCTCCCAGACGGAGCCACAGAGGGGCTGTGTGGAGCGCCGGCCATGAGGCTCCCCCAGGCGTGCATCTTGCAGAGGGAGCCCTCATGCCCCGACCCTCGGCCGTGACGCACTGGTTGGGTGACGTGCTGAGCAGCCAGCCGCACAGGCTGGGTGAGCCTGTGGGCGGGGCCCAGAACGGGCCTTCGGAACAGTTTTCTTGTTTCCCATCCCAGTCTTTGGGGCTCAGAAGCCAAACCCCTGAACTTGTTTTTTCTCAAACGACACTTGGCAGGGACTAGAATTGTTTTATGTGAGCTGTCTGGAGAAGATGGAAATGTGTGGTCAGAGGCCTGTATCTGCATTTCTGCATTCAGCCTTGCTGCACACGCATGTGCACACACACATACACACATGTGGGTTTTTCTGGTTTCCCAACCCCAGCTCCCAAGAGTGGCTTCTTTGGCTGGGGCTCCCAAAGGCCAGGTTTGCCTCTGCTCTGATGCCAGATGTCCGGACGCCCATCCCACCACCCAGGCGGCAGGCTCTGAGGCCAGTGCCAGTCCCAGGAACTTTCGTAGTTTTATGATGGCCTCCCCCCCGCTTTTTTCACACCCACTAGTCATTGGACTGAAACAGAAATGCCTTAACAGATCAATCTCCCAGACAGCACAATAGAGTGGGAAAAATTCTATAAAACCTCACCTTTGAATAGCCCCAAAAGGCCTCTCCTCCCTTTCACCTTGTAAACCCCCAGGATCCAGGCGGGAGAGGGGTGGGGGGAGGGGAGGCAAGGTTACTGTCACCCAGTGGCCTGAGGGTTAAGAGTTCATTGCTGTCTCCACTCAGCTTGGTCTCTAGGCACTCTCCTGGGAGGTGCAGGTTGCCCTTCAAACCACCAGGTCCCTGGGGCTTCAGGCTAAGATGGCTCTGGACGTCCTGACTTGGGTCTGACACCACCTGGGCACCTGTGTACGGAGTCCTTGCCGTGGCCAGGCACTGCACAGAGGGCTGCCCACTCTCTTTGTACTCCCAGAGGTGATGCAGCCCAACATGCCCTGGGAGGGGGTGCGTCGACACTCTCTCACCCTGCTGTACTTGTCACCTGCTGGCAAAGTGCAAGGGGCAGCATTCCCTCCTAGATTTCTCTGGAACAGGGTGTGGCAGGCCTTGTCACCTCAGGGAGGCCAGCCAGTGGAGGCCACAGGTCTAGGACACCTAGAATTCTGTTTGGCAGGAGACGTGCTGGTATAGACCGTCTTGTCAGGGCGGGTCCGCCTCGCTCAAGTGCTACGCAGATTCCTTCTCACATTCCTCATTCCCCCGCCCAGACAGCTCCATCTGCAGGCTGAGGAGGTGGCTGCCTAGAATGGAAAACTGCAAAAAACTGACCCTTGGATCATAAGTCAATAAGCTTTGCTTTCTAGCCAACCTGTGCTTACAGCTGTCTTTCGTAACACTGACTGCAGTAGGGCGAACGCCGTCCAAGCAGACAGCATACACGGTTCCCCTGCCCCGACCCTGGGCCCTGGAAGCTTTGCCAAGTGTCCAGGGGATCAGGGGAGAAAGCCTAAATGTCCCGGAAGCAGCTCACATTTCTCCTTTTTACACTTGGCGCCCTGGGTTCTGCCTGCTAATGTGACATCTCTGTACCTTGCTCGAGGTGAAGACCATTATTTCAATGTTTTTATTTGAAATTCCAGTAAAAATAAATGCTTTAAAACCCTTTAATCCTAAAATAGAGGCCAAGAGGGAGAAGCGAACCATCTTCTCTTGCCTTTCTTTCCTGTCTCCTCCCGCCTCCATTTCCTGCCTTGGTCAGGCCAGGGCTCCCAGCCTCTCCTATCCTGGCTGCTGCCCAAAGCCTCATGCCTGGTGCTGGGAGCCCGACAGTGGTGAGGGTTCCTGGGGTGCCCATGATGCCCCTACTTTTAAAGCTTAGCCCCTCAGGCTAACTCAGTGCAGAGGGGACGGGGCTGCCTGCAGCTGGCCAGGGTGTCATGGCCACTTCCCCCACGTAGGGCAAACAGTGGACATCAGAGGCCAGCCCACTGAAATCCGACCACAGGATGACCTGGCCTGTTTGCTTTGTCCTGGCCAACCTGCTCCGAGAAGGGCCAGGGCCTGGGCTCTAAGGGTCAGAGAACTTGCACTTCCGCAGCCCTTTGTTCCCCTGGGACAGTTGCTTGGCAATTAATCAATTAACTTGCTCAGAGGACATGACTGCCTCTCCTCATCCCTTTAATAAGCCTGAGAACCCACTGAGTGAAAACACTGCTGATTCTGCGCCTGAGTGCCTGGCCTGGCGGCCACCACCTGTCCCCACAGCGGCTCAGTGGGTCTAGGGTGCCTCACAAGGAGCAAGCCCGTCACCCACGGCAGAGTTCACCCACGGCAGAGTTCACCCACGGCAGAGTCCACCTGTGGGCGGGGGCCCACAGCAGCCCCTGTGGAATGACTGGTCAGTGCTGTCGCTGACAGCGTTTCAGGGTCAAATTCACACGCTGCTTAAAGGAAGCTGAAGTGACAGGAAGAAGGGGCTGGAATTTCTTTGCTTTCACTAGACCAGGGGACCTGTGGCTTGTGGGACCCTCTGTCTTTGTCCCTCCACTCAGTGAAAACGACTTGCAGGGAAACAGGCTCGTTCTCATCAGTGTACTCCCTATGCTCAGCCCAGGGAGCGGAGATCAGAAATTGTGCTAAGAAAGTGTGCCAAACTCCCATGAGGACAGGTCTTTGTGGTCTTTCCATGGTGACTTGTGTAGCTGACTAAAGTTCAAGTTTCCATGCCTGCCAAAGCAAGGGCCACCCGGCCCCGATCCTTACAGCAAACGATCAGGAGTGAAGGCCTCTCAAACCTTGGCTGAGTGACAAGATGAAGTGCCCGAGTTTATTACTGAATGAATGGCCTACACACCGAGAGGTATAGCGGTGGGGAGGAAAACCCTGAGACATGTGGACCCACATTTATATCCTGCCTGTCAATTAGTACACGACCCAGCGGATGGCGCTAAACCTGCCCAGGCCTGATCCCCAGTGGGAACCTGGGAAGGGCAATCTCCCTTCTGCACTGGCATAGCACATCTTGGCTGTGCAAAGCCCATCCTTCATCCCGGGGGCTCCCGAGTTCTCGGCAAACACTCCTGCCGGGACCAAGGCAGCTCTTGGAAGGTGCTACAGTTGTGCTGAGAAAGCACCCAAGTGGGGCGCAGCCAGTTTATGACTCAGACCCCATCACAAGTCCAGGGTGGTCGGTCTGCCAATAACCAACACCAAAGTAATTCATCAAACAGATGAATTACTTAAAAATATAGAGTTCTCATCTTACACATCTGTCTCCTTCCTGACTGGCAGCCCTGGCCACAGGTTCCTCTCCAGCCCACTCAGAAGACAGCGGAGGGGCGAGCAAGGAAAACCCAATCGGTCTGTGGGAACTCAGATGCAGTGAGGAACTGGGCGCGGCTGGAGCGCAGACAGGTGCTCCTCGGAGGCTGGGGACAACCCCTGACAGGAGGTGCCATGTCTGCTGACAGCATAGCCCCCCGCCCCCCACGAGACCAGCTCAGACTTGGGGTGTGGGTCCTGATGGCTCTTCTATGATTGACAGCCACCCACTGACCATGACCAGTGCTCAAACCAGAGGCCGCAGGAGACGACCAGCCATCTTTGTGCAAAATTTCACAAATGTGGCAGTTCGGCTTTGCCTCAGTGATTTCTAAAGGCAACAGTGTGGCTTCGACTTTCTGGAAAAACAAGGCCAAACCAAACTACTGGGCCTGCTGGTGCCCACATCCCTGGAGGCGGCGCCGGCGGTGTCCTTGGCCCCGGGGCCTGCTTTACCTCACAGGAGGTCAAACATACGCCGACCAGAGACAGGAGGCATCATTTATTCTTCACAGAAAGTAGCATTTTTATATTTATTCAAATTCGAAAATTTTGATTGTTTTACCAACTCGGTAAACACAGCACATAATCACATGCAGAGCACATATTACAGCACAGCGCAAACCCTTCTAGAATGGCGGTCACTGCTAAATAATTCTGAGGACCAGAAGCTTTGCACGAAGGAATGTGTTAAAGCCACACTTCACTCTGAGTAGGCCAGATGCAGTCAGGTGAACATGGCCCCAGAGCCAGGTGGAGCCAACACGGGTTCAAGTTCATTCTCGTGCAGCCCAGCCTATGCCACTGTGACAGCACCAACCGCTGTGGTTTCCCAAGGCATTTTAAACCTCCCTGCCCTTTGGACAGGTACCGGGAAGCTCAGTTTCTGTATTCCTTTTTTTGTTTTCCAACTTCCAACATTTGTGGGAAAAGCGACATTGGCATAGACAGCCCCCCTCTCCCCCTGGTGCTGCCTATGCCTCCGTGCAGAGCAGGAGCGCCCCTCGCACTCCGGGATATCGAGGCTGCCTTTTAAATCACTTAAAAAACCATTAAATTCAGAAGCAAACAAGTTTACAAAAATACTAACCCAGTACATTTTTATTATTAATATACCTTAGATCTTATCTTGTACTTTTATCAAAAGGTACTAAAATTTTGCAGAAAATCTAAATGATGGACATATCAATCAAAATAATTCTGAAGAATCTTCCTGAAATGACCCTGAGGAGAACATCAAATGGTGTTCACTGGTCTCAGTGTATAGAAACTCTGTGACTTTCTGGAATTACAGAAATATCCAATGTAGCCATATGCTGATGGGACTGATGCCAAAAGCTCAGCAGGTTTTTCTGATGTCTCAGCTACCTTTAGTTATTTGTGTGAAAGAATTGTTGCCTTTAACTCACAGACGAGACCGAATTGTGGGTCAGTGTGTCGAGGTGGCATGTTCAGGGTGGGGACAAAGGGCCCACGGTCCTGTGGAGACCGTTTACGAGGATGTGCCTTTCACACGTGCTCTGGTGAGAGCAGCTCTGGAAAGAGAAGCACCAAGATGCGGACGGACGTTATCGACTGATGGCTTTAGCAGCCCCGTAATCCCTTCTTTGATGTCCAGGGTCAATGCAATCCTGGTCCCATCAGGGCAACGAGGAGATTATGAGAAAGAATCTCGCTGTGATCTTTCCTGCAAAGGAAACAGCAATAAAATTTATTGCCCGGTCACAACAGAGGAATTCTTGTAAACGAGTACCTTTGTGGGGCTCTGCCCTCCACTCTGGGGAGAGGACTATGAGTGGAGGACAGGATGAGACCCAGGCCACATCTCACAGCCCTGAAAATGGGGTTTATAGCTGAACCACAGCCATTCGCCTTGCTCACACATGGCTGTGAAAGCCAGCGCTGTAACTTAGGCCTCATTCACAAGACAAGACACAAAAAAGAGAGCCTGTTTCAGACCTGCATTCACTCCAATTGCTTTCAGACAGTCTCAGCTACACTGTGACAGATGCGAGCACTGCCCGCGTCACGCTGTGCGGCGCTATGCGCATTCTGCCTTCAGGGGTGGAACCTCCTTCCTGAGGAGCCTTACGATTCTACCAACATCCACAACACAGGACCACATACAGATGGACGCCGCGGCTGCCGCTGGGGTCTGGTGGCCGGCGCTGCGGCCTGTCTTTCGGTGAGTGGAGTCCCAGCTCCTGAGCCTCTGGGCACTTAAAAACAGGAAGGCTTTTTGCTCGAGGGCTC
>NW_006441525.1:1517663-1536422 GCF_000325575.1 Pteropus alecto
GGAGGGCGGGTCCAATCGACAGCCCGGAGAAGCAGTGCCTCAGCTGGGAGCTGCTCGTCGTTGTCCGCTGGGGGCTGCAGAAGACACAGAAACCTGGGCTGCAAATATAAGAAAGAGTCACGGTGCTTGGGGAAGGAAACAAGGCTCTCCTTTAAAAGCGCCCGGCCCAACTCGCATGCAATCGACCGCTGACAGAGTTTTACTTGACTTTTGTGATGCGTTTGGTTTTAGTTTTCTATAAGATTAATTTTTTTGCAGCTTTCAACACATTTGACCTTTCAGAGAGAAATCTAGTTAGTAGATTTATAGTTCCGTAGACTTTTGGTATATTCCTTGCATTCGCGACAGGAGAAAGTGCATCCTTGGGGCCGAGCAGGTCTCTCCTCCTCCAGAATCGTGCTCGGCCCCTGAGCTGACCACTCAGCAGTGGCCTCTGCCCCAGCGGCTCCAACTTAACTGTCCCCATCTCACCTTCTCTTCAGGTGCAGAACTTAGCCACTGTGAACAAAGCGGAAACCAGTCACTGTTCACCAATCAGCTAAGCTCTGCACCTCGTCAGAGAGGTCGTCGGCTGGGCTTAATGAAAGGGCCGGTGAGCGTCTTCCACGGTTGCTGGCTTCTTCTGCTTCCAGACAAGAGCTACGCGATGCGCCTGTTCTCCAAACTGCAGAGAGAAAGTGACTATGGCTTCTGGAGGAGCAGCCAAGGTCGTGGTTGCGTGGTAATCCCTGGCAATGTGATTTTAATCTTAAGTCACAAATCAGCATGCCAGGAACCCAAGCAGCCAGAGCACTCTGGAGCCGCCGTGCCTGCACGCTCACAGCCCACCCGCACGCGCCGGGGTCCTCGGACACGAGGCGATGACACCAGCTCCAGGCCTGCTGTGCTACCGAATGGGTTTTATTCTCTTGTTGTTCATTTATTTTACATCCCAGAGGTATAACTTTTTAAACAAAGGACTCAGAGATAACCATACAAATGCCAGTGCAGTTCTGGGACGTGACACTGAAAAATGCACCGACTAGACTGTGGCAGAATTAGTGAAGAGACGGCTGTCCTTGCCTTCAACCCTTAGGGCACAGATTCTAACTGGTCTGAGGGGTGTGGGTGTGTGTGGGTGGTGGGGCTCTCAGGCTGGGAAGGATCCCCAACTGCTGGAAGTACAAGTCACTCATCTTCACTGAGAAAGTGGGAGTGGGGATCGGGGGCATGCACGTGACCCCCAGTTCACTTGGAACGGACAGGAAGAACAATTTCAGAGGAGAGGGGAGAAAACAGCGGACTCGTCACCAGGGCCAGTCCTCTGCCTGGGGTGAAAAACTTGCGAGTCATGAGAGCTGTGTGCCCGCTGTGGTTCCCACAACTTGGAACACAGGGACGGAGCTGTCTGGTCTGCTCAGCGTAGTTTCACAGACTTCAAGAAACACAAACTCTCCATGAAATTAAACATCTAAAGAGACATATGATTCATACTGATTACTGTGTGAGGCTGGCAACAAGGTAGCTATGTAACAGCTGTTTTTTTAAACTGGCCCATCTGTGATGAGGACCTGGGGCTGGCCTGGGAGGTGGGGGCGGTCTGGAGAGTGTCTGCACGCGGCTATCTCGCCACGAGAGGGACAATCACTGCCACTAGTGCCACTACTTCCTCTTCCTGGCACATGTGGTTCCTTGGCTCTTCTGGAAGAACAGGATCATACTTTAGAAAAACTTTTTTTCTCTTCTCAGTACTAAAGTTCTTTCAGATAAATAAGATACTTAAACATACTAGACAAAAATGGATTTTCTAGAGTAAAATATTAGAAGCAAACTAATGTCCAACAAGAGGTTAAGAAGGCCAACACGAAATATTAAATATCCAATAGAATTGTATTCATAGAGAAGCTACATAACATGAAAAATAGCTTGAGATTTGATGTTAAGCTTAAAAAAAAATTACAAAATTAGACATACCCTATTATAGCATGTAAAACTTTGCAGAAAAGCTGAGAAGACACAGAAATGATCATTGTTAGAGCAAAAAATACACTTATAATGCCACAGTTCTACATTAAAACTTTATATACCATTGCTAAATTACTTTTAAAACTCAGAAACCTACATTTAAAACCTAACTGCTAGGATGTAAATCTAGCAGGTCGATTACAAGCACAAGCAATTAACAGAAGCAGCAAAGTAATTTAGGACCTCCATCGCTATGTACGCCAAGGCGAGCTTCCGCTCCAGCGCAAGGTAAACTGCAAGCCAGCCTGAGACATGTGGTGTGGAGGCGTGTGTGGCACTGGGGCGGGAGGACCTCCTGCCAGCCTCCTAAGGCAGGCGGGGACACCCTGAAGAACCTCAAGTTCTCGTGGAGCCCAGGAGGACAAAATGTCTGCGTGTAGCTCAGGGTTTGGAGTAACCTGGTAATGTGCCCCTGTGTCAGCCTTCACCTCGAAGACTAGGGGTCAGCACTTCCATGGGGCTTCCCAGGCCACCTTCTAACCCAACTCGAGATGTTCTCCTCCCCTGACTTTTGTTCCTACAAGTAAAACCGAACTGGCCAAAACAACGCCGAGGAGAGTCGTCCTGCCTGGGGTGGGCCGCCTCTGCTTTCTGGTGGCCACTCACCAGATGAGTGCTGCAGGGACTCAGCCTCATGAGGCCAGCAGGCACCTTGCTCTCCAAGGCCACCAAGCCACCCGAGGTGGGGCGGAGGACTGATGCTGTAGGTGCTCTCGGCTCACCATTTGACTACTGATTTGGCTCCTATGGGAAATCTCTGGTAGAAACAAACAATGGAGAAAGGAAAAGGAGGGAATTACCTCTTAAAATAACATCTCGGCCACCACCTGAGCTGAGCATCTATCCATTTGCTCCTTGGTCAGCTCAAAGCAGCTTCGGGCAAGCTGCTGCTGCCTGGCATCCTCACTCACCATCAGCTCCCCGTAGAGATATACGCCCATGGCCTGCGGGGAGGAGCGGGGTGGGTAGAGGGTCTGAGAAAAAGAAAACATGCATCCACACGTGCATAGTCTGTGCTGGTTTCACACAAACTTGCTGCTCTGGAAATTACAAAGACTAGAAGAGAAAAGACAGTTGAACAGCTGTACTTTAGGAACCTGAAGTTTTCAATCCCCATCTCTTTCTAGTTTTCACTGAAACTCCAAGGAATTCTTATCAGCTCCGTCAACAGAACCCTAATGATTTCACTGGTGACAAAGTGATGATACAGTGAACATTTCTCCAGTGACAACATGTCAGGATCGCTCTGGACAGAGACAGAAGGGGTCCGATAACAAGCACCACAGAAGCCTGTGCAGCTGAAGGAAGCACCGAAGGGCTGTGCCTATGTCACAAAGACACAGATCTTCTCCCAGCAAGGTGTGTCCCTGGGTGTTGCTGGGAAATGAAGACCGCTATGCCACATGGCAGCCACGGGTGGGAAGGATCACTGCGCCACTGGGAAGAGCTGCCTGCCGCTCCAGCCCAGCCTGACCGTGTTCCCTCAACCACCCCGCCCTGACGGCGAACACTGGCCCTTCTGTTTCAAACACAACGCTGCAAAGACTCACATCTACATAACTGGCTGTTGTTAAAACTGTAGGAAAAATGTTCTGGAAGACCAAAAGACCCCTTTGGTTCTGCCTTCTCTCGTTCCAAGCTTAATTATGCCATGGATTACATTCTGTTAGAGCAAATTAAAAGAAGGATCTCACAGATAGCGCAAGACAAAAACTTGGTCTAGTTGCAGTTCAAAAATTCTTTCCTGAAAAGGCTGCGATCTGGTCACCCTTATTTGGCAAAGACCATGGTTCTAAGTATATTGCAGTTAATTTTGGTTTTCCAAATAAATCTTAAGCTTCTCTTGCATTTTGTCCTTTTACTCCCTCCCATGTTTCCAAACACCTCCTGCTCTCCTGTGCAAATGTGACATTTCTTCTGGTACAAAGTCATGTATTTTCCTCTGTGGGAATACCGAGCCCTTACTTGCTGGCAGCCCCCCCATACTTGGGCCCTTTCAAAAGTCCTTTTGTTTGCCCTCGCCCCACTCTCCGCCCCAATGAAACACGGCTCCATTCTGTCAGCCCACAGTGCTCGGCAGCGAGCTCGCTCACGGCACACAGTGGTCCCGCCAACGGGGACGAGCTGCAGGCCGACTTCCAGCAGCAGACAGAACCCATGGCACATGCACTGCCATCGACAGCCACGCTGGGACAGGCGTGGCTGGGTGCAGAGGTGGCAAGGAGGACATCCCCGAACGGCCACGTGTGCACATGCTTCCCGCAGGCCCCCTTGGAAGATGACTGCTTTCCCCTGGTGGAACGATGAGTAAAGTTCTCACAGGAAAGACACTCACCACAGGGTCCTGGCCGGCAGGGACAGGCACAGACACAGACCAGACTGTTCAAGCCAACCAGGGCTCTCCCAGTCTATTCTTCACACATACTTTAGATGGGGGCCAAGTAAAGACACAGACATGGCAGCACCAAGCTACAACCTTGATCTGAGGTTTGGCGGCGCTGTGCTGTCGGCGAGTTTCGCTTGGTACAGCCGTGGGCCACAGCAAGGTCAAACCAAGGGCACCTCGAAGGGGCTTGGCTCAGTGCTAAAGTGACACCGAGAGAGGGAAAATCAGCTCAAGAGTGGGGCAGGTAAGCGCCTATCCACTTCCTGAAAATCTCTGGAAAATGTTTAAATATTTGTTATAAAAGAGGTCTACAACTTGGCCCCTGCGTTAAGGATACGGGATAGTCAGGGGACAACATTTAGAGAACCCCGTCAGCCGAAAAGTGAAACTTACTTGATCCTCCTGAAGGAATCTCTCCACATTTTTGTACGCTTTTGTGTACTTGTGCTTAACAATGAGTTCACACCACCGATGGCGAACCTTAAGAAATGAGAGAAAATCCAGTGAGCAACAAACTCGTAGGTTTTCTTAGCCAAATGAGTTTAATGATCGAGGGCTTCTGTGTTAGAAAAAGTTACAGTGGTCCCCTCATCCTCAGGGGATACGTTCCAATTCCCCGCAAGCAAAACTTTCTCCTTCGCAATTTCACAGAAGGTTCCTTCTTGCCACAGACCTTAGCGACCTGGGTTTATTTTGCCTTTCCTTATTAGGTCAAGAACGTTCACCTTTGCACTTAAAGTAAGTACTTTATGGCTTCTCTTTGGCATATCCGAATTCTCAGTATCACTACTCTTGTCTACTTCTGGGCCATCATTAAGTAAAAGGAGGATGACCTGGACACAAGCCCTGTGAGATACTGTGACAGTCGATCTGATCGCCGAGGCGGCTACTTAGTGACTAAAGGGAGGGGAGCATACACAACATGGAGACACCGGACAAAGGGGTGAGTCATGTCCTGGGCGGGACAGAGTAGGATGGAGTGAGATTTCATCATGCTACTCCTAACAGCACGCAATATAAAACTTAAGAATTGTTTATTTCTGGAATTTTCCATTTAATATTTTCAGACTACAGTTGACAGTGAGTAACTGAAACCACAGATAAGGGGGGACTACTGTATTCTCTAAAGTATATTAACAATGTTGATATTTTTAAGTTTCGTTTCAGTTTTCCTTTACAAAGTTCCTTTATAACAGGAGGATTGTTAGTCAACTTTAGGGGAGAAAAGTGCATATTTCAGCTAGCTGTTCTGGTGTTTTTCAACACAAATTTGAAAGATAAAGGTAAACACAAAATGTAACTGGGAAATTAAATGCGCATCCTAAGGCAGCTGGTGCTGTGCCCTACAGTTTGCTGTCAATGAAGGTTTCCGACCGTAACTACTTAATTTCCTGAAATAACCAGTATGGTTCGATGCTGTCCATTTTAACAATAAACACAGTAAAGCAGAAAAACACTGCTTTTCACATTCCTGAGAAGACGCAAAGTGTGCCTTCTGAGGAATTTTGGGGTGTCTGCCAGAGGGGAAAGGAAGACCGCCTTGATGCAAGTAGCTCCTGCTGCAGGTTTGTACAACATACTAGAAATAGGCAAGCTAAATCTGGATGCTGTTTAGTGAAGATACACTTTACTGAAGATATACCAGCAGTTATTTGCCAGGAACACCCGCCCTACACATACACACAAATACCCCTATAGACAAAATGGAAGTCTGATCCCAGCACTGGCTGCCTCTGATGATAGAGGCAGAGCTCCCAGCATCTCTCGACACTTGAGACACATTCTTTACATGGAAATTCTACCTGAATTTGGTTTTCAGAATCCAGTTTCAGGCCATTTTCTACTTGCGTCAAAACCCTCTCAGTTACGCCCATTTTAGCAGCCTACCATTTTATATTCCATTGTCAGTTCAACACCAGCCATACATGGAAGTGATTATGTGTGTTTGAAATAGCCTCTTTCCATCACTCTTTATTTTTACTGCCTTTGAAAGAGGGAGACCTTTTAAAGGACTCCATTTGTGGCAATAGTAAAATATAAGCAATTTCATCATTTTGGTTGGGGCCCCTATAAATTATATCATTACCCAGTGACCAGGCCAGATCTCTCCTGTAATCTGCTCTAAATGGATTTATATGCCAACAATTAGGAATGAAGGAAAGAAACAAATCTTTTGGAAAGAATCCTTCCCCAAGGCTGGAGTGAGCTCCCGGACAGGGTGTTGATTTGGGGACTCTGGTGGCCCTGCCCTCTGCTTGTGGGCAGCCAGGCCCTTTGCACTTGTAAGGACAGAGTACCCAATCAATTTTTACATCCCTGAAGGAATTTCAGAGGTGCACGGAAATGAGCTAATAGCCTCAGACCATCACATCAACAAAAGGGAAGAAGCCACTCAGACTGGTCGGATCTCGAAAGTCTTTCCATCTTCAATAAAATGTTCTTTCCTATACAATCAATAGAAATTAACGGCAGACCATAAAAGGGAAAGGGCGGCCCCTGAAACATTATGAGCAGAAAGAACAAGTGAAGAGCTCAGAGAAGCCGGCTCCTCATACCACACCAATCTGAGGAAGACATCGGAAAAATCGGATCCCCACTCCCGCGCTGTGGTCCTAGTGCCAAAGGCCACGCAGTGCAGAAACCCAAATGGCTCCCTTGGGTGCCTCTACCTACCCCTTTTGTTTTCTCCCAAGTCACGGTCATCTAAATGCCTCAGACACCACCAGCCCCCGGCCATGCCCCACAGGGGTCTCTTGTTTGTGAGCCCCGAGGGCCGCCACACAGGAGAGACAGTCAGGAGACCAGGGATGCTGCTCTGCCACCTGCTCTGGGCCCTCGGAGAAGAGTCTCACTCCTCACAACTGCACACTGCGAACAGTCTTTGCACCAACTTTTAGTGTGGTCACGTATGGGAAAACTGTCAGCTTCGGAATGTTTGAACGACTTAGATTTATGTGACCTGAGCACACCATGCCTCTGACAATGACTGCTGTTTGTCACTCTAAAACTTGGGGGCAAGTTTATTTTTCAGATTTGACTTTGAGAATGGAGGGTTTAGCTGGTCATTTTTCCTTCCTGTGCTTTCCTTCATCTTATTCACGCATACAGAAATAACAAAGCATATTTCCTAGTAGGATAAGGCCCCCAGAGGGGGCGGGGCAGGAGGCAGGGCGGTCCCACCGTGACTGGAAGAAGGCCCAGGGACAGCCTAGTGAAAGAGGCTCTTTCACAATCGATATGAAGTCAGCATTTCCATTTCTCTTACTGTTAAAAATAGTTTATTGTCACGATTAATAAGAGATCTAGTCTTCTGACCCCTGAAGGCTGACATGGCATCCAGGAAGTACAGACCAACCTCCCTCTCCCCACTCCACGATGAGCAGAAAAAAACAACAACCCTTTTCATTGCAAAAGAGCTCAACTCATTTCAATATTTTAATGACAGGATGTTTAAAAGACATCAGAGATGCTGTGTGAGGCTGAGGGCCCAACAGATATTTCTTGCTCCAGCGCAGCGTTTTCACTTCTCTTAGCATTTCTCTGAGAAACAAAGAAAATCCCTATTTTTTTTACCCCCTAAATTGTTTTTATCACCTTTGAAATCTCCTTAACCACTTGCCATCATATGGAACGGGGGTCTTCCTGAAAAGCAGCAGCAAAGTGACATTTGCCTCAATTTTCTTCAGCAGTATTTCCACCATGGGCACTAATGGAACAGCCCCTTTCTCCAGGTCACTGAGAAACTTAAAAAAATTCTTGACAATCTGTCACATCCTTGTATCAAGCTCCTTTCTCCGCTGGCAGTGGAGGAAAGTGGAGTTCTCAGTGCCGGGGGAGCATGAGCCAAAAGATTTAGAAGCAGATCTCTCAAAAGAGAGCTGCCTGTTCGGCAGATTTTGCTCTTCTTTATTTTCCAACAGGTTAATTAATGGGGGTTAGTGGTCACCTTGTCTTTTAACTTCCAGTGAGATTAAAAAAAAAAAAAAAAAAAACCTAAAACACCGCACACGTCCACAACAAGCCTTCACTCCATCTGCGGCTCCTTGGCTCTGTTCGTCCAGTTCCGTCGCCTCGTGCGTGCACACACAGCCCGTGATTTATCAGTCACACTTTAAATATTCATATTTTATTATACTTCAACTGTGTCTCAATAGAGATGAAAAGATTTAATGACTTTTCAATGGCTCAAATTCACAAAGTCACTCTAAACTCATGCTAGAAATCACTGGAAGCCTGGAGTCAGCAAACATGTTAGCTGAACACCACCAACACGGTCAGGCTGGGCAGACAAGAAATAAGGGGCAAGGACAAGAAAGGGGAAGGAGGCAGGGAGAGACGAGGGGCAGATGGAGGCAGGAGGGCAGGAAGAGAGTAAAAAAGCTCGAGAAAATCAGAAGCAGGCCGTGCAGGAGTGGGAAGAGCAGAGCTGTGGTGAGGGGCAGAGCCTCCTTGCTTCCTGAGCACGCGCCCAGCTTTTCTTCACTGAGTCTTCAGGGCAAACAGCAGCTGGACCCAGCCCCACTCCCTGCCAGTCAGGGCCAGGACACGTGTCCCCACCGCACACAGCAGTGCTGAGGATTCCATACCATGTGTGAATGATTAGCACAGTGTCTGGCACAAATAAGGTAAGAAGAACAAAGGGAATTTAGGTCCCCAATTCTTCCCACAAAGTCACAATGAAATTGTGATATACGATGTGCAGGTACAGGTGTGCACTTCTAAATACTTTGGTCTAATAAAAATCACTTTGAATTCTGTTTTACAAAGCGTTCTGCTCGAAGGACACTGAGCAGAAAAATGATGTGGGTGCTGCCCTCAGCGCATACGTGGGTTTTAACAGAGCGGTGCTGGGTCACATCACTGCAGATGGATTCTAGAAGTCTGCAGGTTTCTGAAGCCTCCACAAACAGAAAGTGACGAGTGCACAGACATCAGTGCTCTCCCAAGAGTGCCCAAGAATATGACCGGTTCTTTGGGGCTGGGTACAGATGGGAGGGTCTTAGAATTGGGGATGGGAAGAATAAAGCGTAGGTATGCAGAAGCCAATTCATGTCAGACCCACATTTAATGACAGAATAAAAACCCTCCAATGAACCATATAACTGCTCCTGGATGGTGGGCCTCCAATCCACAGTATGGATTCCACCAGGACGATAGTGTGTGTCTATGGTAACAGGTGTTAGCCACTGGGGAGATCTGAGCAGACATGGGGGGCCTGGGTATCCAAAAGGTATTTTGCAGAACACAAAAACACAGGGCTCTGGCTCTAAGGCTGGTGGCTCATTTATTCCAAACACATTCACAGCAGCCAACACACACATACATTCAACATACATATGTGTACACACACAGAAACCAAAGTTTCTTTTTTTTATACTTTCTCTCACTATACTCAACGCATTGATATTTTCTTTTCTTTTTTTTTTAATGCTTGTTGGTGACCTACTAAACTGATTTCATGACCTACTGTGTTTGGATACCCCAAACTAAAGGCCTGGGTCTGTCACTCACTGGGCCTGCAAGTTCGGCTCGCTGCTCTAAGCACTCTTCCCTGATCCCGCTCCCCTCCCTAGGATGGGGGGTTGGAAGAGCTTCAGCCCCTCTGGGCTGCAACGGGAACCCACCGAGGACACCCAGGCAAGTGCTAGGATAGTGATTCCCACACAGTAAGTGCTTGCAGGAGTAGCATGTTTCTGGCTTTGGCTACTTCGAAATTCATTATTTACTAAATCTGTAAAAACCTTGGGAGTATTAATTCCAAGAAGTGTTTGTTAACTGGTGAAATGACAGAGCAAGGTGGCTGTCAGGTGACTGCTGCTGGCTGAGGGTGGCCCTGCACATGTGTGAGGCAGAGTATGTGCGGAAAAAAGGCACCGACAGGGCAGGGCCAGGCTCGGGGGGCAGGAGGGCTGGACTGAGTCTCAGATTCCCAGCAGAGCACAGGAAGCAGGAAGTGCCACCAAGGAAGGTCCCAGAGGCCTGGGAATTTGTAAAGACAGATGGCTCGGCCTTGCGCCAGCATCAGCCCCAGTTGCACGGCACCTCTGCCATTTCAAGAAAGTTCTCGCTACCTAAAAGGCTCGGCTGAGCTAACTTCTGACTCAGAAATACACAGTACGAGATGAATGAAGCCTCTTCTCTGATTTCCACCAGTGCCTGAAAACTGGCAACTGCCCTGTAGGGTCTCTGTATTCACAAACCATGTCTCAGATTCAGAGGACAAGTCCTGTGACCCGACAGGTACCTCCGTGGTATAAACATGATCTCAAGCAGAACATGCTGGGCCTCCCTCGCATTAACTGTTCTATCCTGGAAACGGGAGAGGAAAATTGTTAAAGGATGACCCTACTCCCTACCTCAATCTCTTCTCGTCCTGAGATATTTTAATGGATCTGGAACCCACTGCCTACTAGACTCTAGAATGGAGTCAGCAAATGTTTTCTGTCAAAGGCCAGTGAGCACTTTTGGCTTTTCAGTCCATTTGGCATCATATCACAAAAGCAGCCCTAGACAATATGTGAACGAGCATGAAGCATGCAGTCTTCAGATAAAACTTCATTTACAAAAACAGGCTATAGGGTAGACTGCCTCAGCTCTAGTTCACTGGCCCTTGCTCTATCTCAGGGGCCTTGCACTAGGCTTCCAGAGGCACAGGCAGTGGTATGCCAGGAAATTTTAACACCCCGAATCTACCAGCATGATGTCGCAGAACCTCATGGCTGGTTCTGGCCAGTTTCAGCCTTGTCCTGGCAGGAACACACAAGAGCGTTATTGAATTCGGGGCCTTCAAATCCTATCCCTTTCTCTATGGATTAAATTCTTTCTGCACATGCAAACCCGCTCTGGCATTCCTTCTTCTGAGGCAGAGCATCTCCCAGGCCTACGAGCCCAGCACAAATGCAGATATAAGGTGCCGTGTGTGGGTAGTGATCCTGACAGTGAGACATAGCCTTTAAGAAGAGTAACCCCTAAGTCAGCTCGCTCCGATTCAATCAATCCATGACAAGATGACACACCTCTGTGAATCACTACATACTTCAAATCCCATATTTTTATTAACATTTTACAATTCCCAATACTCTTTTATAAAAAATTTTATCTCGATTTTTTCTAATTTCAATTTTAGATTGTTTTCTGTTAAACTACTTCTAAGAAATAAAAATTCTTATATGGGAATGCGCCCCATAGCCTGCTTATTATCTAATAAAATAATTTTCCAAAGTGGTTTTCAAACTTTTCTTGAACATAATTCTTCTAACTTTTAATAAGAATCTAAGCTGGAACTCCAGTATACAAAGACAGACTAAAGAGAAGAATGTCAGTGGGTTCTTCTAGCAGTTGAAATATTCATGTCAGGTAAAAAACACTGTTAAACAGTAAACTCTTCTGTGGGGCCCTGGGTTCCTTGGAGGTGGAGTTTGAAAACTAGCATCTTATGAAAGCATTACTGTGCCTGCAGGATAAATGGAATCGCAGAGGTTGAGCAGATACTGCTATAGGCATAAGACAATAAATTAGTCCTAATAACTTCTAATAGCTAATACCCCCAACTTTGTTCTGGTAGCCACTGTGCCATCAACAAAGTATATGAGACAGTCAAAGTCACAGAGAGTGAATCAACCGTGTTGCTTCTGTCACCGCGATCCTGGAGCCAGGGTCTGGTTTGGTGTATACTCACTGCCATGCCTGAAAAGCATCTATGGCTCTTGTAGGTAGCTGCTTCCTTTGCTTTATTTTTAAATGTTTCAAAATTATAAACAGATAACTCTGCACAAATAGATAACACGATGAACGTGAAATCCTAGCCATTCGGTCAAATTCACTTCTGATCTTTACAACGGCAGCAGTCAGTATGGATATATTGTGTGCTACCATCTCTCCACTTACCACTGTTGGATTCACTAGCTTAGTGCAGCCTACATTCCTTCACTTAAAAACTCACGACAAGGTATTCCCTTCTGTTAATATACTAGAGCTCCATCCACTCCATCACTCTGATGCTGCCAGAAAGTCTTAAGCATGTCTCAGGAAGTCCCAAACTGTGTTAACAGCCTTTAGAAGAAGGCTGTGAGGGGCCGGCAGACAAAGGGGACAAGTGTGTCTTCGGTCACACTAGATGGCACCGCTGTGGCCGCACCTCATCTACCACACCCACATTTAGTCGAATGATCTAACAGGTCAGCACCACTTAACTCACCTCTTCTGCCCAGAGTTCATCGGCCCCTCCCCGTTACACCATCGGTCGCTCTTTCACAGTGTCTTGCAATCTCTCCAACTCACAGTGCTCTCGGACACTCGTGTTTCCTTGTTCGCTTGTTCATGTATTTATTTACACTAAAACGTAAGCTTGGTGAAAGCAGGGGCCTGGGCACCTTTAGACCATCTCCTGGCCCTATCTCGATGCCTGGTGCCTCGCACGTGCTTGATAAATGTTTCTGAATGAATGTACTCCTTAAAAAAATCCAGAATGCTTTTTGGCTACTCTGAAATTATAATGCACAGTTGGAAGCTGTAAAATGCTTTGAAGAATGCCACCCATCCTATTTATGACAGGAAGCACTCCCCTTTCTTTTCAGTCCTTTTGATTTCAAAATTTACTGTTGAAGGGGAAAGAAATCTGTCCAGGGAACATGATCTGAGAAGCCCATTAAAGCTCATTTAGAGTTCCATTTTATATCTGTAAACAGAAAGACCAAGGCTCATGGCTTTTGTGAGTTAATAAGTCTAACACTGCAATAAACAAACCTGCTTTTTCAATTTGTGTTCTTAAATTAGATTTAACTTTGCTTTAAAAGTGGGTTTACTGCTGGTAAGGGAGCCTGCCTGGCAGCCCAGGAGTGGGAAGGCAGCGCCAAGACAGGCCGCACTTCCAGAAAGCATTGTGTTTAGGGGCATCTTCGATGCACCCGTATGTCTTATCTGTTCATTCTCCTGAAAAAATAAAAATAATCATCAATTTTGTGGTTGTCACATGAAGATTCCCAACATTTGTATTTTGATTCTAGCACTTCTCATTTTCTTTCTCACCTTACTCAAAGGACTGCGATCTTAACATATTTCTTTTTTAAGTACAGGAAATTAAAAGTTACTCTATTTGCTGTCACAAAGCCAGGTCAATAAATCCCTAGGACAGGGGTTAAGACTACAAATGAGGCATCAGAGGCCCTAGGCTCTTTTTCTGGGGCTCTTACTAACCTTGTTCCAGTCAGTAACTAAAGCTCTTGTCTATATGTTAACTGTTCATAACCGGTTTTAACCAGTTATAACCAGAGCCACAGCAGCACGCAAAACAGGGTCTTCTGAAACTGCTATCAGGATCATCACACTTGACGTGTACATGGGGAGTGACAGTGAGGGTCAAATGTGATGACACGTCACCACAAATGGCAAATTCTAACCTTTCTTCCTTCTCCAATGGAGGTATAATTTTATTTAGTGACATTAATTCTATTACACGCAGTTGGCTCCAAAAAGGAAAACTCGGGAACCCATGCTGCGTCTGCCTTGAAATACAGCACAGTTTGATACCCTTCCCTATCAAAACTATGCTCCAAATGGCAATACACCAATATGTGACTCTGTAACTAGGAAATAACGCACTCCACATTTGTTCTTCCTTTTGTTAACAGGTGACACACGGCCTTTGCTGAAAAAGGACTTTTTGCTTAAAAAAGGATTTTTACTGTTGGCAGAAAAGTGACCATGGGTTACCTCCGCCGATAATCTCAGAAGGGACACCAGTGCCTTCTCTCACTCTCCTCAGAGGCGGACTCAACTGTGGAGGGCCTCGCCAAGTCTGGCAAAAGGGCTTGCTCTCTCCTGAGGCGGTGTCACCACGGCCTTAGTTATTCCAATCACCCTGCCGTGTCAGACACCAGTGCCTGCTATTACAGAACACCTGAGATCAAGGAAAAGTCATTCTCCAAAAAAAAAAAAAAAAAAAAAAAAAAAGGTACTGGGTGTTCAGGTGAAAGTGGTGAATAAACCAGACAAGCCTACTTGGAGCTTATAGTTAAGTAGAAAGTCTAAGAAAAATTCAGTAAGCCAGCAAGTGCAGACTACTATGTTGGTGATAAATGATATAGTCGGACATAACGGTGCAACGAGGGAAGTGGGGATGGGCCGGAGATGTGGTCAGAAGACTCCCTAAGAAGGGGCCATGTGAATTGAGACCTGAAGGAGGAAAAGACACATGTTACTGGGCAGGGTGTCCTAAGCCCAGTTTCTAGCCATGCCATGTGTTCCATGAAAAATCGTACCCTCTCCTATTCTCTCTTAATGGCTATTTCTCCCAATTTCCTTCCCTACGGGAGTTAGAGAAATGGACTTTTAAAAATGAACCCAAGACTTCAATTTAAGAACTAAAACTATAAAACACTTGGAGAAGACATAGATGTAAATGTTCCAGAGCTTGAATTAGGCAATGGCTTCCTAGATGATACCAAAAGCACAAGCAAAAAAAGAAAAAAATAAGATAAACTGGATTTTATCAAAATTAAAACTTTTGTGCTTCAAAGGACACCATCAAGAAAGTGAAAAGAATGCTTTTACAAGTTATATACTTGATAAAGGACTTGTATCTGAAATATATAAATGACTATACCTCAATAATAAAGATAAATAAATCTAAAAATGAGCAAAACATCTGACTACGCATTTCTCCAAAGATGTACAAATGGACAATAAAAAAATGTTCAAGATGATGTTATTAGGGAAAAGAAAATCAAAATCATGAGATAGTCCTTCACACCCAATAGGATGGCTAAAATAAAAGACAGTAACAAGTGTTAGCGAGGATGAAGAAAAACTGGAACCCTCAGACATTCCTGGGGAGAATGGAAAAATGGTACACTAACTCTGTAAAAACAGTCTGGCAGTTCCTCAAAAGGTTAAATGGTTATCGTATGACCCAGCAATTCCACTCCGAGATACGGGCCCAACAGAAGTGAAAACATACATCCACACAAAAACATGTACACCCACGTGTTCATACCAGCATTACACATAATAGCCAAAAAGTAGAAACAACCCAAACATCCATCAACTGGTGAATGAACAAGCAGATGCTGTGTACTTAATACAATTGAAAATATTTGGTGATTAAAAAAAAAAAGAAGTACTGGTACATGCTGAAACATGGATGATTCCTGAACACAATATGCTAAGTGAAAAGCAGCCAGTCACAATTCCATTTACATGAAAGTCCAGAACAGGCAAATCTACTGAGGCAAGAAGATTAGCGTGGGTGCCTAGGCTGGGGCAGGGGAGAGATGGGAGTGAGAGCTAATACAAGGTTTCTTCTGGGGATGATGCAAATATTCTACAACTGACTGTGGTGATGGTACAACTGTGAATATACTAAAAATCCTTGAACTGTACATTTTAAATGAGTGAACTGTACAAAGTGGATGAATTATTTCCCATAAAGGTTACTAAAATCAACTCACGAGTCAGGCTGGGAAAAACTGTTTGAGCGAAAGGGTACTATTTTACATAGTCCATTCCTAAGGACACTACCTGGTGTCCTGGCAGCTGAGCTGACTCGGCCACTGCTCGCTGGCTGGCTGGTCCTCCAGTGCCCACAGAATTCTTGTGCTAGGCCTGGGCGTCTGCTTCTACCCAAGATGGGCGGGACCAGCTGGTCTATGGCACATAGTTCCAAGTGTTTCAAGGCTGCAGCAAAGCAACATGCAGACCAAGTAGCTTAAAATTCATTTATAGTGCCACCTTGTAAGTTCAGTTGACCTTAAAATTTCATACCCTGACATACACACAAAATACCATCATTTGCACACAAATAGGTGTCTTTTCATTTTTTAAACAATTTGAATCCAGTCTAATTGCTTTCTCTTTGCTATCAGGCACCAGCACAAACATTCCAATGTAAGAGGCACGAACTACCAGGGAACATGTGGGATCTCCAGAGTGCTGTCCTCTCCCTGCAGGGCAGGCTCAGGGACCACCCTCCAGCTGCTGGCAAACACTGCAGGAAGAGCTTATCCTATGTGCAGTTTGCGGGCTCCACAGCTCCAAGGCCTGACAAACTGAACTCTCAAATCCTGGAGTGCGTGAAACTAGACGGCTGAGAAAGGTGGACAGGAAAAGGCACTGGAGGGAAAAGAACCATCTGGGAAGACATTTGAGTACTTTGGAAAAATGAGACCTCTGTTTCAGGGCATGTAAAACACACGTCGCACGGGAATATGGTCCGGTGTGCACCTGTGAAAGAAAATGGCAGTGTTCACTGACAACTGTATGCTTTCTCGGAATGGATTTTCGTGCAGAAATCTAATACAGAAATATGTAAACTACTGACGGGAAGTATAAAAAAGCCAGAAGTACCAATAAAACACCACGTGTTGATTTCACCCTTGAGACCGTTAAGACACAATGAACATGAGATGTAGCTGCATTTGCGGCTATACACAAAGAAGAGCATCGGGGCAAAGTGATTTATAACCCCAGAAAAATGTGTATATCTCTCCATCTCGAGAACATCTGTACAGGACGGTGGGGGAGGAGGGAAGGATGGGGGAAGAGATGCAGTCAGAGTAGATAAGGCCCCTTAAAGCCTCTATCCAACAGGACCTGCTGCTGAGTACAGTGGTACAGTGGCAGAAGCAAACAGCAAAGAACAATAAGCAACCAGGAGCTTTTCTAATAAAGTCTGGCTGAACCACATATTAAATGCTCTTTTCCTTTTATTTACAAATTCTAAGTATTATGAATTAATTACAATTGTTTCTTTGAAAGAGTCTTTTAAGAAAAATCAGGCAGATTTTGCCATCAGTGGCTCGTTTTCTTCTTTATCTTCATTATTTAACAAATATCTAACCAGCCCCAACATGCTGTAGCAATTCAAGGTAAATGAACAATCCCTGGCCTATGGAAACGAGAGGAACAAGAGAGGAATACTGATCTGAAAGATGAGAGTTTTTTATTTTGTCGTTTTAGATCAGTTTTTGAAAAATCCCTTCACCACAATATAGCAGGGGAGACTTGACTTGTTGCAAGGGTTCCAAGGAATAGTTCTGGGGGTGCTGGACTGAATAACAGAGCAAGCTCCAAGAAAGAAACACCTAGAGGTATCTTCCTGATTCTGAAGATGTTCTAAAACATTGTTTCATAAACCGAATAAAACAAAGAATACACAAATATTAACTAAAGAATTATATAAGAGCTCTGTTCTTTCCCACATCATTAAAGGCACATGGTTTTAAAAGACAGATAAAGACAAAAGCAACTAAAGAAAAATATTCCATTTTTTCAATCCATAACCCAGCGAGCTTTCAAACTCTAGGAAAGGTATTACAATGCTGTGTTAAAGGGACAGCTGGGCCCCTCACAAGTGCTGTCTTGGCTTTTTAAAAAATGATTATTAAGTCACACTATTTATAACTTTCATCCTAAAGTTCAGATTCATCAGCATTTGACCTCTGATTGTAACCTGAGCCTGACCATGTCAAGGGGCCAACAAGCCAGACCCCTGTCCCTGCAAAGAAATTGTGACAAACGACTGCATACTGAATATGGCACGTGTCAAACTGCCTTTCCGGAAGCTCCCATCCCATCTGGCCCCTTTTATCTTATCCTGAAGAACCACTTCGCTAACCGCCATACAACACTGACACTCCACAATGGTTCCTTTTGATGTCCAATCTGAAAATCTGCCTGTGGGCTCCACGACAGTGCCTGACAGTACCAGGTGATGACGTGCATGTACCCGGGGCAGCCTCCAGGACGGCGGGAGGAGGAAGAGTAAGAGGCACCGGCCGCTGGGGCAGCACTGAGACGGGGCGGTGCTCTGGCACCTTTCCTATGTTTGGGCCTCGTGTCCTTACACAGTCCTCTCGTCCCGCAGGCTACTCTCACACACTACGATTATGGGCCCTGACGTCAGTGAGGCTGGGTTCTGCTTCTACGCTGCTTCGATTCCGCATCTAGGTGGATCAAAGAGGATGGAGGCACCAAATTCTGTACGCAGCATTCTCCTGAATAGAAACTGGTTAGCTTCCTGAAGGGTCTCCGGGGCCCAAGAGATTATACCTCACCTCCCCTCTAAACTCTTCTGTGATGGAAACAAAACAGAGATGTTTATTTTGTAGCCAGACTATTACCAAAAAGCAACCAAGGGAGAATGGGGAACAAAGCCCCAACACTGAACGGAAGGAGTTTTAGCATTACAGGGAATGGGCTAGAATCACAGCTACTGATCAATTTTAGAATTCAGAGACATGATATGTAGCTAAATCTTTATTCTCTACCTTTTTAAATATGCCTCTCTAGAGGTCTGTTAATCACAAAATGCTCTCAATTCACAGAAACTATGTTTTTGGCCCAAATTATATTTAAAAATGAGCATCAGAGCT